>NC_139628.1:38395943-38430943 GCF_964638095.1 Poromitra crassiceps
TTCTTGTTTCCGTGAACTCTGGGTGAACTCCTCTGTGTCACGCAGAGTTCAAAGGGGATTTGATCCCGTGTGTTTAGGTTTAAGGATATGGTGGCGTGTGTGTGTGTGTGTGTGTGTGTGTGTGTGTGTGTGTGTGTGTGTGTGTGTGTGCGTGCGTGCGTGCATGCGCGCGCCACTTGAAAATCAAATACAAACTATTTCGTGTTTCTCTTCCTCCTTGGAGGTGCTTCGTGTTTGTGAAGCGGTATGTCATGTCAATGGAAACAATAGCAGCGCACCCTTTTTTTACTTCCAAAAGCCGTGGATGTTTTTGGCTTAATGATGCGTCTGTTATGATACAAATGATTTCATGTCTTTGGCTTTAGTATAGCAGCACCATAATGTAAGGACACTTGTCTCTGAGTGAAGATACACTAGTAGACTTTGTCAGGCCTCAAAGTATGTAAAGAATTGCAATACTTCTGATTATCAACCAAATGATCATTTTCCAACAATTTTCCTTTTCTTTCAATAATTATATGAGAATTCTTAGGATGTGTTATCTTTTTACTTTGAGTTGTGTGATTGCATTATGCAGGTAGAGATGCCAGTGCAAACAGTTCCTCCTCTCTGGTTGAAGGTGTGCGTATCAGTGAAATAAGCTGCTGTCTTGTCCGTTTGGGATAACCTGCAGTGCATACACATGGCTCTTGATGGAACACGAGTGGAGATCACTGGTGTACAGTAGAGCCATATGAAATCTGTTAATTTTTTTCTCCCGAAATTCTGTTTTATTTTTTCACGAATTCCGTTTTTCCGCAGGAGGCATGGATTGAAAAGCTGATAAGTTAGCTGAGGTCGAGCCCTTAGCGGTGAGGCTAGGGTCGACCCGCCATGTACGTGAGTAGTGCTGGCTCCAATAAGGAGCAGTGCCCGCAAGAACCGGGGGAGTTCACCGCTTGGTTAGCGTGATACCACGCCAGACCGTATGAGGGTCCTTCGGCGAGATCTTCGCCAGGAGGGGTTAGCTTGTGGGCTAGCCATGTCGCGTGAGATCCGGCTGATAACATGAGACCAAGGCTTACTTGACCGGTAAACCTGTTTTCCAGTGGTGGTAACTGGTGGTTACGTTGGTGATAGACCGTATGAAGGTCCCGTGACAATAGTGGGCGTGCTATGAAATAAGATCTTTTCTCCGTTTTGTGAGAAGAGGAGAAGGCGTAGACACACTAAACTAGTGCTTGGTGCAGTTTCTACACCGCTAGCAAAGCAACAGGACGATAAGGTGCTCTTCTGGCTAGGGCAAGCAAGGAATGCTCACCCAACAAGTGAGTCACCTCACGAATATTATTACATAAAACAACTGTTAGTCAAAAGACACTGGCTATCACACCTTTCACTCACGCACAGACTAGGGCCAGTGGGCGGAGATTAGAAATTATACAGGCCGTGGACTGGAAAACACGGCACCGCCTAAACACACGTCAGAATAGGACAATAAAGAATGCAGGAGACAGAAATCTGAGAATGTAAATGCATAATAATTTCTAATCTGTTGTGAGGCAGCCGGCCAATTCATATAGCAACACTGGAAACCCACGGGCAAATGGAAAAGTGTATTGAAAGGTTGCCAGACGGTCTTTCCACTGTAAACAAATGAATGTGAATGAGTGGTAGTGGTGTTTGATTTATCTGCCTTCAAGGTATAATCTATCTTTGCGTATTTCAGTTTGGTCGATGGATGAGGTTAGAAGGAAAAATGTTTGCCGAAACACAGTATTTAGGTCCGTCTACAATGTGTCTTTTACAAAACGCGTCTGAAGTCAATGAGGCACAAATTACACAGCCTAATTTCTAGCTTATTGTGAAAACAAACACACTCTGATTTATTTGTTTCTAACAAGTAATTGCACTGAGCAAGCTGACCGCTCCCAAGTTGTCATTTCTCATCATTTTCTCTACTAAGTGTCCTTGCAGTTTATTGTGCTGGACCATTGAATGTGCAGAAATTGCCGCCCCAGGTGACAAAGTTTCAAATTCCGCCTCTGCCTGTCCAAATAGCATTAAAACTGTCAAATGACGTTGGATTACGTGCTACTACCACTTTAATGAAAAAGAACAAAATAAAATTAATTGAACACCTCAAAATGAATTCCAGTCACATGTTGGCACTGGGTGGGACCGTGAACAAAACAAGTTCCACCAGCGTCGAGCCCTTTCCCCCTCCCAGCTCACGTCTCTCAACCCATTCTGGTCCAGGCAACTGTGAAAACACGGTCACGGTACCGATCTGGGACTAACCAGAGACAGACACTGAGTGTGTTTCCAATTCACCTCTTTATTGGTCCTGTGAAGTAGTAGAGGAGGTGGCTTTCCTTCTCGCTCCAGCCCTACCTGCCGGGCTCCAAGCCGCGGTCTCCAGCCTCCAGCCCCAGCCTCAGGCCCGGCCTGCACAGGCTCACACTGCACCTAACCTCGGTTCCCCTCTTTATTCCAGTGCCTCCACCCTTTCAGCTGAGCAATACAGGACCAACACCCCGTCTAGTCTGTGTGGGAACTTTCTCTCATGAAGGCCCGCTCAAAAACAATCCACACACAGCTTTCCATAAGCCACTGAGTAAATCTGAGGTTTTGACACACGCATACGGGAGTAGCGATCATAGCTGATCGCCTAGCGATGTGCCTCAAGCGCTAATCTAGCAAGTAAACGCAATTAAGTACAGTATGTAAACATGAAGTACTTTGTGAAGGAGTGCCTTCTTCCTGTGAGAAAGGGCCACACGCTCGATTAATTCGAGACCCTTTGAAGCTTCATACTGTGTTATATTATGAGATAGTGAGGATGACCAAGAGAGAATCCGATTGTTCACAAACACAAAAGCAAGTAATACTTTGTCACTGAATGTTGGAGCGTAGTCGTGGTGGTTTATTTTTTCGCTGTGAAATAGCCGAGCTCATTCATATTCTCACTCTAATTTTATTCTCCGTCTTGCTGGGAAGGACGACGGAGACATTTTAGAGAAGGCGCTGGCTGGTGGGATTCACTCCAGAAGCAGCAGGGACACACTTGTGGTCTCCACCGCCATATTATCTGAAACGTCAATCACCGCCTAGATCATAATATTTTCCTCCTTAATCGTAGTTTTGCGAGGCAAATTTCCATAAGGCACTTAGCTGTGCAAAACACTGGCCAAAGCTACAGCTAAACAGATCGACTGCCCCGAGGATGAGGCAGGGTTTGGTGAGATCATATTAACTGTAGCGCTAACGCTAACATACTCAGTGTGTTAGCCGTAAGTGCTCAAAATGGGAAACTTCTGGTAAATTCCTTCTTGTATTTATCATCCTTTAGTCGGATTTCAATAGTACTGGAAGCCTCGCTATTGGGGAATTTGGCCGAATTGATCCAAAATGGCCGAATATAACTTGACGACCATGTACTGAACAGAATTTGACAGTAACGGTACATGATGAAGACATGTGTCCGCTCACCTGAGAGGTTTCCCCTGTGTGTTGGTTGTGTAGGTGCAGTACACCAGTGGAGCAGACAGTGTGGTTCAGTTCATCTACTACCAGCCCATCATCCACCGCTGGAGAGAGACGGACTTCTTCCCTTGCTCTGTCACCTGTGGTGGAGGTAGGCAAGAACTGGACCATCTACTTAAAACTCAGCCTGGTAAAACCCATCCTGATCACGTGAAGTCACATTCTGTTTCGCGCCACAGATCAGTCTGGACTTCCACCCGCCCCCAGCCATTTCCATAAATTAGAATGTAACCGGGCCAATCAGGGACCTGCAGCATAGTTAACAACGTAACCAGCCAATCAAGCCACTGGCAAAACAGTAATGGCATCTGCCGAATGCAGACGCCATTTCTCGGTGGAAAATGTGTTTTCGGCGTTCTTCCGAGTGGATTTGGATTGGATTTGGTGATGCTGATTGGCTGAAGGAGTTGTCTGTCAAGGCAAGTACTCCCGCCCACTGAAATCAATGTGAGCGGCTGGGAGTCCAGACTGATATGTAGAGTGAAACAGAAGGTGAGATCACATAATGTTATCAGGAGGGTTTTTACCAGGCTACTTGATAGCAGAAAAGTAATATTTTCAACTCTGTGACTTACTTTCAATGCTGAAGAACGAGGTGACCTTCAATCTACCTCCTCCTCATCCTCCTCCTCAGATGCTTCATAAATGCTTAAAAGGACACTCTGCCGATTTTCAATGCTGATTTATTTTGCACATAATCTCACACATATCCGAAAAGTGTAAACAGTTTTGCAGGCATTAATTTAGTTTGACAGTTATTGAGAGTTGATTTGTGTAAAGTTGTGCCCCAGTGATGTCATTCATGCACAAATGGCATCACTGGTCCACACCGTATCTCAAATCAACTCTCAATAACTGTCAAACTAAATGAATGCCTGCAAAACGGTTTACACTTTTCGAATATGTGTGAGATTATGTGCAAAATAAATCAGCATTGAAAATCGGCGGAGTGCGCTTTAATGATGAATGCTGTTCTACTAAATATATCTCGATAGTTTATTTCAGTCTGAGTCTGAGTCTTTGTGTATTTTCATTGCATTTTGGTCTGATTGTGTGACATTTCTTTGGCTGCAGGGTACCAGCTCACCTCAGCGGAGTGCTTTGACCTACGGACCGGCCGGGTGGTGGTGGACCAGTACTGCCATTATTACCCAGAAAACATAAAACCCAAACCCAAACTCCAGGAGTGCAACATGGACCCCTGCCTTGCCAGGTTAACCACCAGACTTCTCGTGAGATTAAACTGGATGACAGGAGATTTGCCTTTATGAGTATTATTGTTCCCAGTGGTCACATGCAGGGAGTCAGAGAGGGCACCGGGTTTTCTGACCAGCTGTTATTCAAGACTGTGTTGATAGGTTCTGGGCTGATACACAATGCTTCGCACGCTGGAGTTGTTGTTGAGTCTATGATTAAACTAACAGACATTGTGGCTTATAGACTGTTCTGGCAGCACCACTCGGCATCATCTCAAATCTGAATTTCCTTTATTGATTGTGCTTTTCAGTGATGGCTACAAGCAAATTATGCCATACGACCTTTACCACCCCCTGCCTCGGTATGTATTGAGTAAGAGGTGAAGTCAAAAACACACACAAAAGGATACACACACACATCACACGCACGCACGCACACACACACACACACACACACACACACGCGCACACACACACACATCACATGCACACACACCACAATTTCTGCCAACCATGATTCTCTGCATATACACAGTGGTGTAATGTAACAAAGTAATAATACTTTGTTATATTACTTACTCTTTACTTACACGTACAGATACTCTTTGCGGGAGTATCTGTACGTGACTTGAGTATATGTCTGTCAACTTTCACTTTTACTCCACTACATTTCCTACAGTAAGTAAATTGTACAGTATACTTTTACTCCAATACGTTTCCCCTAAACGTCTTTGTTACTCCTTACTACAAAATAAAATGGGAAGAAATTTGGGAGCCTGCAAGCAAGCAGGTTTGGCGAATCAGTGCTCCTAGCTTGCAAGTTACGTTAATCACGATCCACATTCCATTCCAGTTGGTGGCGGTAATGCACCATAACATTGTTTGCCAACCGCTATAAAACTCGAGAAGAAGATTTCCACAAGTAGAATCCATGATTACTGCTCGCTTTTCTATTAATAGCATTTACTTGTACTTGTACTTTCAATACTTATGTACATTTAATATCAGAAAATTACTTTTGGTACATAAGTACAATAACTATCAGATACTTTAAGACTTTTACTCAAGTAATCTAATAGGTGACTTTAACTTCTATGAAGTCATTTTCTGATAAAATATCTGTAGTATGTTTTACTCAAGTGTGCCTTTCACGTACTTCCTCCACCACTACTCCATATCCATCATTTCAAGTCTCTCTGCTTTAGTACAAAGCATTTGCTTAATCAAGTATTTGTGCCTTGGCTTTTCCCCTACACCATCAGATGGGAGAGCAGCCCCTGGACGGCCTGTTCCACCTCGTGCGGCGGGGGCATCCAAAGTCGCTCGGTCTCCTGCGTGGAGGAAGACATGCAGGGCGTCATCACCCCCGCGGAGGAATGGAAGTGTCTCTACTCGCCCAAGACGCCCATCCTGCAGCCCTGCAACACCTTCGACTGCCCCACCTGGCTGGCACAGGAGTGGTCGCCCGTAGGTCACCTTCTCATTCGTCTCACACTCGAGTCGTTTTCATACTTCCAGTCGCTTATCATTTGATTAATATAGTGAGCACTGCGCATGAACATACAAGATGTTCCAAGCTGCATTTTAGCAACTTAAAGGCCATACAGTCCTGGGAACGATCACCATGACTTTATGATTGAACCTGTATTTCTCTCTTATAGGAATCTATCCAGTCTGGAGCCAGGCATTACACTATTGCATTTTTACTGTATAACTGTCGTACTGGTGCCAGAATAAGGGAGCTGTCAAAGCTGTGTAGAGTGGCAACGACTTGAGCCGTCATTGATTGGAGTTGTGGGAGAGTCTGTTGCTGATCTCCTCTGTTGCCTTTATGAGGCACTGTGGAGCTTCATAACATTAGAAAGGCTGAGAAACTGGAGTTAAAAATGCCCTGGACCCAAATAAAAAAGGGCTGCTTTTGTGTCCTGTAGCTGTTAACCACCTGGCCAGCAGGCGGTCACACATTAGAGAACAACTCGTTAGTCTTTGTAGCCTCTGATTTGCCACAGTGGGTCTTAATTAACCTGGAGGGGGTGGGGCATGATTAGTCCTCTCAGGGTGAAACAAAAATAGACTCGCACTAGAGAATCGGACCTGTAACTCTGTCGTCTCTTCAGACTTCAAGCGGCACTCTCGCGACGCGACAGGAACACTCGTCGCCGCCGCTAAAGTAAACGTGCGTTACAGCAGAAGCGTTCCCATGTGGTTACCGGTAGCACTGCTAACCCCACTTTGACCGCGCCTTGTCCTCGTCTGCCTGCGCAGCGCCATCCAAAACATACAAAGGTTTAATTAAAAAAGCCCAAAGTCAACAGCACATATGGAGTTATTGGTCTCCCTCTGCGTGCCACACACACACACACACACACACACACACACACACACACACACACACACACACACACACACACACACACACCCTCAGGTTATCAAGATGTTGCAGCCGTCCCAACACCCCGGGCTAGCTCGCTCGCCTCACAGGAGAGATGGCACCTGATTGGTCAATGCGGCGTTCATTGTCTTATGTGGCACAGTCACACTAACTTGATTATTGATGTCCCGGGGGACTTCACCATGAGGATTTGAACCTGGCCGGTTGTACAGGCCCAAGCAGAGACCCAGGGAGCCAGATTTGTGGCCCCCTAAAAACCTGGGACGCTGTTTACCTAGCACATTCTTCCCTATGAACTTGCCCTTAAATGCTTGTCTTGGCAGAAGATACACAAAAAACACCCCTGTGCAGAGAGCTGGTTTGTAGGGATTTTTGTGGGTCTCGCCCCCCCCCACAGCCCCTTCTCTCTTCCCTTGAGTCAACGCCTGAGACATTCTATCAAACACAAGCAAAGAGAAACAGGGTTCAAAACAATGAGTTTTGATGAAAGAGATAACTCTCTGAGTCTTTTAGTATATCTTCAAAATACAACATGGAGTCAAGTGATTTAAAAAAAATAGATAACGGGCAACACGCTTGATACCGTTTGATTCTTGTATTCATTTCTCAGTTTTGAATGTTAACGTGGCTCTGACTGAGGCCTTGAGTTGACGTAAAGGCACTTGCACTTGCACGCTCTGCGGGCGAAGATTATTATCCAGCATCACGATTGCGATCGAAATTCGTGGAATATGGCCCCTTGACCAACAAACGTATCATCCGTCCTGTCTCCACCAGTGCACAGTGACCTGTGGTCAGGGCCTGCGCTACAGGGTGGTGCTGTGCATCGACCATCGGGGGCTCCATGCCGGGGGCTGCAACCCCACCACCAAGCCCCACATCAAGGAGGAGTGCCTGGTCACTGTCCCCTGCTACAAGCCCGCCGGTAGGTTGGGGTCTTGTCATGGGTCTTTGTTCCCATGTGCCATCCCATTCTCTTCAAACAGTCTCTCTCATGTGGCCTTGCTCACAGATCTAACACGATGGGGTAATGGTCGTCTTAGTTTGACTAACAAGTCTTAATCTTCTTCTTCTTTCTACATTGTTTGTAATGGGCATTGGTTCTCTTGAGTTTTCACTTTAGTAGTTTCCCTGTGATACTTGTATCAACTCTATGGTGAGGATTGAATAATAATAATAATAATTAATTTATTTTATATAGTGCTTTTCAATGACCCAAAGCCGCTTACAGTAAGACTCCACAGAAAACAAGAAAAATAGAAACGAGCAACAGGCAACACATACAAGTAATAACAATAGCAAAAGTAATGAACGAGCAACATGCAAAAGATACAAATAACAATTAACATTTCTAGTCAGGGATATATGGAAAACAGAGGGGAGGGAGAGAGAGCGTGAGGAAGGGACACGGGAGAGAGGGAAGGGGAGAGTGGCGTGTAGCAAAGGTGGAGGAGGTGGTTAAGGGTAGGGGAGGTTGTAAGCATGGGAGAACAGGTAGGTTTTTAGTTGGGATTTGAAAGTGGAGGGTGAGGGTGAATCATATCAAATTGAACAGTAGTACACATACAGCATCCTCCCACAGACAGTAGATTTTTGACACTTTTGTGAATCCTTGTTTATATATCTCTTAAGCACTTTTAATAACTAACTAATGATTTAATTTAATTAACTAATTATCCCAGAATAATGCGCACAATTCTAGGGGGGGGGGAACTAGGGATGCGTTATTTAATTTGTGATGTGAATGTTTCTGTCTCCTCTGGTTAACTTGTTGTAGAGAAGGTCCCAGTGGAAGCAAAGCCGCTGTGGCATAAGCAAGCCATAGAGCTGGAGGAGGACATCAGTGTGACTGAGGAACCAACGTGAGTAGCAAACCCCCCCTCCCCCCCCCCCCACACACACACACACACACACACACAAACATAGATACAGATATATTAATAGGGGCTAAAATCTCCTCGAAATATCTCCGTTCTTACTTCCCTTGAAGGCAGTTCGTCTACTAGAAGGACCTGCAATCCAAGCTTTCGGATATTTTATTCTACTAACATTCAAGTATGTGGTCCCAGAGGCATGCTGCGCACTGCAACCACTTACTCTTCAAGGCCCTTTGAAATGAAAAATGTCCTACAAACCTTTCTGTCACGGCTTCCTCTCTTTGTACAAAACCTCTTGCCAGGGGAGTCACTCAAGCCTAATGTAATTGTCACCTAGCACACGTGGTGGCCTGGGTTGGAACAGCCATCTCCTGACCGAGGTGGCTGTTCTGCTGAAACCATCACAGGTGTCAAGGCCTCCCGGTAATTTAGAGGGAGGAACTGGACGACAGCCGCTGCTAAAGCCATAGAGATTCTCACGGTTCACAACCCGGAACACAAAAGGGAGATTTACAACATTAAATATCCGCTTTACAGATTTAATGTCACCCTGCGGGGCTAAAGAAGCAAAGGTCTGCTCCCAGATTCACTGTTTCAACAACGCTTTTCACAGTCCCACGGCTAGGATTTACCTGGGGTGAGATTGAGGTCGACAGGGCCTGGCGTCGCCGCGAAGCCTCCACAGTATCGCGGCTATGTTCGTGTCAGCAGCCGTTTTCATCAACTTCAAGTCAAAACGTACAGCCGCTGCTCCACGTTTTATTTTGACATTTCTCAAAGTACGCATCGATTTGTGCGCATGTCTCTTCACACGCCTGTGAAAGATGTCAAGTAGTGTGTCGTTACCGACAGAACTATTTTGTCAAGGCAGGCAGAGAAGCAAGCGTTTTTTTTTGTCTGCAGAGTATGCGTTGTTGACTCTCTACAAAGTTATGGGTTTAAAGCTGCAATCCCTTAGTGAATGCGTGCATTGTCAGCTCTAAGTGGAAATGCGTCTAAATGATATTGCATAAGGTCACTTGAGGTGAAAAGGAACGCTGAAGGTGAAAGGGAGAACAGATCTTTGGAAAGCAGCAGACTGTTCTGTCACTGGCTACCAGCATTACCTCAGAAGGCCTCAGATGTTCCAGATGTTTTTGCCCCACATATCCATTGACTAATACATGTTGTCGTTTGAAGATAGACAACCTTTGGACTATACCCAATGTCCTGCATGACTTGTATTAGCTACCATGTTAGCCAGTTCAAAACATCTCTTTTTCTGACTTATCTTTGGAAAGAGAGGGGGAGAGAGAGAGAGAGAGAGAGAGAGAGATGATCAATGCCAAAACATATGATTTTGTTCTATTGCAAAAAAGCATGTCTTCCCCCCCAAAAGCACATAAATATCTGTGTATAATATGCTGTCACTCAGCAGCCAACAACAATATCTGCCTGCCATATGGGGCCAGGTTACGGATGCGAGAGGACGTTGAAGGAAATTCCTGTGTTAGACTTATTGCACCTCCATTGCCAGGACTTATGGCTGCCTCTAACCACCGCTGTGCGACTGAATGAAAAATTAAACCTGTTTATATCTTCTTCATCTTGGCCAAAGAAGGTTTTCACCTTACCACCGCTGCGAGTAAATCAAATATTCCTATTGTTATCGGAACTTAAATTTATTTGGACACAACGAAGCCTTTGCCGGATGTTGCGAAAAGATTTGTTGTTTCCCTCGCTAAATGAAATCAAGATTTCGCCAAGATTGTTTACCCACGCAACAGATGTATCGTAACTGCCCATGAAGGCAAACATTTCTGTGGGCTCGCATGTCAACTGCTGTTGATGTTCCACGGTCCAACTCGTGCCGGTGGTGATTCATTTGTTTGTCCAAAACAGAACGACTCCTCGAGCACTCGTAAAGAGACAATTTAGTTTCTAATTATGATTTCTTTATTGAGGCATCTCGTAAAAGTGCAGAGGGCTCTTGTGTGGTGGTCCCGACAGCTCGACCAGGGAAGAATGTCTGACATGAGTGGGTAATGTAAACACTGGTGCACTTGTGCTTGAGGCATGTACTGTATATACAGTGGGGCAGGAGGCATACTGCGGGGAACTTTGGTACCGCTATAAGCCCAGTGGGTGTCGTGACTCACTGTCTTCATTAGGGCCTGGGGAAAGATGGCTGCCAATATTGGACGAAGCTTCAAGCTTTGGGGGTTTGGGAAAGAATCATATTTATCTTCTCATTTCTGTGTTGGATGAATACAAAAGAACACATCCACAGGTGAGCCCTGTCTACGTACAGGGGGAGGGACGAAAATAATGGAAACACCATATGTGAGGGGGGAGGGATGGGGGGGGGGGGGGGGGGGGGGGCTTGAAATAACTAAATCACAATTACAAAAGCAGCTGCACAGATGAGTTGTATTAAGTTTGAAAAGGCTTTCAAACTTAAGTCACGGCTTTAGCCGCCACTTGTATATCTGAGTTTCCATAGCAACAGGCTTCCAATTTGGCGGCTGAATTGCAGGTGCGTTGGTCACGCTGCAAACGTATCTCATGTCTGAAAACGAGTGTGTCAACATTATGCCAAGCGTGGACAGACCACATCTACAGAGAGGAACAGTGGTCTCTCTTACCACAGGGATAGACTGACACTTAACAAGATACAGTAGCTGCTAAACATCACGGAACGATGGCGGTGAGAGCTACCGCACGATTCAGTAAACAACTCTGTGACACAGACTGAGCAAAACGTGTAATGCTGCCGTGTGCTTTGCAAAGCTGCTATTCATAGCAGGACGGCCCTTCAGAAGCCACGTTGTATACAAGGCCAGTGCACAAACATGCATAACCTCCTGGTGTAAGGATCACAAAACCTGAGCCACTTTCACCAATCAAATGAGTAAACCCACCCAGATGGGTTTATGTTTGGAAAAAGCCAAAGGATGCCTTTGACCCACTGTGTCTGTCGCCAGCTGTTAAACTTGATGGGAGATCTGTAATGATCTGGGCAGCCGCCTAGCAATCATTTGGTCAAATGATTAGCCTGCAGGGTTGTGAAACAGCCGGGGGAAAATGAGGCCATTTCACAGGATCAGGTGCAGCATATGGTGCAAAAACACTGTTCGCTGATGATATTCCCATATTCCAATATGATAATGCCATATACACCCTGCTGGTCTCATGAACACTAGTTGAACATCTTCCATGGGCTGCGAAGTAGTGCACAGTGCATTCCCACGTCTTTTATACTTGAAAAGACTGGAGGCTTTCCTT
The DNA here is from genome assembly GCF_964638095.1 of Poromitra crassiceps. Taxonomy (NCBI): domain Eukaryota; kingdom Metazoa; phylum Chordata; class Actinopteri; order Beryciformes; family Melamphaidae; genus Poromitra; species Poromitra crassiceps. The sequence continues at coordinate 38,408,198 of NC_139628.1, forward strand.
CTCGGGGAAAAAAAAACAATGTCCAATATCCCACTACACACAGTTCACGACTTGTATGACAGCGCTCCAAGCCTACTCCTTCTATTTTTATATTGTGAATTCAAAGTTATTTTCTCCACACCTGTGATGTCTGTCCTAATTTTAGCAACCCGTTCTGTGCCCCAGGAAGCTCCGTTATTCTCAGTGAGGGTGTCGAGTGAATCCAAAGATCAACTAGGAGTCAAAGTAGACATCCATCTTTCTCCCTCACTCTTCCCTTGCCTTCTCTCACTCTTGAAATTTCTCGAGCTCTCTCCCACGCATCCCAAAGCTATTGTGGGTGTGACAACTCCGTTTCTGAGGCCTATCTATCACACACTCATGACTGCAGGCCTTCAAGGCGTTCGCCGAGGCCAGTGATCTACAAGTATTTCCCCTCGCTGATCCATTCTTAAAGACGAGGAAGGACGTGCATCAAAGCGCTTTATCCAAGAATGGCTGACCCTAATGCCTCGCAGCTGTTCAATTAACCGCAGCAGGGCTGGATTTCACAAATACTTTGTCAGTTTATGAACTTAGCAGCAAATGACTAAAATCTGTGCAAGGCGAGGGGAATGCCAAAAACCTGTGACTTTCCCTTTAAGACCTGCTATTGCGCTAGACCAGTCCCAAGTCAGCACTCCCGGTTGGCAGGCACGCCACATCAGACCAGAGTCAGAAGAATATGTGTCTATTATGTGATGGTGTGTGCGTTTCTGTATATGTACGTGCTTCCTTTATGCACCGGCGCATACGCTGTAGTTACTATGGACGTACATATGTCTATAATTAATGAATGACTTTCCACATCCGTCCTCCCCTGTGCTTTCTCAAACCTCCTGGCTCACACCCCCAGGTTCATCCCGGGGCCCTGGCAGCCATGCAGCCGGACGTGTGGCGCCGGCACGCAGCGGCGGAGCGTCAAGTGCCAGGTGCTGCTGTCCTTCTCCCAGACGGTGGCCGACCTGCCGGACGATGAGTGCGAGGGGGTCAAACCCGCCGCCGGCCAGCCCTGCTACCGCACCCCCTGCTCCGGTGTGGGGGGCCAGGGGACAGCAGGCGAAGAGGAGGAGGAGGAGGAGGAAGAGGGGGGCGAGACACCCCAGAGAGAGGAACTGCATGACTGGGAGTACGAGGGGTTTACGGAGTGCTCAGAGAGTTGTGGGGGAGGTATGGATCATGTTAGCCCTCATTAAAAATTATATATAAATATATATTGTAAAGTGGAACAACTAGGGAATAGAGTAGTGGGCAGTTGAAAATAACAAGCGCAGACCTTTTAGACCATGCCACAGTGCCACTCCCCCTCCCCCAACACCACCCATATCCCCCTAGCCACTAATCCTACACACCCCTCGAATCCCAACTCTCTAACACCTTCCTATCCCTAGCTATGGCCCGTTAACCACTAAACACGCTACACGCCCACGGCTGACTGAGTGAGTGAGTGACTGTCCTGACTTTTCCATCTTATGACCCCGGCGGGCCCGCTGGCCCAGCGCCGTGGTAAAAACAGGGGTGGATCTGAAATTCCTGATATAAGATCCGTATCTAACAACCAGTGTAACATTACGCCAACACCCCCCCGCTCTTGCGATATAAATGATATATAGGTATATATGTGTGTGTTTTGCATATATTGCTCAGCTTAAAGGAGAATTTTGTTTTTTTTTAACCTGGAGCCCTCTCCTCACATTAATTATTATCTGACGACTCACCCAGTGTTCTCCGCAGCGTTTTTGTCCGTCTTAGGCGTTGTTGTGATCGAAATAGTGTGCAAGCCAGTCCTAGAATGGAGCTCCGTGGGGGCCACGTGGCAGCGTGGTTTTCCTCCATGCAAATACAGTTTTATTCCCCTTTTCGACCCATATCGTCATAATCTGATCCCTAAAGAACCATCAGACTGCTCTTTACAGCGGTAGTTACAGGCATCCCATTTCCTCCTGTTGGGTCAGTGAGACCAACTCTCGTCAAGTCCCGCGAGACTTTCCTGCCGCTGGCCTGTGGACTGACTTGACGAGAGTTGGTCTCACTGACCCGACAGGAGGAAATGGGCTGCCTGTAACTACCACTGTAAAGAGCCCGGGGGACAATAGCAGTCTGATGGTTCTTTAGGCATGAGATTATGACAATATGGGTCGAAAACGGGAATAAAACTCTATTTACATGAAGGAAAACCACGCTGCCACGTGGCCCCCACGGAGCCCCATTCTAGGACTGGCTTGCACACTATTTCGATCACAACAACGCCTAAGACGGACAAAAACGCTGCGGAGTTGGGTGAGTCGTCACATAATAATTAATGTGAGGAGAGGGCTCCAGGTAAAAAAAAAAACTAAATTCTCCTTTAATTTGCAGGCAAAGTCGTGCCAATTGCTATAATAAGACCCTTGTGAAGAGTCGCAGCAATAGCTGGTGACACCTTGTCCGTGGGTGACTAAACCCATGCCCAGCACGGGCTTTGAAGTAGAAAGTCAGTTATACGATATAAGATGATAATGGATGGAATACCAAGTTTAACCCTAAAGGTCATACATCAGCGACTCTCGCAGCAGCGAACACAGAGACAGCTTTCCCAAACATCCTGCCAACATTAGTTAGGGCCCACTTTAATCTCCCCACCTCCACATCCAGCCTGCGCGGCCAAGTGTAGTATGCCTGCATTGAGTGTGTGTGTGTGTGTGTGTGTGTGTCTGTCCATATGAGTGTGTATGTGTACGTTCATTTCTGCACAAGGGCGTGGGCTTGTCTGCATGTCTGTGTGTGTGTGTTCACCCAAAGCCAACAAACTCCCATTCGGGGATGATTAGAGCGCGGTATCGGGTGTCACACACACACACACCCTGAGGGCTGCGCTCCTGTGGACCATCACACCACCATCGGGTTTGAAGCGCCCGCCTCGCTGTTATTGTCCCCAACGTTAGGAGCCAGGCGAAGAGATTTATGTTACCAAGCTTTTAACATGACCTGACATCACACCCCTGAAGGTTTATCCACAGTTCAGGCCAGAACTCCGGCAGGGCGGCCATATTGTTTTGATGTCCATTGTGCCCCATTAGATACAATCATGCTTGATTTCATGAAAGGGCCTAATATCTGCGTTGCTTCATTGCAATGTCTGGTTGCAATATTCTATGGCCCATATGCTTGTGAGTGTGCTAATGTGCGAGTAACAGATGTTTAACAGGATCAATATGTGTTTGCATTCTTGCCCCAGCAAGGCATTTATTCTAAGGAGATACAGGAAATGCAGAAACGGGCCATGGTCCATGTGTATATTATGGTGGGAAAGTGGAAAACAAGGCGTATGAATAAACGTACCACCATAGCTTGTTGGTGCTGTAGCGGACGTTATAGGGAATCCTCTGTGACTGCTGGGTGCTGTCTGTGTGATCCCAGGGGTGCAGGAGGCGGTGGTCATCTGTCTGAACAAGCAGACCAGGGAGGCGACAGACCAGAGCCTGTGTGTGAGCGCCCGGCGGCCCCCACAGCTACTCCAGGACTGCAACACGCAGCCCTGCCCGCCCAGGTAACACCCACAAATCAGAAAACACATCGTTCTTTTTCAAATGGTTTGTGCATGAGAAGAAGCGGAATAGATTTGATTGTTGACCGTATTAAAGTAGAAGGACCAAAGAAAATATGTTTTGGAAAACAGCTTTGGCATGCGCTCGAAGAAAATTGTAATTTAAAACAGAATTGAAAAACTGGCTGTGCTCTCTGCCAGTTTGCCAAGACTATGACTGAGCCAAATGTGCATTGTATGCAGTTGGGACATACAGTCATGTCCTGGACCCCTGATACACGCCTGTGTCCTGCACCTGCAACTACTTAACTGTGCAGACTAACAAAAAACACACATCACTCTAGCTGAGTCAATGAATTCTTACTAATCACTGTGTACAAAAGAGATTGAAATCCTGCTAATCCATAACATTATCCTTCTCACCTTAGCCCACCGGGGCACATCAAATTACCCCCCCAGTGATATTAGATCACTCCCAGTGATATTAGATCACTCCCAGTGATATTAGATCACTCCCAGTGATATTAGATCACTCCCAGTGATATTAGATCACTCCCAGTGATATTAGATCACTCCCAGTGATATTAGATCACTCCCAGTGATATTAGATCACGCCCAGTGATATTAGATCACTCCCAGTGATATTAGATCACACCCAGTGATATTAGATCACTCCCAGTGATATTAGATCACACCCAGTGATATTAGATCACTCCCAGTGATATTAGATCACTCCCAGTGATATTAGATCACACCCAGTGATATTAGATCACACCCAGTGATATTAGATCACTCCCAGTGATATTAGATCACACCCAGTGATATTAGATCACTCCCAGTGATATTAGATCACACCCAGTGATATTAGATCACTCCCAGTGATATTAGATCACTCCCAGTGATATTAGATCACTCCCAGTGATATTAGATCACTCCCAGTGATATTAGATCACGCCCAGTGATATTAGATCACTCCCAGTGATATTAGATCACTCCCAGTGATATTAGATCACACCCAGTGATATTAGATCACTCCCAGTGATATTAGATCACACCCAGTGATATTAGATCACACCCAGTGATATTAGATCACTCCCAGTGATATTAGATCACTCCCAGTGATATTAGATCACACCCAGTGATATTAGATCACTCCCAGTGATATTAGATCACACCCAGTGATATTAGATCACTCCCAGTGATATTAGATCACTCCCAGTGATATTAGATCACACCCAGTGATATTAGATCACTCCCAGTGATATTAGATCACGCCCAGTGATATTAGATCACTCCCAGTGATATTAGATCACACCCAGTGATATTAGCCCAGTGATATTATATCACTCCCAGTGATATTATATCACTCCCAGTGATATTAGATCATGCCCAGTGATATTAGATCACGCCCAGTGATATTAGATCACTCCCAGTGATATTGAAGCAGAATGACAGAGATGGATAGTTGTATCACTGAGAGCAGGAAATGAAGGCAGTGGGAAGGCTTGTGGAACCGAGTAGAGTCAGACACAATGGGGATCACATGTCAGTGGTAGCTCTACCGAGGGGGCCCGGCCGTCGCATGGTCCCCGTCCATCTTCCATGCTGAAGAAGAACTTTTTCAAGAAATAGCTGTTTTGACAGCAGAGGAGCATAGCATGGCTCCTGCTGCTGTAGCTACTACTGTTGCTCTTGAAAACCCAATGAAGCAAAATATCTCAGTTTGGCCTCTAATACCGCTAACCATGACATCAAGTGATCATATTATGTCAAAATGGTGATGATTTGAGAAAGTTTGAGGAAATCTCAATGGCGATACCATAGTTGGCTTTTGTTAAATAATCTATATTTGCCAGTCTATTTATAAAATGCTTTGCCGTTGTCTTGTACTAGCAAATGAAAATCTAGCTACGAAGTGAGTGTTATTGTGCCAGCATTTTGCTTCAAGATGGAAGTAGCTTTTTTTTTTTTACAGTTTTAACATTTCTGTATTGTTTCTTTTTTTTATATATCTATCATTGGGCATTCATTTAGGAAAGAAAGAACATGCAGTGTTTTGAAATTGCAAATATATTTATTTATGTGCGTGTGTGTGTGTGTGTGTGTGTGTGTGTGTGTGTGTGTGTGTGTGTGTGCGCGCGTGCGTGCGTGCGTGTGTGCGTACATACGTGCGTGCGCACGCGCATGTGTAAAACATGCACAGTCGTGAGAAATGCATTTTAAATTCCACATTATTAGAACTTTTCAAAGCGACATCTCTGCACCGTTAACCTGCATAACGGCATGTTGTTAATATATCCGAGCCATGGCTGAACGGTGAGTGGATTTTGCGGTAGGCCACACGTTTCAAGTTAACACCGTGTGCAGCGTCGGTGTTCCACCACTCACACTCTTGTCAGAAGAGCCAGAGGCTTGCAGCCTGCCCTGGCCTGTTTTTCCAGGCCTTGAGTCTTGTTTTCAGGCACAACAAACGCTGTATTGGACGTGTTTCCTTTGGCCCAACGTTCCCTCCCAGAGGCCTCCTCACCCTCCCATATTCAGCTATGCTCTTTGGATCCTGTTCCCTCTGAAGGGAAACAGCCATAGGCTTTGGCTTGGAGTATAGTACCGGTCCAGAAACAAGCTCCATTCCCCACTCTCCTCGGGTCCCTAGACCCTCGTGTAAATAGGAATAGTTTTGAAACATCACCCAATCTGTCAAGCAAAAAAAGTGGAGTGGCTGCCATCTTGCTCCAAGCGAAAGCTTTCAGATCTCCTTAAAGGTCCAGTGACTCAGGCATGCCACTGAACTTTCAAGATTGGAGTGCTGTGAAGGAAAAATGCGGAGAAAACTTTGATGCTGGATCGACCATTCTGATCTCTTAAAATTGTGCTGGACAGCAGGTTGGAGCCAAAATCTTGATGTTCATTGATTTAGCTCCAATTTAGGTCATTGGAAAAAAATGTGTGTGAATATCTTACGTCAGAGTGATTTCTCAAATTTCACTGAATTCAAGAGGATGAATGTACTTTGTAACTGTAAATGTAACTTTGCCTGGATCCGGCCGGCCCCATGAATCACCCTTTTGACATTTCCAATCGTATTCACTCTATTTGCCATGTGGCCATTGGACTTTACACATTCATGGGACTGCGGGAGTTTCCTCCCAGGGGCCAGTTTGATCATGCAGAAATGGAGCACTCCGACTGCACTTGCCAATTTGTAGGTTGGATACTGTTAGCCTGTGTGTATATGTGAATAAAGCAACTCTGTGGTACAGTGATTAGTCAGCAACACTCAAGGTTGAACATTGAAATATCAGTGGTATCAGTGAAACATCCAAGTTCTGAGGAGTTTCCATTAAAAGGCTGGGCAGACATGAATAGCTCAATTCAAAATGGTTATGTATCGTTAAAAAGGGAATACGGGTGAAAATGGAATGATTATTGGGAATGGATCCAGACAAACTAACCTGGCTCAAGGTCATCTTGTATTGTCTATCTCTGACCTAATGTAGATTCTCCCTGTACATCCGCAAAATCTGTCCGTTTCTTACGAGGGAAGCAACACAACTCCTGGTCCAGTCTGCAACATTCTTCTGGCTGAGCTACCTGCCTCTGCCGTCCCGTCAGACCGTTGCAGCTCATCCAGAAACGCTGCAGCCCGTCTGGTGTTCAACCAACCTAAAGTCTCTCACGTTACTGCCGTCTTCCAGTCCCTTCGCTGGCTTCTCACACGCCAAATTCAAGACACTGGTACTCGCCTACAGGGCAGTACACCATCCTGCCCCTCCTTAACTGTAATCCATGATCGTGTTCCAAACCTCGCCTCCTTCCCTCTACTCCTCCACCCTTCGCAGATCACCTCGCCCCTCCTTCCCTGCGTGGGCTCAAAAGTCGCTCATCCTGGTCTCTTCTTCTCCTTAGCATCACAATGGTGGAACAACATGTTTTCACAAGTGTACATCTCTCATACAAACATCATATTCACAGGTGGGAAACAGGGGAGTGGAGTTCGTGCTCTGCTACCTGTGGGGTTGGTCTGTTGACCCGCACTGTGGCTTGTACCCACCGGCCCTCTCGGGATAGCAACCAAACAGAGGTTGTGAGGGATGAAGAGTGCCGGACCCCCAAGCCCAGTCCTGTCCAAGCTTGCAACCGCTTCGACTGCCCCCCTATGTGGGACCCACGCGACTGGGGAAAGGTAATAGATTCATTAACAGTAGATTCACCTGGAAAGTTCACCTCTCTAAATGCCAGTTATTTGGGCTGATGTACTGAATCCAGCGCATATTGCTTAAATCTGTCTAACCCAGTGTAATCCATGCACAAAAGTAAACAGCACTATTTTTGTCCGTGCAGTGCTCCCATAGCTGTGGCGGTGGGGTCCAGAGGAGGGAGGTCCTGTGCAAACAGCGGCTGGCAGATGGCAGCGTGCTGGAGCTACCTGACACCTTTTGCCCTTCAAAGAGCCCCACAACCCATCAGCCCTGTCCCAAGCAAGCGTGCCCGCCTCAATGGGTCACAACCAACTGGTCCCAGGTAGACTTGCTTTCTACCTGTGACCAACCTACCTACCTAACAGTACTCCTGCCAGTCAAGACATGCTCTGTGCTATGTAGTAGCAATAACATGTACAGTCTGCTCATTTTCACATTATGCACACATTTATTTGTCTAGTGTTCTGTGACCTGTGGAGATGGCATTCAGAGGCTACAGGCAGTCTGCAAGAGGCAAGAGGAGGACGGGCAACATTGGACCGTGGCCCCTGAGACCTGTGTCCCAGTGGCCCGGCCCGCCAGCATCCGGGCCTGCTCCCTCAGGCGCTGTGAGAGTAAGAGTTCCTGTGTTTGGTTCATTCATCCTGCTGAGAGAGTGGACCTTGCCAGAGGGGTTTGCTGCTAAGCAAGCAAAACATTCCATACCCAACTATGAACCCCCTTAGTGCTGACTTGGTCCGAGTGTTTATTAGTGGAAATTCACTTGCAGATTACAGATCTTATTTTTCTGACCTTTGACATCATCATGATAGAGCAAACGGTAACTAACACAATAATGAAACCATTAACCCATCCATTGATTTCCATCACAGAGCCCATCAAACCAGAGGTTGTCAAGCCAGACCCCACAATCCTAGCGCAGAGGAAGGTTTACATCCAGTGGAGGAAAGGCAAAAAGCTACAGTTTGTAGTGGGCGGCTATGCCTACCTACTCCCCTGGACGTCTGTGGTCCTTCGCTGCCCGACCCGACGCTTCCGCAAGGGCCACATCCAATGGCTGAAGGAAGGGAAGCCCCTTGTAAGCCTCCCTCATCTCTCCATAACCTCACTCGGCTACGTCAAGATCCAACAGCTTCGCGCGTCTGATGCAGGGATCTACACATGCGTTGCAGGCCAGGCACGGGAAAATTTTGTCCTGAAGATCATTGGCAGCAAGCAGAAGCTCTCTGTGCCAGGAGAGTCATGGCTCCTCACAGACGGACAGGGGAAGGCTAGCCAGCCAGATGTGGCCTCGGCAGGAGAGAGATTTCGGGAGCTACGCGTCTCCCTCAACCAATATGACAGCATCGTCCAGCATTTGCTGGACCTCAAAGGCTCTGTCCCAGATAAAAAAGACATTGTTGATATACCACACTCCAATGAAAAAAACAGGTCAACCCTGGAAGATGAGGACGCAACTTCAGAGCTTTCCAGCCCCCTCATACTGATCGCAGATACCCAAAGGCTCGATGAGGTCACCCACAACCTCTCAGAAGCCCTCGGAGGACCACAGCTCATTGCTCAGTTGCTCAGTGAGCTCACTATGACACAAGGTGAAACCAATGAGTCCACCCTTCACCCTCCGGAAAAAGCCGAATCTTCCACGCAAGGCCCCCTTCTTTACAAACCAAACATCAAAGCCCATACCACAAGGTCCAGAGGCCCGTTGATCATCCAACGACCCAGGAAGGTTGGTGTGGTGCCGTCCTCTGAAGTGATGATCCACGTGGGAATGCCAGTTCTGCTGCAGAAACAAGTGGCCAGTGTGGAGCTGAGGTGTGAAGCATTGGGGAACCCAGAACCAACTTTAACCTGGACCAAGAATGGAAAACAGTTGCACTACAATAGCAGGTAAGGACTACCCATCACATGTCACTTTGTGGTGCGCAAGAGGCATTAACACAGTGTGATGCACTTGGGTGACCACACTTGAAGTGCCCCCTCCTTCCGCTTTACACGTAAAGTGAAATTTACTATGGCAATAAAGACCACACATTGACATGAACGTATTGCTAGTACAGGCTCAACACATTTTACAGAAGAAAATTAAGACACAGTCTACTCACTAAAAGAATATGGCATTTTATACAGTGAGGTATAAACATTTCACTACAATGCTACAATGAAATGGCTACTATGAGGACTAACATAGCACATGAATACAAATGGGCTCATTTAACCCACAAGAGTCTCAGCTTTCCTGCCATACCCAATTTATGCCATTTCAAGATTGTTTAGGAACCCCAGTATGCAGAAATATTCAAATAGTATACATGTAGGCGAATATAACTACTATACTACATGCAAAAAAGACAGCACGTTTTTTTGCCAAAAACTCCATGAAATTAGCATAAATTGAACATGTCTGTAAAGGCGAAACTTGTGGGTACCCTCATTCAGACATCCCGAGGTGAGAGGTCAAGGGGTCCTTTTGAAAATGGCCATGCCAGTTTTTCCTTTGCCAAAATTTAGCCAAGATTTAGCCTAAAACTTCCCGACAAGCTAACATGACGTGGTTCTGTGTCAATGGCATCCACAAATTGTTTGGTGGCACTCATCCCCCCCCCCCCCCACCCCCTCCAGCAAGGCAATTGCCTCGCCGAATGCCATATAGCCTAGAGATAACCCGGCCCAGAACAAACGGTACCAGTCCACACGATTGGGTGCCAGATGATTGGTTGTCAATGGCAATAGCATCTGAGTGGTCTGTGAAGGAACTGTCATAGCTTCAGTGGGTATGTTCTCTTTGTGTTGGCAGAGTAGGCCTGCTGCCTGATGGCTCGTTGAGGATCCAGTCTCCAGGCAAGGTGGACGAGGGTCTGTACACCTGCACTGCCAGGAACCGCTTTGGTTCCAGCTCGCTGGCTTCACGGCTGCACTTTACAGGTGAGAGACACAAACGCAGACCCTTGGTTCAAATATAAGTAGATCATTTAGTAGATTAATTTACACTGTGGTTACCTAGTGTGGACACTTAATATGGTCTCAATGTTATTACTGTACTGTAATGTTATTGTACTTTAGCTGAACGGTAGTAGTGTCAGCGTTAACCTGATATGAAGTTCTGATGGTAAGTTCAATGTAATTGAGTTTGTACTTACATAATTGCATCATGCAGACCGGTTAAAATGTTTTTTGTTCTTTTCTGGTTGAGGTTATTAGAGATTTGGTGACAGCATTCTTTTCAATCAAGAGAGGCACAGACACACATAGGCAGAGCGAGAGACAGAGAGAGAGAAGCACTATTGCTCACGATTGCTCAATGGCTAGTCTGGCTGAGTCAGTGATGGGGAATGTCCAGTGCATGGCCACAGCTTGGGTCACCTCTGAGCTGCGCTGTCCCTCCTGTCCTCAGAGCGTGATTAGCCGCGGCCTTTCTGCGTTCCCATCACTGTTGGTTTCCTGATGCTGCAGCACTTTCCCTCCCCATACGACAACAATTAGAGGTTCCAGGCAACGTTTCAAAGCAGATTTAGCGGGTGCGCCCCACTCGCCTAATCTAAACGGAGTGGATAAAGGGGCTTAAAAGTGTTGAAAAATGTCCAAATGGCATCTTCTGAGCTTTTCAAGTCAGGCTCAGTAAAAGGGTCCACGTATAATGGGTCTACTACCGGCATCTTATGCATTTCAAGGATAGGGTGAAAGAGGGTTGCTAAAAGAATGCAAACCCAAGGACAATGAATCAGTCGTGGTTGTGAATAGGCTCTCTGGTGTATCTTCAACAGATACACCAGAGAGCCAATACCCTCTTGATGATGTCATCTCAAGACAAATCTTGGAGCTCCTGAATTTACAGTAATTGGGAGACCGCCTTATGGACACATTGAGATGATTGAAGTTGTATTTTATTTTGCAGTTTTAACATGACTTGTTGCCCATCTCAGTGCCTGAGGTGACTACATGTCTATCAGTGTTTCCCAGACAGCACTATTACAACTGCTACAGCTAAGGATCATTGGATGTGAAATCTGTTTTTGTAGTTTTTTGTTGTTGCTTTAAGCTTGTTTTGCATAAAAAAGAAAGACTGAAACATTATAATCAGGAAACATTGATTGTTTATTAAGTCTGATAAACAACCTTTTGGTACAGTTTGGAATAGATGCATTTATTTTGAAACATTTGGAGGATATAGTTTGTTTATTCTATTTTCAGGTGACAAAGGAAGAACCTGTCTGCAAGGTAACAGTATGACAGTAAAGGACCCCACTTGTCCAGAGAGCAGTAACAGCAGCCAATCAGCTAAGCTATGCCATGGACAAGCCTGCCCCCTCAGGTACCTTGCTGCTACTGCACGCCAATGCATTCAAATACAGTACCTTGAATATCTCAGTTTGATCATTAACACACATTGCACAACAAACACAACCACCTCCACCACACCCATGAGCACCAAACCCAAATGCAAACTTTTTTTTTTTTTTTTTGTCGTTCCCTGTCTGATTTAACACATACCCTCAGTCCATGACACAGATGTGAGGAGAATTGAAAAAGGGCCACCATGACATTTGAAAAGCCACATTGCAGCTGTCCACTGAGCTGGATGTGTAGATAGACAACAAAGAAAGGTTTCCATGTGGTCCTTATTATAAAAGACTTTTCCATCGAGCGAGAGCAGCAGTCTAGTGAAGCATACTGATCCGGAGAGGTGCAGCGGAGCATTGTTTTATAGAACGCTATGACCAGTTTCCAGTCTGGGGTCCTACTGTCTCCTCTAATCACATCCCCAACTTCCCCAGGGGGATCGTTCACGTTCCATCTTATCCCAAAGTGCTGGCTCTGAGTGATTGAAAAGCCGGCTTTGATTTCCCTGCGTGTGTGTCTTTGTGCCTGTGCAAGTGTATGCGTGCTTGAAGGAGTTCATATCCTGTTTCAAGGGAAATATGGATGCTCTGTCCTCGATTTTAAATCGAGTCTCTTTTCGTTTTAATCAGATGATCACGTAGAATTCACGCACTGATGCTAGACTTAGGTGATGAATATCTTTGGGCCAAAGGAAGTGAACCTTTTTTAGTTTGAAGTAATGGACCTGGGAAGTTATTGTTCACTTGTTGCCTGGTCTGTTTTTGTGGAACAGGTGGCGGGTGGCTCCGTGGACTCCGTGTTCGGCCACTTGTGACGGTGGGGTCCAGAGCAGGAGGGTCAGCTGCGTGAGGGGTCCCGAGGAGGGGGCTGGCGAGGTGGACAGCCAGCGCTGCGCCGGCACAGGGAGAAGACCCTCCGACACCAGGCCATGCAGCCTTCTGCCCTGTGCCAGGTGGGCCGCTACTCCCTGGGGGCCGGTGAGTCCACTTAATACTGACCAGAGAGAATTCTCAGCAGGTATACGTGATGTACCGAGGCTGTTCTCCTTTCTTAGGCTCTTTGATTTGAAGCAATGCTGATCCTGGATTACATGTTGTAAGGGTGTTTTGAGTTAGTTTTTCAACTGTCCACTAAGTGGCAGTATGGTATTTCTATTTCTACTCTCTCCAAATGATAAGGGGGATCCAACCTGATCAGAGCCCTTTTGTTTGGAATGGAACAGGCTCAGTAATTAATAATAATAAATTGTAATATTAATTACACAACAGTGAGTAATCAAATACGCCACATTTTTGTTCACTCACCTCCTGTAGTACTAGTCAGTGAAGTCTATTTTGTTTTGTTTTGAGTGTTATCTAGTTGTCTTCCTCCATCACCCTACTCCAATCTCTAAGCTCCAGTGAAAGTGTTTCATCTCTAAAAGAAATGCATGATTACATGTCAGGCCTTAAATTGTTCAGATTGTGGATTTAGTCAAAGGAGGGGGACTCAAATCAGCCACCACCACAAGAGGGCGAATTATTTCTGCTAAAAGCTGGACTTGCTTCTAATTCTAATGAAATCTCTGTCTTAGTGTCATGGTCATTGTGTGGGTCCCAGCATGGCCACACAGCACCGCCATGTTTCCTGCCAAGACACAAATGCCACCAAAGTCCCCCACAGAATGTGCAGTGGGCTCCAAAGGCAAGTATGGACGTGGCATGCTCACACAGAATGATATAAGCACAGTGGTTACAGACTCAGAAAGGCATTCACAGTATAGTGAGGCAAAGTGAACGTCACTTCCTGCTTCAGCACTGTACCAGAGATTTTCTTCCACAATTTATTTTCCCATAGACATTTTGTAAAATGCTTATAAAAATAGTTTTACTTGGTCAAACCAAACGGTTCAGCTATATTTAGAATTGGGAGAGACCATAGAACATTTCACTCCGACCAAAACTTAAAAAACATTGAAAAATATTTTCTTTAAACCCAAACTTTAACATTTTGGTCCGAGTGAAATGTTATGCGATCTCTCCTGTTTCTAAATATATCTGTACCATTTGGTTTGAACAAGTAAAACTATTTTTATAAGCATTTTACAAAATGTCTATGGGAAAATACATGGCGGATGAAAATCTCTGGTACAGTGCTGAAGCAGGAAGTGACGTTCCACTTTGGCTCTCTAGCAGCTCAAAACTATGCATCTATGTTAAAGTGTTAAAGTTAGCAAAAATATTTCTGACAACCACCTTTTATTAAACCCTCTTGTTTGTTGTGTGTATTATTTCCATCTGTGCACATTTACAGACCCAGCTCCCTAAAGAATTGCTCCACAGAAGCCTGCGCTCTACAGTGGCGTGTAGGGCCATGGACACAATGCACCGCCACCTGTGGGCGCCACGGTTTCCAGTCTCGCCAGGTGACCTGCACTCACCGGCGAACTGGCAAGGCCGTGCGTGAACACCACTGCACGTGGAGGCCCCGCCCTCCCAGCTGGCAACGATGCAATATCCTGTCTTGCGGGAGAGGTGAGATAAAGCTGCATTCGTGGCAAGTTGGAAAAAAGTTGTTCAGTGATGTCACACAACACACAATGTCTTTAATGATAGTATAGTATTCTATCGAAACTGTTTACAGTGCATGTTGTATGTACATTTACAAATTGGATGTCGTCTGCTGCTTTTCTGTACCAGCACTTACTGTACCTAACTGCTAGTGAGTAAGTGAGTCCCAGCCTATATCATGATAAACACAAAGTTCTTTGGAATTGGAAATTATGTAATGGAAAATTTCTGATTTATGACTTGCCATCAGCACAAGATAAGTACTGGCAAAAGCAGAACTGACTAGGGGTTTCACAGACTACCGTAGTCAACTAGTCGACTATCAAAACCACTAGTTGGGAGTAGACTAATCGTTCATCTGTTGTTTTAGGAATATAAACAATATAAATAAATAAATGTAACATAGATTTGTTTGAACAATCATTTTCTACATTATGCCAATAAACAGAATTTAAGGTATTAAGAGACAGAAAGACTCACATCTATGTTGTTACTGCAGTCAAACAGCCGCAGTCCCGCCTACATTAGTTAACCCTTTACTGTCCGTTTTTGAGAACTTTTTGATAAGAACTGATCATTTGTTATTGGGTGGAAAAAAAAGATATATCTCCTGACTATTCGACTAGTCGACTACCTTTTGTGAGTGGACTACTAAAATGCAGTAGTCGTGAAAGCCCTAGAACTGACACAGAGGAACTAAAAGCAGATTCAGGAGCAAAAGCCAGTTACCCTGACTACTGATTTCTATGCACCTTGACATTTCCTTCCTCAAAAACGTACGTCCATTGTAAATGTTACTGCCAAAGAAATTAGTCTGTGCAGAAATTCTGTAGCCTGACTCTGCCCGACGGGGACGGTATTGTGTTCACTTGTGAACTCTATACCGCCCCCATCTGGCAGCGTCAGGTTAGAAATTCTGTGAACGCACACCTAATGTGGCGAACACTAGATTCAGCATCCTCTGTGTGGTGTGCCCCAGCAGGAGAGTGTCGGGACAGCACCAGGTACTGTGAGAAGGTCCGACAGCTGGAGCTCTGCCCGTTGCCCCAGTTTAAGAGCCGCTGCTGTCAGTCCTGCCGGGACACCTGAGACAGGGGCTCGGAGGCGGGGCCCACGGACGACCTGGATAGGTCCCCAGACAGCGAGCAGTGACTTCAAACCCTCTATACCCCCCCCCCTCTGGACACCCTCAGCCGTCCTCGATCAAGAGCCTCGGGTAGGGGGGACCAGAGCGTGGAGGAACGTTTGGACGGTCGTACCTAGAGCGGTGGTGATGGACTGTCCTCAGAGATAGTGTGGATTAGGATTTTAAAGTATTGTTTTGTGAGAAGGGACATCACTGTTAATGAAGGCTTCAGTTTTACTTCTTTTTTTAACTGAAGTTCATGTCAACAGCTTTCCATATTGTGCAGAAGTTACTAGGCTAGAATTCCGTTGTAACCGAGAGGAAAGGTAGTGATAGCCTATCTAATGGGCAACTCATGAAGAGGCATTGTGTTTATTGATTAGCCACGCGTCCATTTGGATGGTAACTGGTGCAGTGTTCACTATAACCACTGGATAGTAGTGAGTTTGGGCTCCCAATAACAGTCTTATGTCAAATTGAAACTTATCCTGCTAAGTAGGGTTGGGTACCAAAACCCGGTACCACTATGGCAAATGGCCTGCATTTATATAGCACTTTTATTCAAAGTGCTTTACAATCAGTAGGTACATTCACCCATTCACACAGACATTCATACAACAATGGCAGCAAGCTACCACGCATGGTACTGACACACCATCGGGAGCAATTTGGGGTTCAGTATCTTGCCCAAGGACACTTCGACATGCAGACTGGAGGAGCCGGGGATCGAACCACCGACCTCTTTTATCCAAAGCGATTGGTGGACGACCCGCTCTACCTCCTGAGCTACAGCCTACAGCCACCCCACTATGGCACCGGTACTACCGGTACCAGATTGCAATGCAGATTTAGGTGCCTCATTTAGGTGCCATGCCCGAGCTGCTGAGTTAAATATCTGCCCTCCGGTGCTCCAAAACCGGCGCTGCACGCACCTTCACTAACATTATCATTTGGAGCGCGTGCTTGAAATCCTCTTATATATATATATATATATATATATGTATATCCACTTTAGACACCAGTTCCGTTATAAAAGTATCGTTTTAGCATCAGTATTGGAAAAATACGAAACAATACCCATCCCTACTTCTAAGTGGACTTTTATCTATGTGGTGTGGGTAAAGATCTCAAGATCTTTACAGAATTGAATGTTCAAGTACAGTGCATGTAGATGAAAAATGTCTTATGCGGCTAAAATCCTTGTATTCAATAAATTGGATCTCTCTGGTGTCAGCCACCTGCTAAATAGATTATGATGTGAGGGACTTTTATCCCATTTTGACCTCAGTGATTGGTCAAGTCATTTTATGTTTGAAATACGATTTAAATTGCTTTAATTTCGTCATCAGCAGAATAGATAGTAGAACATCATAAAGACTTTTGTTGCATGGATTGCACTAATGGAGGAGTATGACTGAAGCAAATCAATTTAAGGAAACAAATGACACTTATTTTTGCACTCAAAACTCATCCAGGTCTGTTAAGAACATGACTTGTCGAGTTTTTTTTATCTACGGTAGTTTATAAAGTTACAGTGTTTATATATTTGTTTTGTGATCTTGATACTTTGGGAAATGTATTTGTCAGAATGTCCCTTTAACCACTTTGCAACGCAACACCATGACATGTTTGAACGTGAGGTAAGCATAGTAATCCCCTCACTATAAAGTTAAATTCAATCTTTCCACCCATATGATTTTTGCTTGATGTGTGTTGTTTCAGAAATAAGCAGACTTGCATTTGAAAAAGAGTCCTATCATTCTTTTGTCTTGCACAACATTCAAAAGAGTTGAACTTGTAATCCTCTGCAGTAGGTTCACATACTATAGTGAAAATGGCAACTGTGTGATATTCAGATCGGGTTCAGAATAGGAGGGAACTTTTGTATTATTATTTATGTACTTAAGTTACTGTGCCAGATAGGCAGGTTTTGCACTTTTGACACTATGTCCTGGGTTCCTTAATGCTTAGCTGACGTCAAGTGCAACACAAATCGGAACAGATAGTCTTTGGCCTTTCTCTAAGGTGTGGTTATTTCATACTGTCTGAGATGAGTACAAAGCATCACAAACCTATTACCCGTGCTCTTAAGTTATGTAGATATTTGTTTTGGCAAAGTTTTATGCTCCGTTTTGTCTTGGACCTATTTATTATCATGTGTGTTCTTGTGCAGATGTGATAGTTTTGTAAATAATTACAGGGGTGATATTTGAGTATCCATTCCCCCCACAGATGATGCTATTTGATGTGCATGCAATGGGGACCCTCTGCTGGTGACTTGATGTGTTGCTCTTTCTGCCCATGCCTGGTTAATCACTAAACAATAAAATCAAATACATTCCTTTTATAATCTGTTTGTTGTGACTGTCTTAATTGTGTTGATAACATTGACTCTAATATCCTCCTATAAAAAATAAAAAATAAATTGGCTAGGTGGTGTCTATCTGCCTGTCAGTCACAATTTGTCACAATCTTGACGGGCTGACCGACACGTAGACGGTACACATTATGTTGCAAAAAATCTCTGCATAAGGGAACGGTAGCCAGCAACAGGCACACCACCATGTACTAGTTGTATTCACTCACACACACCTACACACACATTTAAATGATTTATTTGTGTCGACATGGATACAAAGTACATAAACACTAATAATGCAATCAGATTGCTGTTATGGCCGATAACCGATATTTACAGATAGATGATAATCAAATGTTGTACATACTGAAAAACACATTTAAACACTGAATTTGAAAAAGCAATGCATTTCTTCATTTCCAAAACAATTGGAAAAGCCATAAATCATAGATTTACCGCGTTGTTTCCTCTGTGGAAAATTTGGCCAATACCAATATTAACATTGCAACATCGGACCGATGACGATATGTAAAAAAAAGAAAACGCTAACATCGGCGATATTATTGCTTATATATTGTGCATCCCTGGCCCTTGAAGGGGTTCCAGAGGTCCTTGCATGTGATTGGTTATTTGTTACAAACCCATCCTCTTCCAGGTGCAGCTAGATAGGTAAATTCTGGGTTGACAGAGCTAGTTAATAACGAGCTATGTAGGACCAGTTATTTGGATTGCTAATGTTACAAAAGGTTTAGTGAACCCGGATCACTCAACGATACCCTGCCTTTGTTGAACTTTTGCTTGTAGTACAGTTTCCATTGTGACTAAAACTTTTACAACAAATATAATTTTTTTTATTGATTTTTTGTGTGATACATAAACAGAGGACAACACAGAGACACACATACAAACTTGCCTAAATAAAGACTCAAATCCCCCCTCCACCACTATAGCAATTAAATGTTTACTTTCCTGTGTGTGTGTGTGTGTGTGTGTGTGTGTGTGTGTGTGTGTGTGTGTGTGTGTGTGTGTGTGTG
The DNA here is from genome assembly GCF_964638095.1 of Poromitra crassiceps. Classification (NCBI taxonomy): domain Eukaryota; kingdom Metazoa; phylum Chordata; class Actinopteri; order Beryciformes; family Melamphaidae; genus Poromitra; species Poromitra crassiceps. The sequence continues at coordinate 38,427,350 of NC_139628.1, forward strand.
TGTGTGTGTGTGTGTGTGTGTGTGTGTGTGTGTGTGTGTGTGTGGATTAGCATGTGTTTGTTCAAGCTTTGCGTGTGTGTGTTTGTTCAAAACCTTTACCACAGACTGAGCAATCAACTTGTTTCTCATCTGTGTGGACTACCATGTGTGTCTTCAAGTTTCCTTTAAAACCAAAACCTTTACCACAGACTGAGTAAATACATGGTTTCTCATCTGTGTGGACTATCATGTGTGTCTTCAAGTTTCCTTTAAGACCAAAACCTTTATCAATTTCTCCAAAATGGCACCGTGAAAATGGCTAATTTCATGACAGTGTATACCCAGGGGTGTAGTGTACACAAATATGTCAGTCATGGTGTGGGATTATGGGGTTATGCGATTGTACAGTACTTAGAATGTCGTAAAAAACAGCTTTTTCAAGTTCAGTATTGAGACTTTGACTGTCAATTTCTCCAAAATGGCACCGTGAAAAGGGCTAATTTCATTACAGTGTATACCCAGGGGGGTAGTGTACACAAATATGTCAGTCATGGTGTGGGATTATGGAGTTATGCGATTGTACAGTACTTAGAATGTCGTAAAAAACAGCTTTTTCAAGTTCAGTATTGAGACTTTGACTGTCAATTTCTCCAAAATGGCACCGTGAAAAGGGCTAAAACGGCTAAAAAGTCGGAAAAAACACCAAATCTGTGTGGTCTAGACTGGAGTCGAATCGTGCTTTTATTTTGAAAAACCAGTCCCGGAAATGCCTGTTTTCCCCCATATTTCTGAGCGCATCAACATGCTAGTACCAAGCGAAACTCCTGCTACGATCGGTCAATAAGGTAGGACTTTTGTGACATATTCAACAACAGTCATTCAATACACTATGTTTGTTGTAATGTCGATCTAGTGTGGTAAAGTAAATGTGAGAAAGGATCGCTGAATTGTGACACTCGACTTTTTAGCCCGCTCCGAACACCGGTGAAGCAGCAGTACCGTTACAGCACGAATAGACGCGCATCAAAAACCAAGTGGAGGCTGGCTTGATTGTGGTTTCGCAAACGACGGCTCAGTTGACCGCAGTTGGAGACTGGGTGGGGGTAGGCTAATTACGTAATTGTACATCTGGATTGGGAAAACTTTCTCTTTCCTGTTATAACCCTCCCACTTCCTGCTCCCTGCTTTGCTATCCCAACAAGTTACAACAACAGATCTCACTCTGAAGAATGGAAGCTTTGAACAACACCACCACAGAGTACACTTACAACTACGATAACGAGGACGAGGACAAAGTCATAGGAGCCGCTCGAAGTGTGACGACATGGATCGTCACCGCCATCGGCCTTCCTTTCACCTTGCTGGCCTTCTGTGCTCTGTATTCCCTGGTGTGTGAGTTATGATTGATATATTTGTCTTTGTGAGCTCTATCGATATCAAGGCGATACAATTTATTTTATTATAAGATTTTTATTCTGTCAAGTTCTGTTTCATCCAAGCCTTGATTCATGTATTTCATTTACCAGTGGAACACCTGTCCCTGTGTTAGTTTTATTTGACAGAATTTTAAAACATACATGATCGGCTGAACATAATTTCAGTCCCCATATAAGATATAAAAAATTGCAGATTTAAAAACACAAGAAAGCCTGATGGCTTATTTCGATTGTGGTCCTCTTTCACAGTGCAAGATGCAGATAGAATATACCAGTGTCAACAAGAATGAGATTTTGAGAACAAAATGTGACTGGCCATTTAGTCAGGCCTCACTCACAGAGTTGGCATGCAGCCTCTCCTCTCGCTCCCCAGGGTTTTCATAGTGCACTTCCCTGGCTGATTGTAACTCAGCCCAGCTGTGAGGTGGGCTGACTCAGCTGAGCTCCAGCAGTAGCTAACGAATGGAGCTCTCCATGGTGCTGAACCTGTGTTGACTCATTTGGGCCAATAATTAGCCATTTTCGCCTATTTAGTTGAATAATTCAAAAATCCGACTATGTTAGGCCACCCACAGGGGTGGTCTTTACACTTCCTGAAAGATTCAGCACCATTGCACGTAAAATGGCATAGCCGTGGCCGAACACAATTCTGCTCACTCATTCACTCACAGACAGACTCATAGACAGATTATGACATGATAGGCCCCTGGGTCTGGACACATAAAAGCCCCTCCCCCTGAAAGCCCCCCTATACTTGAACAGTAAAGACACAGGGATCTTGTGCTTCAAATCGTCATTTTATTGCTGTTATTATAAGAGAAGAAACACAACACATCTTATATTTTACTCACTCATAATTCATTATTTTAATTCATTTATTCAATTACATTTATTTTTACTTTTCCGGGTATTATTTTTAATATACCAACGTTCCTGTAGGTGCGAGGTGGTCAAGCTGCTCCGATCTACGTCATCAACCTACTCATCTCTGATCTCATCCAGATGTGCTGCATGGTCATCCTGGACACAGCAGACCTTGACTTCATCATCTTGTACATCTACTACTTTGGGTTGATGGCCAGTGTTGGCTTCATGGTGTGTGTAGCCCTGGAAAGGTAACCAACCATTTGTGTGTGTGTGTGTGTGTGTGTGTGTGTGTGTGTGTGTGTGTGTGTGTGTGTGTGTGTGTGTGTGTGTGTGAGAGAGAGAGAGAGAGAGAGAGAGAAGTGTATGCGTTTGTGTTTCTGATGCATCTATCTATCTATATTGTATTGCAGGTATTTGCTGATCACCTATCCACTGTGGTACCGCTTCAGACGAAACATCAAGGTCCCTCTGGTGGTCTCCTTCATGGTCTGGGTCTTCTCTATCGCCCTCTTAATTCTCATCTATTTTATTGACACCTCGTACCCATTAATCCTCTTTGCCATCTCCCTCCTCCTCCCGTTCCCCCTGCTTATCTTCTTCCTGGTTGGGACCCTCAAAGCTCTGTCTCTTTGCATCTCTGTCCCACCTGAAGAAAAACGGCGAATCGTTGGAGCCTTGGTTCTGGTGCTGCTAAACTACACGCTGCTGTTCCTGCCCACGATCATTGTATTCCTGGTGGACGGAAGTTCGACTGATATTCATCCTGACCTGTCTCTTATCTTTATCCAGTTCAGTCCTCTGGTGGACTTGGTTCTGTATGTTTTCATGAGGAGAGGAGCTGTAGACAAGCTACTCGCCCGCCTGTGTTGGTGCAGGATGACCAGGGATCAAGAGAGGGGACAGAGCAACACAAACAATGACACCAGGCAGGGTCAGCTCCATGTAGGAGGAGGAGAGGAAGAGAGAGAAGGGGGAGGGAAGAATGGAGGAAAAATAGGAGGTGAAGAGAAGAGAGAGAGCCTTCTACCATCTACAGTCATTTATAACCGAGAATAAAGTTAAAGGGAACAATTGTATGTCAATACTGTATGTCAACGAGGGGTCCCTAGATCTCTGGTGAGGGTTCTGGTTTATTGGTATGCTCACCAGACGATGCACGTTAAATGGGGAAACTCTATCTATTCCGTTCCATGTGAATGTTTTTGCACTCATATGCCCTGTTATATTTTTACTATGTTGTAAACGGAGTCCACAGCACAAGAATTTCACACGTGATACTTGTACCACGGAGTGACAATAAAAATCTTGAATC
>NC_139628.1:38435943-38543443 GCF_964638095.1 Poromitra crassiceps
TTGAAACCCTCATTAGTGTTTTGCTTGCACCTGTGTTTACCCTTCCTTTTCGACACAAAATGGCCCCCGTGAGAAGGGTCTATTGCCACTCACCTGATTTTTCTCAGTTATCCGATGGTGGCAGTAACGTGAGTAACATCAGCTCTGGCATCTTGGCAGCAATGCAGGCACTTTCCAACAAACATGACAGATGTTCCACAAGATTTCAGTGATTGGGTTATATGATTACTCAGAGGCAGCCCTCACGCAGGACAAACTGTCTAGAAAATACTGTATGTACAGTATGCCAAACAGCAATATTTTGCCTCCATTATTGAGTGTCTATCGGATAAAATAACATAATCATGATTCCATAGGCATCCAGGAATTGAAACTAAGAGCGTGTGTGCGTCAGTGCGTGTCTGGTGTGTGTGTGTGTGTGTGTGTGTGTCTGTGTGTGTGCGCGTCAGTGCGTGTGTGTGTGTGCGTGTGTGTGTGTGTGGGAGGGGTCCTAGCTTTGTCTGAGGGGAGGCCTACAGGCTCAGACTTTGAAGACCCCTGCTGTATACTGTTTACACATTGACTTGTTCTTATGTATGAACGAAAAACTATAACTTTATTTTGAAATGAAGGTGGCATCGTATTTCTGCTTTCAAAGCATTTTCATGCACTTTTGTAGTAACAAATGTACAAATATAGGCCACTGCAGTTTGTAGAAACAGGGTATGAACGCGCACTCTCCGTCTTATGTGCAGTTTTCCGGGTGCAAGGCTCACAGAAGTTCAAAATAGGGAAAAATAGCCAGCACTCCAATGTCCTTTTACTAGGAACTTTTATTAGTCCATCACAGCAACGCACAGTATCACACGGACGCGTTTCGACGTTAAGCCGTCCTCAGCGTGTATCTTTACACTGCAGTTCGTAGCAAAATAGTAGGCTATCTTAAATGTGCGATATTCCACAGCAGAAGGTTGCGCCACCAAATGTTTTTGATTGTGCCACCATTTGAAAAAGTGAGTCTGGAGCCCTGTGTAAACTGACAAAGGGGAGAAACACCTGCAAACTAAACTGCACTTGTATGTTTCATAGGCTAAAGATGGAGACGAGGAAGAAGAAGAAGAAGAAGCTGGATCTTATGGACTCACTTCCTGTCACTTGTGTGAACATGTCTAAAGTCCAGAAGCTGAGAGCAGCGGTGAAGCAGCGACTACCTGCAGCTGCTGAAGAGATATCTGGGCTGATTGAAAGAACAATAGCAGAGTACGAGGAGGAAGCTTCTGCTTTAAAAAAGGAGAACGCCCGACAACGAAAGCTGCTGGATGCTCTTTTAATTCCTAAAGTGCCCTTACACAGAGCAGGTTGGTGAAATGTGAATGTTGTTTTCACATTACTCATACATAGGGGTGCACCGATCGATCGACACGCAATCTGTATCGGCCGATTTGGACCTCAAATATGTGATCTGCTGTTTCCGATATTCCTTTAATGTTGCCGATCGCATAGCCGATCATGCTGCACGTGAGAAACATGAGGCAGCCCATTTTCATGTCTTCAATGTCTATCGTTTAACTTTCATATTGTGCTCTAACGTTTATATCGTTGTGTTGCAAAGCACACGCTTTGCTTTCATCAGTGTACTCACCTCCATGCACACACCGCACCAGACTGTCAACACACCCCTTGCGTCTTTGAATCACACAAATCAGCTGGTGATTAGAGCAGCCTCAGCAGAGAGAAGTTACCTCCAGTCCTCCCGCCTACCGAGGCATTTGCATGCTGTTAAGTCCGTGTGTATTAAAGTCCCAGATTGACACGCTGGTACTGTGGTAGTCGGGGTAGTGCACGCGCACACACAGACAATTTCCACGCAAGCATTGATGTTCCCGCGGGCACTTTGAAGGAAGCGAAAGTGTGCGGCTGAGTATGTGGATGTGCGCTCCGTTCAGACGGACTTTCTTCCTTTCTTTTAACATCAGTTGAACATGTTCTAATCCCCTTCTTCCATGTGTGCGTATATGACCAACCAGTAAGTCATTATTATGTTAATATTCCTGTATTGCATTCCCTTTTGGTTTTAGATCGATCTACCTGCAATCATTGCAATAACGTTTGTTTAGGCGTGCATTTGCCGTTTGATTGTCTGTTGCGCTAATTAATGCCACTACTCAGATGGAGTTTAGCTGGTGTGTAGCTTGTGATTCTGTTGTTTCTCCCGTCATGTAACCCTGTCACCATTATGTAGATCGCACTCATAGTGCTGCTAATTATAACACTGTAACTCGGCCTCGATGGGCGGGTCGTTTTGATGTTCGTTCGATGCGGATCCCAATGTATGACGGTTATTGTGCATAACCCCGGTTCTATGAGTGGGAGCTCTTTGGCTTTAGTCATGGTTCAAGACTGGTGTTTAAGAGTAACTGACTTACAGTTTACCTAATTATCATTTATATATTATTAGTTGTTAATTATCACTATAATTGGCCTATATAACAGCAAGCTTGGTTACTGACCTGTTTGTATATTTTATTGCCTCCTTTTTCCAGACCACACACAATCCTACTATTCCTGTCATAATGCTGTAAAGAGCCTATACTGCTGTACTGTACTGAAGAGAACTGACAACTAAACGGTTGAACTCCCATCTGTCTCCTGCCTCGTGTTTTTACGGACACCCCAGGGCGTATATATATATATATCGGTGATCGGTAATCGGTAATCGGTGATCGGTCGATGATCGGTTGGGCAGATATTTCTCATAGGTGATCGGCAATCGGTGATCGGTGGCAAAAAACGTGATTGGTGCACCCCTACTCATACACATTGTGTGATATTTCTGTGATATTTCTTCCAATCATGGAAGTTGGAAACCCTCATTAGTGTTTTGCTTGCACCTGTGTTTACCCATACCTTTTGGACACAAAATGGCCACTGTGAATTTTTCAGGGTGGTAGGTGTTCACCTTATGTAGCCCCGCCCACTTGACCAGTTTGTGTTACGACTTCCTGTTCAAAACGTCGGCTGTTTTACCTGCTCAAACCAGATATCGTCTCTCTGGTCAAAGCTAGTGTGACTCACTGGAAGAAGGCTGCGGCGATAAGCTCTGCCACAGGAAGTGCAAATACAATCTGTTCCGGTTGTGTTTACAACTTCCTGTTAGTCTCTCAAGCCAACACTGTCTCTTCTATATTAGGTGGGCCGATTAATTGCCCTAATTAGCTAATGATTGCCCTAATTACCTAATAATGATGTGATGTCACTCGAACAATGATGACATCATCTGGTGACATGATCACTGATGACATCACTCACTGATGACATCATCATTTAGTGCTCTGTGTGTCTGTATGTGGACTTGGAGCCGATAAGGATTATTTCTTGTTTTGTCTGCGTTTAGTTTCAAAAAGCTGCTCTGAATCCAGGATTTGATATGCTGCAGACAGTTGAATTTTGCTGTTGCAGCTGCAATATCAGGTGTGCTATGGATGTATTTGAGTATTGTCAGCATGCAGGTGGTAGTTTAGGTCTTGGTTGTGCATCATTTTAAGCCCAATTGATGCTGCCTCTCTCGACACTTTTGAAACTCTCGTCAGAAGAGACAGAAAAAAGTGTCTCGAGAATGTTATGTCGCGGACACCGTCATATTTTGCTGTGCACTGTGACTGGCTAGAGAGAGAGTTCCTTTAGTGTGGCGATGTGGCAGCCAACCTCCCCAGGGAAACAGAGAGGGCTCCCCGTGTGGCCGGAGGTCTGGAGGAGTGGAACGATTATCTGAAAAGAGCGAGGCGAGCCGTTGTCTGTCAAACCCGATGCGGGGATATTTCAAGTTCAAGTTTTCTTTATTGAATATTCTCGTGGCAGTTTATGTAACTGAAATACGAGAATATTTACAATGGATAAAATCTAGGGATGCACCGATCGATCGGCACGTGACCGGAAATGGCCGATTTTCAGCTGATCGGCCTCGACCGGTGACCGGCGCCGGTCAGTCCACATTCTGTGCGCCGGTCGGCTTTCCCCTTTTTTTGTTTGGTCAATTACCTGCAGCTGCACGATGCACGCATTCACGTGACGTGCGCGCACCCCAAGCAGCCAAAAGGAAACACACGCCAGCATGTATGTCCTCCTCATTGTGGACATTTTACAGTTTGTCACACATGCAAGTTGAAAATAAGCCGTGGAGGGGCAGGGTACGTTGCAGAGTCCTGCTCGGCTGGAATCCACTCCAGTCTGAGCGGCTCGCTTCACCTCACCGGCCCCTCTCTCTCCCCGGCCACAGCGCAACACAGCCGGCTTGGCGAAGTGAAGGTAGGCCTACTATCGAGCTCTGTGTCCAGGTTACATTCCCCGACCAGCTGCAGTCCACATCACAGCTGCCTGCTGCAGATCAGCTGCTGCTGCTATCTGTCAGTCACGTTGTAACGTGGATACAGGAGAGGACTATTTGCTTCGTATTGCGAATATAACAACAAACATAATAATAAAACGCATTGGACCAGTGTGCAAAATTTTCTGTGCGTGATTTTTTTTCGGATGGCAGATTAAAAAGAACGGACTCTGTGTGTAAACTACGATATTCAAACTGAGTCAACTCAAACTAATTTCCTCATCTACAGTACTCAAGAACAGCCAAATCCACAACTGTAGAGTGGGCATGGCTTCGAAGGTCTGGGCTCCAGACCTATAGGCTATAAACTCCTTGTCCATGGATAACATTTTGATGTTTATTTATTTTATTTTATTAGTTTATTTGGCAGGGACATATACAAAAAAAACATTAAACCCCATAGGGGAAGAGATGCTTTGTAACAGATTTAGCCATAGGCTACTTTCCATCTGGAGCCCCTGTTCTGTTGCACCTTTTTTCTTTTGGAAAAGTAAATGCATGATAGCTGTGGGATATACTGGAAATAATTGTTTTATATTCATTGTATTTACACAAAAAAGAAAAGCTCTGTCCAGTAACCTGGAACACTTTTATTTTGAGATGTTTTTGAGTGAGATCGTCCTACCTCATGCAAATGATAAGAAATGTGACATGAATCTTCATTTTCTATTAAAGCAATGTTACAAAGAAATGCCTCCACCCTCAGGTGGTGGAACAGATTTGGGCCAGGTTCGGCCGCGCCCACGTCGATCTCTTCGCATCGCGGCGCACGACACACTGCCAGTGGTTCTCGATCCAAGAGGACAGCCCCCCGCTGGGTCACGACGCACTGGCGCACGCGTGGCCGCGGGATGGGCTGTATGTGTATCCCCCTGATCCGACAGGTGTTGGACAGGGTGAGGGAACAGTGCCTTCGGCTAATTTTAGTGGCCCCCTTTTGGCCCAAGCAGATGGTTTGCGGGCCTGATCTCCTTGGCGCAAGGTCCGCCCTGGGCGTTGCCAGCGCGGGCGGATCTTCTCTCCCAGGCGGAAAGGGAGGTACTCGACCCCTCCCCCAGCAGGTGGAAGCTAGCAGCCTGGCTCCTGAACGGGACCATTTGCTAGCCCAGGGCTTGCCCGATAATGTGGTGTGCACTATTCAGAGTGCTAGGGCTGCTTCGACCTGCTCTCAGTACACGTACAAGTGGCGGGTCTTTTCGCGTTGGTGCACGGACAAGGGCGTGGATCCAGTGAACTGTGGTGTGCGACCAGTTCTCTGTTTCCTTCAGAGCCTGCTTGACGCGGGCCAGTCCCCGCAGTCGCTTAAGGTGTACGTAGCCGCAATTTCTGCTTGCCACATGGGAATTGAGGGGAGCTCCATGGGGGCGTTCCCTCTGGTCTCGCGCTTCATGAAGGGAGGGCGTAGGTTGCGCCCGCCATCGCGGTGCGTCTTTCCCAAATGGGACTTGGTTACGGTGCTGGACGGGCTCGCGGGTCATCCGTTGAGCCCTCACCAAAGCGTAAAGACGCACGCAGTGTGCACAGAGAGAGAGAGCCTCAGACCTGCACGTACAGTAGGGCTGCACAATTAATCGTATTTTCATCGCCATCGCAATATGAACATGCGCAATAAACACATCGCAAAGACTGCCTGCAATGCAACGAATAACAAAAGTGGTTTTATTTACATGCGTCATGCATTCCCACTCAGCATCTGAACATTTTGTCTTGTGTTGTAAATCCAGCGTACACCTTTCCCTTGCAACAGTGCACTCCGCCCCTCTGCCAAAGCCCAAACACGCTAGTTTCAGCTAGAGTCAGTGTGTATTTCATTTCTTTATTCAGTGGGCATAGGCTATGTTTGGGGTCTATGTTAGCATTATTAAAGCAGAAAGACATAGGAACTGTATAGCTAATATGCATACTTTAATATTTGTTTATTTATCGCAAGTCGTATTGTCATCGCTATATTGAACAATGTTATCGCACATCGCAGATTTTCCTCATATCGTGCAGGCCTACGTACAGTAGGGTATAGTTTGTGTGTGTGTGTCAGAGTGGGACATTCTTCTTTTTAAGCTGTTTTATTCACTTGATCCCAGCATTGCATGATTTTTAGTTATTCGGTTTTGGACCAGGTTTGATCAGTATAATATATATTTTACAGTTGGGTTTATTGCCTGTGTGCGTGCGTGCGTCCGTGGGTGGGTGGGTTACGTTATAGAAGGCTCGGTTCTGATAGGCACGGTTCGCCACTGGTCAAACCTGTTGAAGTCTCCCAGCAACACGATGCCAATGTTATGGTACTCAGATCTGATCAGGTCTGTTGCTGTCAGCAGATGGTCAAGGAGAACAGCTTGATTCGGTGATTGGGGTGGCAAGTAGACAGCACATAGGGCCAAAGCGGACAGGGGCCGGGGCAGTTGGTGGGGTCTTGCCCAAACCCACATACACTCTAAGAGCCTCTGGCAGTGTTTCCCATACATAAAGGAATTTGTGGCGCACCGCCACAAAAGGATTTTGACCGCCACAAAAATATGTTGACACTTTTTTTTTTTTCTCTTTTTTTTTTTACAGTGCACCTGAACGCAACATGCAAGATACCCGCTGAATAAGTGTACAAATGTTCATGTCATTCTGGCCAATACTTCTGTTATAGCATTTCAGTCTGGAATATGGAATATCTTTCAATAATCTATGATTTAGCTGCTAAATTGTCAAATACCGCCATCTGCTCGCTACCCAGGCACTTATGTATGTACTTAACCTAACTAACTTAACCTAACTAACTATCCGGTGTGCACAACATTGTCAGCCTGAACTCCGGCTGACACCCCAAAAACCTACAATCCGCTACAGAAAAATGTATATTGTTTGTTTATTAACCGGCCCCTCGCCTTCTATCATTTCACGAAAGTGGCCCCCGGGCAAAGCAACTTGAGTATCCCTGACCTATAGGGAGAAATTTAGTTTGTCATTGTAAACCCACAGCACAGTAATGATGACATGTTCTTCATAGATCTAGCCTTTTCATTTTGTTAAGCTTTCTCAAAGTACACAAATTCAAATTCATGCATTTTACTTTAAAATGTTTTTTAAAAATCTCGCGGGGGGCATTCCCCCACACCCCCCTAGGGGGTCTGCGGTCCCCCACCACAAATACTCAAAATCCTGTGGTAAACACTGCCTCTGGGGCAGTAATTTTGGTGAGCTGGCGAGAGGGAATAGTCTCTCTGATGTAAATAGAGACACCACCTGCCCGTTTGTTAGTACAGACTTTTGAATAATGTGTGTAGCCATCAATTTGGTGCAGTGCTGTTGGGTGGGCATTAGAAAACCATGCCTCTGATATGGCAGCAATGTCGACACTGTTTGTCATCAGAGTAGCTTGTAGTTCATCAATCTTGTTGACTAGGGATCGGGGGTTGGTAAGGAACAATGTTGGCAATGATCGGCATGATCTAGTAGTACTGTGGGAGATATTACAGTGGATTTTTACCAGGGCAGAGTTACTCACGGTACTTATAGAGTCAGGAGGCTCTTTCATACACAGATCGCGCAAAAGTTGCCGTTTAGGAGTCCCGTAAAGGCAGCCGCCTCGCCACAGAAATTGCTTTCACACGAGCCAAGCAGCACGGCCACATTACCGTGCTGCTCTGTACTTTCAGGTGAAATCCCCCGCTCCCGCATTGAAAGGCGAGCGGAGGGATTTCCTGCTCCTCCTAGCCCAAATGAATATTTTCATAGGTTAGTGTATGATGAACAAATTCATTCAACAAGACTTCCCTCCTAGTCCGCTGAGCAGGGAGGATAGGTGCACTCGCATGGTGGGCGGGGAGATCGATATGGTGTCCTACTAAAATTGGAACGATACACGACCGCCCGCATATCGAACAGCTGCAGTCTGCATAACGTTCGTCGGGGGAATAGTATAGGCTATAAATGCGGCTGCCCTTAGAAGCGCCACCTACAGGCGCCATCCGAGGGGCAGATACGAGGGTCCGTGGCTATTTGATTTTATTTGATTTAGGGGACCCGTGCCGGGCAAGATGCTTTTACAGTGATTTGAACTCAGAGGAAAATGAACTGTTGCCCCTCGGATGGCCACAGAGTAAAGCCGAGGAGGGGACACTTTTGCTGGGGGTGGGGCCGTCTCGCTGTTACCGTGGAGACAACTGAAACATGTCGCTGAAGTATAAATTAAAAATGACTCGTTTATTTCCGTTGAGAGACAGTTATCAAAAATGTTGAGTGTCCTACCATGAATTAAGCTTTTTGTGTGTGTGCGTGTGTACGCCTTCATGTGTGTATTTCAGACTTACCTCCAGATGTCCAGCAGCTGTTGGTCTATAAAGAAGAGGTTCCCTCTGAGCAGCAGGATTGGAGCTCCAGTCTGCACCAGGAGGACCCAGAGCCCCCACACATTCAAGAGGAACAGGAGGACCCAGAGCCCCCACATATTAAAGAGGAACAGGAGGACCCAGAGCCCCCACATATTAAAGAGGAACAGGAGGACCCAGAGCCCCCACATATTAAAGAGGAACAGGAGGACCCAGAGCCCCCAGATATTAAAGAGGAACAGGAGGACCCAGAGCCCCCACACATTAAAGAGGAACAGGAGGAAGTCGGTACCAGTCAGGAGGGAGAGCAGCTTCAAGGGCCGCAGGAGGCTGATCTCAGCGAGTTCCCATTCACTCTTATCACTGTGCAAGTCCTAAGTTGGTACCCCTCGATAATTTTACTATTAACATTATGAAGTCATGGTGACAACATGTTGAGTTAGTTTTCCTTAATGTGAATATGTCTGTATTTCATTTGTACCTCCAGACCTCAAGAAGCTGTATGTCAGTAAAGAAGAGGTTTCCTCTGAGCAGCAGGAGGTCAGCCCCAGTCTGCACCAGGAGAACCCAGAGCCCCCACACGTTAAAGAGGAACAGGAGGACCCAGAGCCCACACACATTAAAGAGGAACAGGGGAACCCAGAGCCCCCACACATTAAAGAGGAACAGGAGGAGGAAGTCTGTACCAGTCAGGAGGGAGAGCAGCTTCAAGGGCTGGACGAGACCCATATCACCAAGTCCCCATTTACTGCTGTCCCTGTAAAGAGTGAAGATGATGAAGAGAAACCTCAGTCCTCACTGCTTCATAAAAGCCAAAGTGATGAGGACATTGACGCCGAGCCTCTAGCCAGCTCAACTGAACAAATGAAAACAGAAGCTGATGGAGAGGTCTGTGGAGTATCAGAAGAACCAGCCAGGAACTTAGATCCACCTAGTCATCTACAAGCAACTAGTGCTGGCAAGACTGCAGACTCTTCTGACCCTGAGACTAAAGACGGTGATGATTGGAAGGAGTCTGGGCAACCTCAGGCTGGTTTAGAGTCACTTGAAAACAATGAAGTTCGTATAAGTCGTAAGAGATCTTATACTGGGAAGGAAGTCTTTAGTGGCTCAGCATGTGGTAAAAGATTTGACACCAAGGGAGGTCTGCAGACACACATGAGAGTCCACACGGGTGAGAAACGATTTAGTTGCTCAGACTGTGAAAAAAGTTTTGGTAAAGAAATAGAGTTGAAGAGACACATGAGAGTCCACACAGGCGAGAAGCAGTTCAGTTGCTCAGACTGTGCGAAAAGTTTTAGTCTGAAAGCAAACTTGAAGAAACACATGAGAGTCCACACAGGCAACAAACCATTTAGTTGCTCGGACTGTGCGAAAAGTTTTAGTCAGAAAGAACACTTGAAGACACACATGAGAGTCCACACAGGCGACAAACCATTTAGTTGCTCGGACTGTGGTAAAACCTTTAGTCTGAAAGTAAACTTGAAGACACACATGAGAGTCCACACAGGCGACAAACCATTTAGTTGCTCGGACTGTGGTAAAACCTTTAGTCTGAAAGTAAACTTGAAGACACACATGAGAGTCCACACACGTGACAAACCATTTAGTTGCACAGACTGTGGTAGAAGTTTTAGTCTGAAAGCAAACTTGAAGACACACATGAAAGTCCACACACGTGACAAACCATTTAGTTGCTCAGACTGTGGTAAAAGTTTTAGTCTGAAAAAACACTTGAAGACACACATGAGAGTCCACACAGGCGACAAACCATTTAGTTGCTCGGACTGTGGTAGAAGTTTTAGTAAGAAAGAAAACTTGAAGACACACATGAGAGTCCACACACGTGACAAACCATTTAGTTGCGCAGACTGTGGTAGAAGTTTTAGTCTGAAAACAAACTTGAAGACACACATGAGAGTCCACACAGGCGACAAACCATTTAGTTGCTCGGACTGTGGTCAAAGTTTTAGTCGGAAAGAACAATTGAAGACACACATGAGAGTCCACACACGTGACAAACCATTTAGTTGCTCGGACTGTGGTCAAAGTTTTAGTCAGAAAGTAAACTTAGAGACACACATGAGAGTCCACACAGGCGACAAACCATTTAGTTGCAGTGTTTGTGGGGGAAGTTTTCGCCAGCATCATCATCTCAAAAGGCATAAGTGTTCTGGTGAGAAGAGCAGCAGCAGCAGGTGAAGCTGCAGAGCTAAACTGTTCAGTAGTAACGGAGCAATAAACTCACATCCACATGTCACTTTCATTTCAATCAGTTTCAGGTCACTTAGGGTGCGTTCGTAAATCCAATCTGACGCGCTTCACTAAAATGAGACTGCGGCTGTTCAAAGACGCAGAGCGAACGGGTCATTAGTTTTAGAAACATTGGCTACTGGCTAGCAGTTATCTAACTGCTACACATACAAACGGCTCACTCTTATCTGCTCTCAACTCCTCTGCCCCCTTCTCTTCTCTTCCAGAGAAGAGACTGCCACTACGAGAGTGTAGTGCTCTGAATAACTGAACGCTGTATTCCAACAGCGCTCCCAATTTACCAACAGTCCAGTTTGTGCCAGAGTGCGCTCGGAGTGACATTTACGAACGCACCCATTAAGCTGGGCAATAATTTTATGTTATCATTTATTGTCTTTCAGTAGAATCATAGACTTCATGTTTAGAAGAGGCTCAAGTGTGTTCACCACAGTCAGGCTTTTCTTAAGCCCTGCGCCTGTTAACTGTGGGCGAGAGACCTCCACAAGATAGCTGTAGACTAGACTTGGGGAAGTAGTTTTCAGCCTACCTTCCCGAAGTTCCCCCATGTGAACAGGTTTTCTCTCACCACACAAAATGCTTGAACTGGACACATTCAAATGTGATCGCAATTCTCATTCATACATTATTCATATATTATTTTAGTATTGAAGATACAAGGCAAATTGGCTGGTGCACCTGGGCACTCGCCCGATGTGATATATGGATAATCCGGCCCAGAGTCTTAGTTATTATTCTGGCTTTAATTGGTGTATGTGCACTGTGAGGGAGGGGCCCATCATGTCATAATCCACCTATACTTCAGGGGAGAGGTGACCACATGACCATAGGAGACTGCTAGTACCATTTCTTACAATTGGCGCAATTGGGCGGAGCCTGCGGTGACATATCTCCTAGTAATATTGACAATCTTTAACTCGAATTTACACAACCCACTAGAGGACAGTAAACATTTCCCCACATTCAGTTTTTCTAGTAGTTCTCCACCTGTTACGTTACCTCTTGATACAAGAAGATACAAATGAATAGTAAACGCATATATATGTGTACTGTATTATACTACATGACAAAAAAAACGTGTCTATTATTATCAGCCCAATTCTGTTGTTTTAGTCCTCCATCACTCCTTTCTCTGTTCTCGCTGATTTGTTGACTAAGGGCTTGACTGTTCGTTTAATAAAGCTTTTGCTAACACTAGTTTTCTGTGAGTAAGCTGATTGTAAGGTGATATGCAAAAGCTGTGAAATGTCTTGCTGGTGTGTACCAGGCGGGGGCTGAAAGGGAAGGAACCAGAGTCGCATGTGAGACAGAGATACTGAGACCATCACTCACGATACGATTCAATCACAATTGCTTGATTTTGCTGCAAAAAGAAAATGTATTGGACTAAACACTAATCCACCCTCATATTCAGCAGAACACATCACACTCAATTGGATTTACCAGCAGCTGAACACTGAACAGTACGATTAAATCACAATTGCAGTAAAACAGGCGATTTCAAAACGTGTATTTTTGTGCCTCCTCATCGTGCACATGAAAGTGGTTGGCAGTGAGGGTTCATTTAACCCATTCATACCTGATGCAGCATTTGTGTGTGTATCCCTATAAGACCGCTTCACGCGGTTCGCCGTCTTAAAGGGATACACACGCAAATGCTGCATCAGGTATCAATGGGATAAAGATCGAGTCCTCATCGTAGTAGTAGCCTAGATTGAAAATTAGAATTAGGTTACTTTTATTTTTCTTTCTTTTCTTTTTGTAAACATAAAATGAGAAAATGGTGAACATCCTGCAGCATCTTGTGGAGACCGCATGATGCAGTCGTTGAAAATGGGTAGTGCAAAAGTATTCTCGTGTTGGGGAAAGTTAATTTTATAGCCCAATAACTTTAATAAGGTAGGCCTATGTAACAAAGTAAAGACACTTTCACCACCACACCGGTAGGACCTATAACGTGTCCCAGGATTTTTTTTTTTTTTTTACATGCTCAGCTTGACCCCTGGCTTTCAATACTGTAGGTCAAACCTGTGTTGTAACAAGCTGTAGGCCTACTGCCAGGCTTATTCTACTATGAAAAAATAATAAAATTAAAGCCCAAATTGTTGGCAGATGTATTGTGGCAAGCTGCAAATCCCATCATATTGGTGGTGAAACATGCTGAAGATGGTGACAACAATGAAGGCATCAAAGCCAGCCAGTAGTGAATGTATGAAAGTATCACTGAGTGTTGCAGAAAATGTATTCTGATGGCTCTGACTTTTCTGATATCAAATTACTTTTAAGTCTTGTTTGTTCAGACAGAAACCATTGAAAATGAGAGTGAAATCCGCGAAGAGTCACTCAGGGTGAAATGGAGCGCAAAGGAATGGTTATGGTTGATTTGCGTCATGTTTTTGTGTGAATGTGTGTTTTTCTCTCTTCTAAATAGTTTGTTTTTGACTTGCACCTGAGTTTTTCCTCGTCGGATTGAGTGTGCTCGCTACTGGTGAGTCTGTCAGATCAGTCTCTTGCCTCAAGTAAGATTTTAAGACTCAATCTAAATAATGCATTTTGCAGTTTGTTTGTGTGTGTGTGTGTGTGTGTGGCCGGCCCTCAGTAAGGGCTACTGTTATTGACACTCAACACCATCTAGCACCAGCTAGTACACGAAGGTCCCTCATAAGTTTACAACAACAGAGACAACGACATTGGACTGGTTTAAAATGACAGGGAAAGCTTGCTTGCCTCCCTGCTGCAGATCATAATGTTTCACACTCAATACTTAAGAATCATGCAGTTGATGAGGACATAGTCATTTTTACAGTTAAAGCCAGATTACAAGTCCTCCCGTCCAGGCTCAATCTCTCTGTCTGGTATCCTAACACTTTTTCTCCTCATTGTCTGCACGGTGATCATAATCCAGTCATTGAATTATTATTATTATATGATTATTCTGAATGGTTGCTTTGTATATAAGGGAATGTACATTGCAAGACATGACAGAATTGTTGACCTGTTAGTTAAAGACATAAGGTCTGTTCCATCCTCTGTTGAAATCTATAAACACTCCCGTGTTTCAACTGCCATGTTCAAACTGTGTAATACTGAATATGACATATTTTCAAATGTGACAGCTAATACACCTGATGTTGTCGTTGTCGATGAGCACAGTAGAGAGGCCACCATTTTGGAAGTGGGGTGTGCTTCTGATTCCAGTCTGGAATAATCTTTTATCACCAATGTTTTGAAGTACCAACTGCTCAAGGATGCTATTCTACAGCTTGGGTACAATTGTAAATTGCTTGTATTCATATTTGGAAGCCTTGGTAATGTCCATAGGCTGGTCGTAAGTGGCCTGCAGAGGGCAGGACTGCCCAGACCAAGAGCCAATTCTCATGGCCAAATTCTGCTCCATTTCTGCAATAATACAAATAATATTTTGAGGAGGTGCCGTTTCCTTTAGCCATAGATTTCAGACTAGATACATTTGTCATTATGAAATTTCCCATTGTTTGTGCATCTATTATTGTTTGTGTTCAAGGATTTTTTTTGTCTAAATGTGAACACAAATAAACCCCCACACACACACACACACACACACGCGTGTGTTCCCCCTCTATAATTCCCAATTGGAGTGACCCTGGGCGTCACCTCTTCTGAGGTTTCAACCTATTCATCTTGGTTTCATCCCCATGGGGCTTGTGATGAAAACAAATAGAGAAAGCAGGTGCTCGGCTCATCGGGCTGTCTACTGCCAGCAGCAACACGCAGTGCAAACACACATTTGCTTCTAACAGCCTATGTGAAGCCTGCGTGGGTTTGCCAGCCGCCTGCCTTGGTGGCGAAGATCCTGAAAGCTGCTAAACTTGGAAGAGTGAGAATATTGTCCAGTGTTGCTGCCTACAAGGACGCACAGTAGGATATAAGATGAAGTGCTCGCCGTTGCCTCCAGTGCACACATTGCTTTTTGCAGCTCTCACCTTGGCACTGCCGCTTGGAGCACCAGGCTGGACTGCACCAGGATTTTGCCATGATGGCTACAACTGCCCACAGTTCACTGCGGTTCAGATCAACCAGGTAAGCTCACTCATTACGAGCCGCGACAGCGGGGCTGGTATTGTTCTCACCTTGTGAGTCTCTCTGTGACACGTGTGTCATCATGGAAAAATGTGGACCTGGAGTTATGAATAACATAAAATGGTTTAGAGTATTTATTAATTTGACCTTGTACTGTATGTTCAGAAATACACACATACACACATTAAATAAGTAGGTGTCCTATACGAGGGATCAGCCGAGCAGCATTTTGGTAAACAAACCGCGTCACTGGGTGGCAACGGCAATGGAGCCCAAGTGGCGCGAGGCTTGAGTGTCTGACTCTAGCCAGTTAACTCTGTTTACATTTTAAAAACTGCGACAGTTCACACAACTTTAACACGACATGCATGTATTATACATCATCAAACTCTTGAGCTACCTCTGCTCTCACTCAGAATGTCAAAATATAAGCGATGTCATGTATAGTTTTTGAGATATTAACGTTTGTTTGGCACAACTCATACTATTAACTGCCGAGGGGTGTTCTGCATTTCTGGGTGGCAAGTGACGTCACGCTGATTCATCCTATTAAGTTTACAGTTTAGCTGCAATATTTGAATTGAGCTTTACTAGGATTGCTGTAGATATTTTTCGTAATGGTGCAATTTGACATAATTTCTTATGATTTGTATTGCTGCTTTGGTAGGACACTGAAGAGCGTGCGTACACCGCCAGCCGATGGATAACAACCAAGGTCCCGAGTGCTGAAACAGAAGATGTGAAAGCAGGAAACTACAAGCTGTATAATTACTTCCAAGGACACAATGAAGAAGGTGAGGGATGCTATACAATTGGCACAGCAGAACTATAGAATAACAATGTTGTGGGAATAGCATAGTCATACCACAAGAGATGAAACACTTCACAGAGTGTCAAAAGTAAAATTCCTCAGTTAATCTGATTACTCACTATGGCTATTAAAATTAATCTTGAATCTTGAAAGGGTTGTGTAATGATCTTCCGCCTCTTCTCCAAAAATAAATAAATACAATTCAACAATGCTACTTATTCTTATTAAAAGGCTTAGCTGACAAGTGACAAAATGCACTTATTGTAAGTCCCTTTGCACAAAAGTGCCATACACTGTAATGACTTTATTTCTTGTCTCTCCAAGGAACTGATGTCCCCATGAATACCTGGCCTGTCTTGGTCTCCATGACAGTGGGGGAAGACGGCTCCGAGAGTAACGTGTCTGTATCTTGGTTTGTGTTCGCTGACACGGTGCTGCCCAAACCCACTGACCCCTCAGTCACAGAGGAGTTCAGACCTGCTGCCACCATCTATGTCAGGTCAGTTGTGGTCCTTTGAAGCTCATTCTGAGGAGCATGGCACTAAAACTTGCGATGTTCTCAAGTTACAGCAAACTCTTATGTCCATCAAATGGAAAAGTAGATGCTGGGGTTTTCAGATTCTGTTTTTCAACATCTAAATCTACCTCTATAGGACCTTCACGGGTTTTGTAAGCCATGCTCTTGGTCAGGAGAACATGAAGCAGCTCCGTGAGGCCTTGGTTCAGGCTGGGAAACCCTTTGAGGACCACAGATACACTGGTGCTGTGTACGACAGTCCCTGGGACATCATCCACACTCACCACAATGAGATCTGGATCTCTGCTGCCTGAATGAAAGGATGTTATGACCTGTCTCACCAGTCATAATGCAGAGGTTCTCAAAGGTTTTTCAGCCAAGGAGCCCTTACAAGATAGAAAATATACCGGCGACCCGCTCGTTCTGATTTGTGATTTTGAGCTAAGCTTAATTGTTTCCACGGTAACGTGCTTGACTTTTAAATTGATAGGTTTGTTAGATTAGAATGTAATCCATGAACCATTTTAGATTTAAAGCATAAAATATTTTCATTGAACTATGAAGCTTTTGCAAAAAAAAAGAAAAAAGGGGTTATTTTTATTTTCTTGAAACTTTTCGCGGACCCCCTGCCAAATTGCCACGGACCCCTGGGACCCCCATTTGAGAACCACTGTTATAATGTACATTATTTTGTGAAAGTGTGATGCATATAGCTACATTTGCTTGTTTTTGTTGTGTCATTTGCTTCAAAGTAGTTTGAACAATAAATCCAACATTTCAGTGTGTTTCCTTGCCTATCAATGTGCAATCAATCAGTATTACTAAGTTAAGGGAACAATCATGCTGTCAAACGGTGCATTTAGATTGTGCATATGGGGATATTACTCAGAAGTAGCTGACAAGACTTACAGGTAACAAAAAGTACGACACCTAATGATTAACTGGAAACTAAAAAGCTGCCTCTAAAACTATTAAATAAAAATGAACCTCATTTCTTGTCAGTTTAAGTGTTTTGCCAGTTCTATTACTGGGTGTGAGTGAGGTAGACAAAGAATGTGAATAGGCCCTGATCACAATACTTTATCAAGTATTATATCAAGTATAAGAATTTGTTCTTAATGAACTTGTCTGATTAAGTAAAGGTTGATGATGATGATGATGATGATGATGATGATGATGATGATGATGATGATGATGATCAATACACTGATATCTTTTTCACATCCAAAGACAGTTTTGTCAGCTACTGTAAGGCAGTCCATACACACTTCATCCAGGCATGGTCATTGAAAAACTAAAAATAAACAAAAGAAAACTACAGTTAAACTAGCAAACGCCGTTTGAAAACTAACTGAAACGAAACAGAAAGTGATATCAAATTTAATAAATAAAAAAAGACATCTGAACATTGTAAAACTACAATAACCCTGCAGCCATTTCATAACAAAAATACTTGTGTGTGTTCTCTCACATCCTGAGTACATCTGACACACATCTTCCCACAGTACATGCTCTTATGCCAATGTACGTATGCATGCTCGCCATACCGTATTGGCCTTCGTCCTATCTGCTTTGTGGTTGGCATGGCGATAGCAGTAGCTTAATGATTATTATCTCTGTAGTGTGTGTGTGTGTGTGTGTGCGTGTGTCTGTGTGTGTGTGTGTGTGTGTGTGTGTGTGTGTGTCTGTGTGTGTGTGTCTGTGTGTGTCTGTGTCTGTGTCTGTGTGTGTGTCTGTGTGTGTGGGTGTGTGTGTGTGTGTGTGTGTGTGTGTGTGTGTGTGTGTGTGTGTGTGTGTGTGTGTGTGTGTGCGTGTGCGTGTGTCTGTGTGTGCGTGTGCGTGTGTGTGCGTGTGTGTGTGTGTGTGTGTGTGTGTGTACGTGTGAAAACATACTTTTAGACTGGCTTTTCCAGTAGACCAGGCATGTCCAAAATCCGGCCCAGGGGCACAACAAACGAACAACAGACGTTTCCCAGACACGGCCACAGCAAAGAAGCTCTCAACTCTCAATGGCTGGGTTTCCCAAAAGCTTCTTTGCGCTAAGAAGCTAATTCAACCCTTATTAAGGCCCCCTTAAGAAGCAAACGCGTTTCCCAATTGCTTCTTTACGAAGGCATGCGTTTCCCAAAAGCTTCTTAGCGCTAAGAAGCTTCTTTGACCCTTCTTAAGGCTCCCGTAAGAAGCCAACGAAGCCAACGCGTTTCCCGATTGCTTCTTAGCCTAAAATTATCTTCCAATTATCCTCCGTTAAGAAGGCTGCGTTTCCCAAAAGCTTCTTAGCGCTAAGATGATCTTTCGTTAAGAAGGTTTTGTAAGAAGGGTCTGGAGCCTTCTTAACACCTTCTTAATGACAAAACACTGGCAGATCCAGCCGCATCAGGCAAAAGGAGATACTTGTGTCCACTGTTCCTCTTGTGTTTTTCCCTTTTTCCTTTCTTTCATGCACCCTTTAGTGTTTAAAATTGGGGAACACTTGAAAATCTCCCCTGTATGTATGGTTACTTGTGTTTTAAATGTTTTACCGTAGGCTATATTTCTCTAATCAGAATGGATTCCTTTTATAATGTTGTGGATTTATATAGCACCTTTCACAGAACCCAAGGTCGCTTAAATTCTGTAGTGTTTCTCTGTTTTGTTGTATGCTGTGTATATAAAGCAATTTGAACTGCAGTCCATGTCTGAAATAAATAATGTTTAATAAAGTTTAACATGACCATGATTAGGTGTTAACAGTGTTTCTCAACCACTGAGTCGTGGCCCACTGCTGGGCTCAGAGTGCCATCAAGTGAGCCGCTCCAGTTAAGATGCTTCTTAAGAGCCTTCTATTTTTTTTATTTTTCTCGACTGTTAAGAAGGCGTTTGGGAAACACTTCTTTGGAGCCTTCTTAACTCCTTAAGAAGCTTCTTAACTCCTTAAGAAGCTTCTTAACTCTTAAGAAGCTTCTTTGTTGGGAAACTCAGCCAATAACTGTCAAACTATTCATCATTCATCTAGTTTGACAGTTATTGAGAGTTGATTTGAGTTAATGAGTTATTAATTTGAGTTAGTGTGGACCAGTGATGTCACTGGTCCACACTTTAACACTCAATAACTGTCAAATTAAATGACAGACTTCAAAACAGTTTACAGTTTTCTGATATACTACTGATGTTCTAATGATACAAAGCTGGTTGAAAATGGGCAGAGTGTTCCTTTAACATGACATGACATCTCACACATCATGACATGACATCTCACACATATAGATTCACCCAGTGGCATTGAGGACTTCTCCCTTTGCTGAAACCTTGGGCAGTGCGTCGTGTACCATCACAATTGATAACAGTCTCCCTGTCAGACTGGAGCAGCGCACACACATTTATCCCCCCCTCCTCTCTCTGTTTCTCTCTGCCTTCCTTTACAGTATAAAGCATATGTCAACTGTCAGTCATTTACTGAATATTTGGATTCTGTATGACATATCAGAATGTGTACATTGAGATTCAGTTTCTTCTATAACACAGTGTATAGGAGAATGTATGGTTTTTAATATACTTCTATCATACAGTTCCTGGCTTATGGTTTCATTCATTTGGTTTATCTAAGCTGTTATAATTATCATATAGCGGATGAGGAGTGGTTAAAATTCCATTCTCTAACATTAACAAAGTGAGATTTCATGTTTGACTTTCTGCCACGGTCACTAAGAGGAAGTGAAATCCCTGATCCTGTCTGTGTCTACGGGAACTAGTAATGTGGGAGGTGACGTTCTTGTCTATATTAAACCCACAGGACTGTAACTGCGGTGTCACTTTGGAGACCCAAGGAGGACCAGGTCTGATCATCATGTTGCCTTTTGCAGCTCTGGTCCTGGTGACATTTTCCACACAGGTGCGAGGCTGGGATGCACCTACATTTTGCCATGAATATGACTGTCCTGAGTTCACAGTGATTCAGAACAGCCCGGTAGGTTTATCGATCCAATTGTACTCATATTTTTTGATGACCAAGCTAGTGTTGTAATGTTGCTTTTTTTTTTTCTTTTTTTTTTTTTACCATTTTTATAGGCTTCTACCGGCTCAATACAATTCTCACATAGTGTAGATGCACTCCTTTTCTAGAATATTTGTAGATTCCCCCCCCCCCTCATTTTCTACAGGAGTTTGAGGAGCGTTCGTACGTTGGCGGCTACTGGATTTCCACCAAGCTCCCGAGTCCTACTGCGGAAAGTGATTTAATGGATGGATACCACAGACTGAAGGCTTACAGCGAGAGTATGTATCAGCATCTGAATCGGACAACAGTTTGCATTGATAACCACTGTTGGGAGGGTTACTTTTAAAGTGTATTCCACTACAGAAATGCGTGCCTCATATGGATTTTAGAGAAAATAAAACAAAACAAATAGAGTAATCCCTTAAAGTAATCTATTTTGAAGTAACTAACAGTACAGTAATAGTAACTATTCAGAATACCACCAATGTAAGTTACTCATATTCTGAATGCATGTATTCCATTACCAGTGTTGGGTGTCTTTACTCAAAAAAGTCATGTAGCCTATTACACATTACTTTAGAAAAAGTAATCCCTTACTTTACTTAATTACTCCCTGTTGAAAGTAATTCATTACAATACTCATTAAATTACTTTTGTGTTTGCGAGATGCCTTGGCCTGAACCGACCAATCGTCACTCCTCATGCCTAAACCTAACCCTCCATCACTCCTCCCCCATCCCTCTCTCTGCTATGCTATGGCTAGCTTTTCACATCTCACCTTGCTATTAACCCGTTTCAGAATGTTTCTGACTGGACCAGTTTGCAAAGCATAGGCCCCTACATGAGTTAAACACTGTCAACCGAGCATGAACATTTTGTCTGACTTCAACTAAGCCATGGTCACAAATAAATCATCTCCTTGCTCTTTGCATGCTGCAAAAATACATTTCATTCAAACAAAAATGTAGTGTAGCCTACATGATGGCACATACAGTAGGCTGCCTTCAGGAATGCTTTCTTTGGCATTTTGTTTGTTCAGATTCAAAGAAAATGGGGACAGTTAGGCTACTATCAGTGTTGGGGAAGCTACTTTGAAAGCATAGCTTAGGAAGCGACCAACTACTTCACCATGGAAGTAGGCTAGTTGAAACTACAGCAAAGCTACCCTGGGCGAAATGTAGTTTAGGAAACTACAAGTTACACAGAAAAAGTAGTTCAAATGTGTTATTAAGAGATCTGACCTGGTGGCATAGTGGGTTGGAATGCAGCCCCACAGTATTGAGGCCTCAATGGCTTTTGAGGTCATGGGTTCGAGTCTCAGTCAGTTTTGAATGGCAACAGCCAGAGGAAGGAGACAAAAGGGCTCAGAGATTAGCAATGTCCAACCAAGTCTACTTAACTATTTCTAATTGACTGAAAGCTTAAATATACAGTAGCTTCTTCCAGTTTTTGACCTATAGCCAGGCACTTTCCAAAGTCATACAGTGAGAAATATAGAATCAGTGGCAGTGCCTTTGTGGTTCACTGTCTATGTCAGCTGCCTCCAGAGGGAGAGTTTGTGTCCACCACCACCACCCAAGCTGACCGTCCGTTCGGCCAAAATCCCACTGCAAAAAGTTTGACCTGTCTGGTTTTTTAAATGTTACATTTCAGCTGTCAATCAACATAAAGGTGGTGTGTGTGTGTGTGGGGTTCCAGTAGACTATTGTGACACCTTGCCCTAAAGCCTAAAGAGTAAATGTGGAGTGACACCAGAGGTTTAGCACAGGTTTAAGCAACCACCACCACCACCACCACCACCACCACCCAAGCTGACCGTCCTGATTGTACTTGAAGGAAGCCTCACTTTCACGTGATCGAGAGACGTGGTGTTAACTAGATCCAGCAGAGGGTGCTGAGTGACTGACTGTGCCACATGGTTGTTGTCTGTTGTCTCTGATTGTTTTGTTGTGTTCTGCGCTCCTCCCCCATCACCTCCCTCCCCCTGACTGCTCGCCTCGGGTGGTGACGTGGTCCCATGCAAACGTTCTTGAAAGTAACGAGAGTAACGTTAGCAGTAGCATATTATTTCCCGTTTATACTTTGAGAAGTTTCATTTACAAACAGAAGACTCGTAATATGTGCGAATGATATTATCACGGATATAAGAAGTGGAACCGAGGCTCCGTTGATCAGAGGAAGAAGAATAAGACTTCATGGACTCAGATGAATGGTTTAGCTGTGAAGCTAACGTTAGCTGTGAAGCTATTGGAGCTTTGAATGATAAAGTTTGTCAGAATAGTTCCTGTCACTGTGTGAAAATGAAACTGTCTAAAGTCCACAAGCTGAGAGCTGTGGTGAAGCAGCGCCTAACTGCGGCTGTTGGAGACATATTTGGTCTGTTTGAAAGAACAATAGCAGAATACGAGGAGGAAGCTACTCGTTCAAAAGAGGAGATCGATCGACAGCGTAAACTGCTGGACGCTGTGCGGTTACACAGAGACGCCTTGCCTCCAGACCTCCAGCAGCTGTTGGTCATTGGAGAAGAGCTTCCCCCTGAGCAGCAGGAGTGGAGCCCCCGTCTGGACCAGAGCACCCAGAGCCCACATATTAAAAAGGAAGAGGAGGAACTCTGGATCAGTCAGGAGGGAGAGCAGCTTCAGGAGGACCCAGAGCCCCCAGACATTAAAGAGGAACAGGAGGAACTCTGGATCAAGAGGGAGGGAGAGCAGCTTCAGGAGGACCCAGAGCCCCCAGACATTAACGAGGAACAGGAGGAACTCTGGATCAGGAGGGAAGGAGAGCAGCTTCAGGAGGACCCAGAGCCCCCAGACATTAAAGAGGAACAGGAGGAACTCTGGATCAGTCAGGAAGGAGAGCAGCTTCAGCAGCCGGAGGAGGCTGATCTCAAGTTCCCATTCTCTGTTGTCCCTGTGAAGAGTGAAGATGAGGAAGAGAAACCTCAGTCCTCACAGCTTCATCAAAGCCAAACTGAGGAGAACAGAGAGGCAGAGCCTGTAGCCAGCTGCTCAACTGAACAGATGAAAACAGAAGCTGATAGTGAGGACTGTGGAGTATCAGAACCAGCAAATAACTTGATATACTTATATCAAGCTAGTAATTCACAACCAACTAGTGATGACAAGACTTCAGACTATTCTGAGATTGAAGACAATGATGATGAATGGGTGGAAACTAGTGAACTTCAGTCAGGTTTAGACTCACAGAAAAACAGTGAAGTTCCAAGGAAGAAACACTTCAGCTGCTCAGTTTGTGGTAAAATATTTGCTAATGAAGCACACTTGAAGAAACACATGATAGTCCACACAGGAGATAAACCATTTAATTGCTCAGTCTGTGGTAAATGTTTTGCTTGTAAAGCACACTTAAAGACACACATGATAGTCCACACAGGAGATAAACAATTTATTTGCTCACTCTGTGGTAAAGGTTTTGGTCATAAAGCAAACTTGAAGACACACATGATAGTCCACACAGGAGATAAACAATTTAATTGCTCACTCTGTGGTAAAGGTTTTGGTCATAAAGCAAACTTGAAGACACACATGATAATCCACACAGGAGATAAACAATTTAATTGCTCAGTCTGTGGTAAAAGTTTTGGTCATAAAGCAGACTTGAAGAGACACATGATAGTCCACACAGGAGATAAACAATTTATTTGCTCAGTCTGTGGTAAAGGTTTTGGTCAAAAAGGGGATTTGAAGAAACACACGATAGTCCACACAGGAGATAAACCATTTAATTGCTCAGTCTGTGGTAAATGTTTTGGTTGTAAAGGAAACTTGAAGAGACACATGATAGTCCACACAAGAGAGTTAACAATTGAATTGCTCAGTCTGTGGTAAAGGTTTTGGTTGTAAAGGAGACTTGAAGAGAGAAACATTGAACTCAGGGTTCCCACGGCCATGGAAAACCTGGAAAAGTCATGGCATTTCCAAATCTTGTTTTCCAGGCCTGTAAAACTCATGGAATTGTTAAAATCCTTGAAAGTTTATGAAAAGTCATGAAATGTTGTTGTGTGTAATGAAATTGTTACAGTAATCTTCCCGTGGATAACCTTCCATGTAATGTAACATATAACGGCAAATTGATTCTCTGTAGCTATTGACATAACTCAAATCAACTCTCAATAACTGTCCAACTAGATGAATGACTTCAAAACCGTCATCTAGTTTGACAGTTATTGAGAGTTGATTTGAGTTAATGAGTTATTAATTTGAGTTAGTGTGGACCAGTGATGTCACTGGTCCACACTTTAACACTCAATAACTGTCAAATTAAATGACAGACTTCAAAACCGTTTACAGTTTTCTGATATACTACTGATGTTCTAATGATACAAAGCTGGTTGAAAATGGGCGGAGTGTTCCTTTAAGACTGACGACAGTCTTTCAACCCGCATCACCTCCGGGGTCAAGCGGCACCGCTCCTCATTCGCCTCATTCAAAACAACTATGGCGAAACCCGTGAATCTATTTAGATATCTTTTTATGAATTCTTTTTTAACCTAACACCACTTTTTATTGATAATCTTTTTAGACTTAGCGCCAAACTTTGTTTTTCTACGTATTTCTCCGAATTGTAATGTATCTTATTAACTAATATCGGGCTGAATTCGTGTAGTCTGAACCAGGCATTAGGCCTATTAACTGCAGCCATTTCCTCTTCTCTTTCTCATCGCAAGGAAAGCAGTAGAATGACAGTTGAATGTTTTTTTAGCCTCGGATCTATTCCAACAATGAGGGACACAGCACTGCAGCATATTGACAACGCAGAGAGGCTTGGGGCTTGGACCCGGAAGTCGTATTGTCGGGAGGTCATAGGTCACAGCTTGACAAGGGAATTATTGATCCCTGAAAAGTCATGGAAGATTTTATAAATTTGATCCATGAAAATGTGTGGGAACTCTGTTAATTGCTGTCTGTGGTGGAAGGGGGATTTGAGGTCCAGTTATGTATGTATGTAAGTCTTTGTGCTTTGTTGTGTTGTCCTGTGTTTATGTATCACACAAGTTTGGCTACAAATTCGCTAAAGCTGTTTCCTATCACATTTCTTGTTTTTGATACATGCTACCGCGCCCCCCCCCCCCCCCCCCCCCCCCACACACTGGCAGAAAAAACGGCTCATATCCAGTTGTTTCTTAACAAAGACCCCTCATGTTTAGAAAGACAAAACCTGAAAATATCCTGCTCTCTCTAGCCTGACATGATCCAGATTTCATGTTTAAAAGGCACTATAGAGAGACAGTGAGAGAGAGCGAGACTAAGAGAGTTTGGCCAAAATCCCACTGCAAAAAGTTTGACCTGTCTGGTTTTTTAAATGTTACATTTCAGCTGTCAATCAACATAAAGCTGGTGTGTGTGTGTGTGGGGGGGGGGGGGGGGGGGGGGGGGTTTCCAGTAGACTATTAATTTGTGACACCTTGCCCTAAAGCCTAAAGAGTAAATGTGGAGTGACACCAGAGGTTTAGCACAGGTTTAAGCAACCACCACCACCCAAGCTGACTGATTCGTATTGTCGTATTGTAGCTTTAGACCTTGATCTTTGACTGTTGAAGTAGACAAGACAAGGCTTTTGTTTCTTAGCACCCCCACCCACCCCACGTATTGATCTAGCCTCCCCCAAACCCCCCTTAGAAAAAAATCCTGGAGCCGTGTCTGTTCCTTTCATTTTATTGCCCAAAATTGTAGTTTGTAGTTTGAGTAGTTAAACTACACAAAAATGACCAAAAAGTAGTTTAACTACTTGATTCACTATGCAAATATGAATTTAGTTGTACTACCAGCAAGCTACTGCAAAATGTAGTTCAACTACATGTAGTTCAACTACGTAGTTCAACTACATGTAGTTCACTACTCCCCAACACTGGTTACTATGATAGCTCACTGCACAATATTAGACAGATGGACTTAATGCTTGTATCATTTCATTTTTAGCTTATCTATGAAAAAGTCAACATGCACATTTAATGGGTAGCTTGAATGTTTTCGATCAACAACAAAAACACATCTTTTACAAATGTATTCTCTTATATTATCTCAAATATTAAGAAAAGAAAAGTGATGATAAATTACTTGTCACCAAATCCAAAGTAAGCAGATCAAAGCCATATATTAATTTATTACAAGTATGATTTGCTGAACGTAGAGATGGAAATTGGACATCAGAGGGAAAAAAGTATATTATATTTGAGCAAAAGCCACTTCCTTTATCCATTTTCATTTTACTTTATCCACATTGACATTAATGTAATCTGAATTATATAAAATTATCAACATAAAAAAATACTGTAGGTTACATGCTAAGGCACTTGTGTTTTTTTTTACATTGTTGTTGGAAAACTGTTTGTTATCTCCAAAATACTTAGATGCACCTGGTAATCTTTCATGCTGGAGGAGGATGGACTGCGTTCACACCATTGACTGTATACATTTGTGGATGATTTTATCAGCTTTAAGATAGAGTGTACGCTAAACCAAGCACACCTAAAGCTTGACAGAGACAGCATGCCGGGGCTCTGCAGAGGTCTGTTATGTCTTGAGGCGTTTGGTTTTTTGTCGAGGGTCCCGTTGCCTGCTCTCCCCATTGTGATGGTTGTGTCCGTTTTCATCTGTGGGCAGCTTGGGACAAAACCATGAATAACGTTGAGATATAAATCAATGAGTATGAAGATCAATAAATGTTTGACAGAAACCAACATGCATGACTGGAATGCCACCCATTTTCATTAGTAAATGCGTCTTTCTCTATCCAGAAAGCATAAACAATCTATACCAGCATTTAGGACCACAACTGCCAAGAAGGACCACATAATGGAAATACTATTATTATGAATGGAGTCAAACTTCTTTTGATATTGTTGCATTGTAGTGAAAAGGCATCATGCTAAATTAGCATTTGAGATAGGTAAGCTGCGCTCGTGACCAGGGCCGTAGCCAGGGTTCCGAAATAGGGGAGGTCCACGGCGCCGCCGAAAAAAAATTGAGTTTTTGTTTTTCCCTTTTTAAGCCATATTTAGAGTAATATATCATTTTAAATCAACATTAGGATTATACTGTTGTGATGTCATTATTCAGTATATTCTCTTTCATGTCACCACCTGCTCAGCTCTCCTGTCAACATAATTGTAACTAACAAACACAAACTGTTTTAGCCAAATTCATATCAAAATGACACCTACAAACACAGGTACACAACCCAAGCCGTACACAACACACAAAGTCATCATCGATAATAAAAAAAACATACAGAGGGACATTTATTTATTCCTGATAGGAACGATTGAAAAATAAAATAAAATATATTATGTTGTTTTTACCTTTACACCACCTCTTTTTGTTACTTATTGGGTCATGAAACTGAAACCATGCATATAGCCACCTGCATACCTGACTTCGGGAGCTTGGCAATTGGCATCATGCATGATTAGCCAGTAGCATCCCAACGTGTCACACAGGTAACATTACTTAAGAGACAGACTAAACACTTACTTTCTTGGTTATTGCTAAAAAATCTGTCAGTGTCACTCACTGTCTGTCGTTCACTCGCTCACTGTCTCGCAGCTCGCTCACCTTCAATTATCTCGCCAGGCAGACAGACAGTCATCACTCACCACCAGGGGCGGACTGGGATCATAATTCAGGCCGGGCATTAGATACCAAGCAGGCCAGGCCGATACGGGCCGACGCGCGTGAAAATTTTTTGGGCCGTTTGAAGCCAGATTTGAGCCGTTTGAAGCCCTATTTGGGTCGTTTAATGCCAGATTTGGGCCGTTTGAAGCCTGATTTGGGCCGTTTGAAGCCCAATTTGGGCCAAGTCCAATTTTACAATGAGATGCACCCACTTTAAACCTGAATAAAGTAATAAAACCACTAGTAAACCAGTAGGCGGCGCCTGACCTGCTGTTCAGTGAGTGGCCTGGCCTGGCCTGCAAAAAAAAAAAAAAAAAAAAAAATTCGTGACTTGACCCTTCTGGGCCCCTCGAACCTGTTCACACGTTTTGCTTACAGCAGTGCCGGAGGGGTAGACACAAATAATAATAAAATAATAATAGTGAATTGTATTTGTATAGCACACTTTCAAATCAAAACTGACATCTCAAGGTGCTTCACAAGAGAAAGTACACAGAATAAAAAATGAAATAAAAATAAAAACACTTAAATAGAGGATCAAAAACAGGCCCTAGTCGAACGCAGCGTGAAAAAGGTGGGTCTTTAGGCTGCTTTTTTTAAATACATTCTAACTAGTGAAACTGGTTTGTTTGTGTGTGTGTGTGTGTGTGTGTGTGTGTGTGTGTGTGTGTGTGTGTGTGTGTGTGTGTGTGTGAGAGAGAGAGAGAGACACAGAGCATGCTTACGTGCATATTTTTCTGACATGTTTTGACTTGAGTACAGTATGTTGTCATTATAAAGTCTAAGAAGTCTAATCGGCTCCTGTGTATCTGTTAATGTGCAATGTCTGTCAGAACTTTATTTATTTAGCACATAGTCAAATCAAGAACAAATAAAAGGATGCAAATGGATGAAAAGATTGTGCAGGTGCAGAGACAAGAACCCCTAATGGGCTTATGCGAGGTAGAATGGATTCAAGTTTTTTTTTTTTTTTTTTATATTTGCCCCCCGATTTTTTATCCCATTTTTATCCCCCATTAGCCTAGTGCGAATTTTAATTTATTTATCCTGGTTGCTGCTCCACCCTCTGCCAATCTGGGGAGAGCCGAAACTGGCTCCATGCTTCCTCCGAGACATGGGCAGTAGCCAGCCGCTTCTTTTCACCTGACAGGGGAAGCTTCCCCGGTAGGACATAGCACGTGGGAGGATCACGCTATTCCAACGAGTTCCCCTTCCTCCGAACAGGCGCCCCTAACGACCAGAGGAGGCACCACATTAGCAACCAGGATATTGTGTGGCACTGGTATTCACCTTATGTAGCCCCGCCCACTTGACCCGGTTGTGTTACGACTTCCTGTTCAAAACGTTTTACCTGCTCAAACCTAGTCTGACTCACTGGAAGCCGTCGGAGTGAGAACGGGCTGCAATTTCACATTGAGTGACAGATGATTCTATAGGCCGATAACAGAACCAACACAATATAAGCACTGTACTGCCACAGGAAGTGCCAACACAATCGCAAGTAATTGGCTGACCCCCGCATTCGAACATAAGGTGAATAGGCCTATACACAGGCAAGCAGCAGTAACTACTTTTTGTGTATTAATTAAATGTCAGAGGGGTCATGTAATAGCGACAAATATCGTAATATCGACAAAAAAAAGCCATATAAATGTTACTATCATTTTGTCAGGATATAAACTGAAGTCATTTTTGAGTTTCATTTCTCACACAGTTACTGCAGTTTGGCTTAGATTCTCACGTCTCTTCTGTATGTTTGTTGGGTCTGTCTTTCTCTGCCTGCCAGTCCCCCCCCCCCCCCCCCCCCACACACACACACACAAACACACGCACACGCACACGCGCACGCGCACGCACACACACACAGACACAGACACAGACACAGACACAGACACGCACACGCACACGCACACGCACACGCACGCACGCACGCACGCACGCACGCACGCACGCACGCACGCACACACACACACACACACACACACACACACACACACACACACACACACACACACACACACACACACACACACACACACACACACACACACACACATGATTTGCCTTCTTTATCCAAAGATCAGATTGGATTTAATCAAGTTTTGGTCCAGAAGTCATGATGATATAGCTTAAGTCGATCAGGTTCTCGCCGATCTTTGGGAGAGGAAACAATTGAAGCAAATGGGAAGCTGCTTAGAAATGGGCCAAAGCCAGACTTACCCTTCTCTTGCTCTGTAGAGTCTCTGTGTTAGGCAGGCTCAAGCAGAGTGCTTTCTCTAGGTCTGGAAACACAAACACACACAGACACATGCATGCATATGAACGAGAGCGCTTGCAGAACAGCGGTTAGACCAGTATCATTACATGTATACACCTTGAGACCTTTCAATGACGAATGAGGCAGGCAGACCTGCGAGCTTCACCACCTCCTTCCTAGACAGCGGCACAGATACAGTACCGAACTCATGGGAAGGTGGAAGGTACCTGTGAGAATGCGGCCGATTTTCTCCACCACCGTGTCGGCGTCCTCCTCAGTGAAGCACATGGGCGGCTTGAACTTGAGGACGTTGCGATGAGGTCCGTCAGCACTGAGCAGCACGTGCTCTTCCTTCAGTCTGAGGAGAGACGTAGTTGAGAAATTGTTTCCGCATTCTCTACTAACCCCACGCATTCAAATGAGAGTGTCTGAGCTATTTAGATAATAGATAATAGATATAGATAATATATCGGTTTGCATTAGGCCGACATTGGCCTTTTATTAAGTATCGGATATCCGGCAATCAATGTCGTCCACCTCTGATATGATCGACGCTCTTCCCTGAATAAAGAGAGCTTTTGCACACCTGAGTGACATCGTGCGAAGGAGACCGACTCCACAAAAACAAGAGAAAACTTCAGTCAAGTACCTCCATCAGGCATGCTTTCTCAGTTTTTGTTACATTTTGGGCATCAAAGTTGTCAAATTTAAACACCCCTTCCTCTCAAAAATGTCCTCTCTTCTTGTTCCTTCAGTTGGATGTTGTTCTCTTCACTGTGCAGAATGTCTGTGCAGAGAGTTTGACACTAGAAGGCTGTTTTCACAGCCGTCTGCTGAAAGTGGAAAGTTTCTCTATGCTCAGAGAAAAGGCAATTTCCTACAAGTATGATTTGTGACATCACAAATACTTGGAGCCAATCCCTGTTCAGTATTCACCAGTTCAACTCTAAAAGTAAACAATATTTGCATATTTACACATTCTGGAATTTTCAATGAGGGAGGAGGGGAAGTCATTCTAAGGATTTTAACAAGATAATTTATTTAACAGATTATTAGTCAAATTAAAGTATTTCATATACATCTTAAAACATGACGACTTTAGGGGGTATTTAAAGATGATGAATATGGGCACAAAGAATGCTGAAATGCTTTTCACCATAGTTTGAGGTCTCTTAATGAGTACCTTTCAAAAGTTTCAAATAACACACTGCTTCAAAGAAAGTCACTGTAAAAATGTGGCAATGTCTGTTCTGTTTTTGCCTCAAGCATGGTGCATAGCATAGCAATACTGACCTACTGTAAACCGAGGAGTAAATCACAAACACACCCAGGTTTGGGCGACCCAGACAGTACGCATACAGACCCATAAACTTACTTGTATATGATTTCTTGAGCCTCTGCTGTTGCAGGAGTGAGCGTCACCCTGTCCCTCACCAGCTCCGCCCCCACGAACAGGCCGCAGCCCCTGTGGACACCAGGACACCATTTGACCTGGAGTGACCTCTGATTCACATGTAATCCTATACGCACTTCCCTACTTTTCTGAGATGTTACAACAAGTATGGTCTCAAAACACTCTGGGTCAAAAGAATATCGTTTCCTT
The DNA here is from genome assembly GCF_964638095.1 of Poromitra crassiceps. Classification (NCBI taxonomy): domain Eukaryota; kingdom Metazoa; phylum Chordata; class Actinopteri; order Beryciformes; family Melamphaidae; genus Poromitra; species Poromitra crassiceps. The sequence goes on from NC_139628.1 coordinate 38,467,754, forward strand.
CCATTTACATCAGCGTAAATATGGAGTTAGTATAACTAAAGTTCAGGAACTAGACCACGCCACCCTCTCACTCGATAATACAACCACCTGCGCCTAATTCAACCACCTGTGACTCCATCACCCCCCATGCATACTATACATAAACGTGCTACCCCCCTTTAGCATGTGGTGGCCCAGTGGTTAGCACTCTGTTGCCTCATGGCAGAAGGTCCAGGGTCCCAGGTCCTTCCTGTGTGGAGTTTGCATGTTCTCCCCGTGCCTGCGTGGGTTCTCTCCGGGTACTCCGGTTTCCTCCCACCATCAAAGACATGCATCTTAGGGCTGGTACTGTCATTTGCGTAGCTTCTTCTCTACTCCTTCATAAATTTACAGGAACCACAGGGGAATGACGAAGCTGCAAGTTCATCCAGTGAAGCTGCGCTTCGCCCGAGGCACTACCCCCACTCAGAGTCTGAACCACTGGGTTCCCAGATGCCACACCACGACCCCACCTATCCTTACCCCCATCCTATCCTTACAATAAACTACTTTCATTTCGTACACTTGGTGTGGTCTCTGTGTTAGCAAAGTGTGCCTTTAAAGTACTCTAATAATCTGTGACATTTCCATAGCAATACAAATTTAACACACATATACAGAAATTTCTATTTTGCTGCTCTCCATGCTGATATAGCCACTTCATGAAAGTTAGAATCAAAAGCAAAATAATAAAAAAGTGAATCTCATTCTCACTGATTTCCACTTTAATGTTGTTACATCATAGACTTGCACTTTGGCCAAGAGATTAGAAAAACATGACTCAGCATAGTGCTGAATTTAAAACTGCAGTGTGTGCATGTTTTCATCTAATCAGATATATATTTAAGCAATATATCACGAGAGCAAGTGTGTTGTGGTGAATATATCCCCCTGATCAGTTGTTATCCCACGAGGCCGCAGGCCGAGTGGGATAACAACTGAGCAGGGGGATATATTCCACAACACACGCTGCTCGAGTGCTATATTGCTTTTATAAAAGGGTTCCAAGTATAATAATATAATAATAATAACACTATAAGTCCGACTGGCATGGTATTCTGAGAGTCAGTTGAAACACTACTGTAAGGCGGGACCTCTAGCAAGAAGATAGACCTGCGGGTGATTTGATTGGATCGTTCTGGAGACTGAAGTCGACATTGGCCAATCCTGGCGCTTGCTGCGAACCTGAGAGCTTTTTGCAAAGTCCGACACCCAGAGCTGTACCAAGTAACGTTACGTCTTATTTAGAGATGCGGGGTTAAGAGTGAGGGTGCGCGAGAGAGGGGTTAAGACATTAGCCCGCGTCTATTCTTGTACAAAACATCATTTTCTGCGAAGTATTAGTAAAGTTATAAGCGAAGATCGATTCACAAGGATCTGAAAGTTGTCTCCGCCATTTTGTTTTTGAGGTACTTTTAGTAAGAGAGTTGCGCCATCATGCGTCCATAATGACTCATTGTAAGGACTAGTGACCCTCCATACAGCAGATCAGGAGAAAGCTGTTTGGCTCGAGCGCAGCGCTGCCTTTTAGTAAGAGAGTTGCCATGGCAACCAATAACCCATGGCCATGGGTTATTGAACTTGGTTACTGGAATTATACAATGGCTGTGAACCAATCAGATTGCTTGATTTGAGAGAGCCATTTTATAAAGACCCATATACAGTATCTTGTGATTCAACTGTTGCAGTGTGTCCCTTTCTGTAAGTGACAGTATCTGTATCTGTGTGTGATTGTACACCTTATATCCCCCAGCAGTGGGTGCTTCTTCTTCTGCTCTTCCAGCAGCTTGGTCAGGTAGCCCCCCACACGCAGTGCATTGCCCTGGAGGTCTTCTTTCTCGATCGCGTCTAGCACGGCCAGACCGATGGCACAGGACACCGGGTTACCACCAAACTAGGAAATCCAAAACCCAGACACAGAGGGAAGATTACACCAAGGTTAGGTTCACACACCACATGAGAAATCTGTCGCTCGATCACCAAGGGACTCGGTGTACTGTACCACTTCAATTTGCAATGTGAGGCAACTGTGGACAGGACCTCAAGACAGAGGCTCAAGACTTTGTTTCACTTAAAGGGCTTCAACTGTATATTATATTATATTATATTATATTATATTATATTATATTATATTATATTATATTATATTATATTATTTTATATTGTCTGCTTTTGAGTGAGTGTTTTATTTTTTTGCTAGATTGATAGAAGACTATCAATTCAGTTTACCCCTACACACTCAATCTTGATCAGGGGTGGGCAACTGGCGGCCCCCGACCTCACTCAGTGAGTTTGTGGGTCAATTAAAATAATAATGATAATAATATATACGTATATATATATATATATATATATATATATATATATATATATATATATATATATATATATATATATATTACAAGGCGGACGTTTTGGTTAGGTTAGACCACCCAAATCTGTGTTTTTATTGTACTGTACATCCCAGAACATGGCGCTAAGGGCATTAGCAGTGTCCATCCGATCCACATACTGTTTAAGTTAGCATTTGAGCTAATGCTATTGTATCAAACTATATCCAGGATGCACATTGCACATGCAACATTGCTAATCTGATGAATATGACAGTTGGGTGATGTACCCCATCAAATTGCTGTAGTGGGCTGTTTTAAAGCTAGAGCAAAGTTTCTGGTGTCATCTGAATGGAAGAATTAGTAAATTCGAATAATGAAAAATATAAATGTTGGTATAATAAACTTTGATTACCAGTCCTTTTCATCAAATTATAACAGTAGCTATAATTGGGAGTGATGGTGTTACAGTAGGATACAGGTGAAAGTGAACGGTCTGGTAGCGATGAGATTTTTTTGTGGCCCCCCTCTCTATCATCAAAGTTGCCCATCCCTGATCTAGATCAACCAAGTGAACATCATTTGCATGATATGACTGGAACAGATCAAGTATGGTTGAAAGATCTCCAGTATGACAAGAAAGGAAATTTAGATTATTTTTCCTCTACATTTTTCTTTGACAGGAAATGGCTGTAAACTGACACTGTCTGTCAAAGAAAGAATCTGGCCTGCACACACATGTATTTCCCCCTATAATGTGGAAACCAGATGGGTTTGAATGCTAAGCAAATATGGACAAGAACTTTATGTCAAGGATGGGGTTAGGTCGGTGCTATTTCTGGTCAACAATCGAGACAGAACAAAGATCGTGTAATGTGTTCAGGTTAATTGAATATTTGGTATTCTGCTGGATGTCATCAAAGCAAAATGGCACTTTTATTCAGATCGTGGGACATAATGCGCTTACTGTATTGAAGTACTCCATCCCCGATGACATGAAGGCCTCTGCCACCTCTTTGGTGGTGATCACGCATGACATGGGGTGTCCGTTGCCGATGGGTTTGCCCATGGTGACGATGTCGGGCACAAAGTCGTCTCCCTGAAGCTGGAAGGCCCAGAAATGGGTGCCGACGCGCCCGAAGCCCACTTGGACCTCATCGGCGATGAACACGCCCCCGGCCTGACGAACGTGTCTGCAGAAGGACAGCAGAATCCAGAGGTGTGCAGGTCGAGGCGCTCTCTCATTCCAGCACTCACTCGCTCGCTCGCTCGCTCACTCACTCACTCACTCACTCACTCACTCACTCACTCACTCATTAACTCACTCACTCATTAACTCACTCACTCACTCACGTGCACATGTTTGCTCACATGTACGCACAGTTACACACATTGTTCATTCGCTCTATCCATAATCATCTTCAAGGGTAGATTACAGTTTAAGACATTCTTGTTGGCAGTTGTTGGAGAATGTTTGATTGCTCTGCCATTGGCAAATACGTACAAACAAGGATTGAACATGTGGAATCTGACCAAACATCTCCAAACAAGGACAGGCAGCCATGTCACATCAAACAAACATCTGTGTTTGTTGGATAATGTTTGATTGGTGTGTCATGGGCTTTAGACTGCTTGTAGTGAATGAGCACACAGAGGTTAGAGTGCAGAGGCGAAGAGACAAAACAAGGAGTTTGTCAAAGTTTTTCTAGCATTGGGGAACAGCCTCCAAAGTGCAGATTCTCAAGAAAACATTACTGCAGTTTTTGAATGAAGCAAGAGAAACCAAATGGACAAATCATTGATACATATCTTATGAAATAAGCCCCAATGTTGAGTATAAATCACCAATTTTGCTGTCTGGTGCAGTCTTTTGTGTCTGTTCATTGGTTGGAGAATTCCTGCAGTGTGCATGCAGCTAAGGTAAACAAACTTTCTCTACATCTTTTACTCTCATCGTATACTAGTGGTGACACAATGAACACCACCTTACTGTACATACAGCCACTGAGCATGAAGTGAATGCAATCTCTTGGGTACATACTTTGCCACTTTCTGGAAGTAGCCCACGGGGGGAATGACTTGCCCACCGCAACTCTGCAGCGACTCGGCAATAAAAGCAGCAATCTGCACAAGAGAAGAGCATATCAGACCCAACACAAAGCCAGGCCGGGACTTCTGGTAGGCGGCAACCTGTGAATCTCCAGCTTTCGGCAATGTCAGGATATCACTTTTTGGTTGTTAGTGGGTTGTCACCTCACAGACGAGAGAGAGGCAATCACATAATGCTGGAACACAACTGCATGTTAGGTCTTGGAGAACAGGGCAATGCAATGGAGAAAAATGAAAAACTCCTGGACAGTGTCTTCACTGGTCTGCACAAACACGAAGCTGCTAAAGGTATTCTGTACGATCGATCTTTAGGCTGAAATCCCGTCCTCCTTGCCACTGAAAGCTTGGACATTCCTTTGGGTTGGGCTTTTGAACATAGGAACCTAGGCCAACGAGCTTGGGCACTTTGGGAAGCACTATGCAAGTTCTCAGGCTGTGTGAGGGGACCTGGTATTTCACCCTAAATCTCCAAGTCCTTGGCTTGAACCTGAGAATTGGGAGAAGTAGTGGAAGAAGAGATGGGGAGGAAAAGGAAGGGTAAAAATTTCAAAAGAGCACTGACCAATAAAGGCGTCAAAACAAGGTAACTCGCAGATGCGTGTGACCATCCATGAAAGTCAGTCATGCAGTAGTGATGAGCAAAGCTTTTTGGTTAGCCCTTTCTTGAGGAAACCAGTCATTTAAATTCTTGCATTTAGTGCTTTTAATTCAACATTTGATTTTTCGAGACATGCAACATAAATACAAGAAAGTCCCAAAGCACAAAGCACTGCAGTGCTCAGTACCAAAAGTTCTGTAAATTCATCATTGTCTCCATCATAATTCAGAATTCAGAAGTAATTCTCTCTCTAACGGGACCATTTCCCCAAAAGTCGGTGTAGTTCTTTGACATCAATAAGGCCAATCTTGCCTTGAGAGTTTGTACCAGCAACCACAACAATGGAGATCAAACATGCACACTACCTTGCCTCCTTTCTCATGGGCTTTGTGGATGATATCTTTGACGTCGTCTGCGTAGGCTGTGGCAGGGTCTGGGTGGTCCGCTCTGTATTTGCCCCTGTAGACATCTGGGCTGGGAGCCTGTGTGAGGGATGGGAAGTTGGAGTGATAAATAGAGGATTCGAGGTCAGATCTTCAGGAGGCATGTCTCACCATGTCCTTCAATAATGGGGCTGAGGATTACAATATTTTAGTCAGCCTAAAAACTTTTTAAACATTTTAAAAATCAATCTTGATCGCAAAGTTTTAATACATTGGCTGACCTGCTCAAACAGGCTTGTTGGTTTTTGAGGCTATTGACCTGCGCAGCATGTTACTGTTTAACAAACTATGACATTTTGGTGCAAAATATGTAAAAAGTCATCCAGATACCATCCAGTCACCTGAGGATTTCTGTGAATATCAATGACAAATAGGTATAGTTGAATGTTTGAGAACTGCCCAGTGAAGTTGTCAAAACAGGTACCGTATTTTATCTTTGGGTTATTTACATTTCACACTACGCTTCCAAGAAGCTATTGGTCAGCGTAGCTAGCCAGTGGGTAAGCAGGAAAGCTATTACAAGCATCTGAAAAGTAAATTTCCTTATAGTCGGCGATCATGAATAAAGCATGCAAGCTGGTGAAACAGACCGAATCACTCCAACATTAGCATGTAACTTTAGAGCTGGGTATTCCACAGGCAGCCATATCAAAATACACCAATGCTATCACAGGACAGAGAGGGACCTCACAACGTGTTGCACTGATGACTCAGCTCATTATCTAGTCTTGCCGAAGGTATTGAAGTTGTAGTTTGTAATCAAAATGGTCAAAGTATTATATCAACATTGTTTAAATATAAATATTTGAAAGAACTAGATGCTGTTTAAACTGTAGGCCTATTAGGAAGACAGCTCCCACACAACAGTATCTACAAATTATTGTAAGTGCTGTGAAGTTAGTAAATATAAATATTCAAATTTATATTAATTAGCCAAATGAATAGATTAGTTAATATTAAAGGAGTAAATATAGAATAGTGTCAGCGAGTCATCCCTCAAAAGAGGAATGAGTGTGTTTATGTCCAACAAGACAGCCTGAACTACTGTATATGGAGAACTCTCAAACATGTCCATGCATGGAAACCACCAGCGGGACAGAGGAACACATCAGTCCTACAGGATGAGTCTCAGCAGAAGAAGAGTAACCAGAGACATCCTGGCTCTATCAGCTCCCTAAAGACTTCTCTACTTAGAGGGAAAAACACTGACATGGACGCTATTTTGGAAAAGCCTCCAAGAAGTATCCTATAAGAATGTGAAGTGTCTGTGTGCGGTGAGTGAGTGAGTGAGTGAGTGAGTGAGTGAGCGAGCGCACGAGCGAGCAAATTGTCACAGCTATGTCATTTTAGGTGCGAGCACGCTGAATCTTTCAGGAAGTGTAAAGAGCACCGCTGCGGGTGACCCAAGGGAGCCGGCTTTTTGAATGAGGTCATTAGGTCCGACTAAATGCGCAAAAATGGCTAATTAGTGGCCAAAATGAGTCAAAACAGGTTCAGCACCATGGAGAGCTCAATGTGTTAGCTACTAATGGAGCTCACCTGAGTAGAGGAGCACAGCTGAGCGTAGGGTGGTCACGTGGACTAGTATGAAAACCCTCTGGGGGAGAGAGAGGAGAGGCTGCATGCCAACTCTGTGAGCGAGGCCTGACTAAAGGGCCAGTGATTGTTTGCTCCAACGGCTATCAGAATCAGAACTATAATAAGAATGCAAAGTCTCCCTGTGTGTGTGTGAGTGAGTGAGTGAGTGAGTGAGTGAGTGAGTGAGTGAGTGAGTGAGTGAGTGAGTGAGTGAGTGAGCGAGTGAGTGAGCGAGTGAGTAAGAAGGGAAGCGGACGATTCCCACCCGGGACGCTGTGAATGCTGAAGGAATGCGTGCCCGTCCGCATGTCCTCGAGTGCCCACCGCCCGGGTGGGGTCGTCAAAAGGGCCTTTCTGTGTGGAGTTCTCCCCGTGCCTCCCGGGGGGTTTCCTTCATATAGGAACCCCCTTCACCAAAACATGCAATATCCTGGTTGCTAATGTGGTTCCTCCTCTGGTCATTAAGGGCGCCTGTTCAGAGGGAGGGGAACTGGTTGGAATAGCGTGAACCTCCCACATGCTATGTCCTACCGGTGAAGCTTCCTCTGTCTGGTGAAAAGAGGTGGCTGGCTAACTGCCCATGTCTCGGAGGAAGCATGGAGCCAGTTTCGGCTCTCCCCAGATCGGCAGAGGGTGGAGTAGCAACCAGGATAAATAAATTGAATTAGCACTAATGGGGGATAAAAATGGGATAAAAAAAATCGGGGGAAAAAAAGAAAAAAAAAGAAAGAAGGGAAGCGGAGAGAGAGGAGAGAGAAAGACCCGACGTCTGCAACTCATTGGCACTCGCCAAATGCCATATATGGATAATCCGGGCCAGTGTGGTGTTTAAATAACGCTGTTAAGGGCCTAATGTGAAGAAATGTCAAGAAGATCACACCCAAACAACCGGGGTGATGATGTGCTCGCTTTGGCACCTTGGTCTTAGCTGACAGGAATGGAATCCTGGGTATGGTCATCCAGTTCAACAAGTTACACTCCACTATACACTAGTAGGCATGCCAATTGTAAGTTTAAGCTCACAAACAAAAGACAGTTACCAAGTGCTCACTGGTCGCCTCCAGGAAAGAACAGTTTAGCTGTTTGACATACTTGAACATGTCTCCTCTGTCATTACTGGGGCCTTTTCACCCTCAGGACGGCTAGTGACAGGGTTTGCTTTATTCACATTACACCGTTCTCTGTTGTAAATGCTAGACAAGTCCCAGGAGAGCAGCCGTTTGTCAAGATGCTAAAACCAGTGTATCCGGCACCAATGATAATGGCCCACATTCAGAAGCGCTTGTGTCACGTGTGTTGGCCCTGCCTGGCATGATTTATATTTATGCTTAGAGCTGGGCGATATGGACCAAAAATCATTTCTCGGCATTTTCTACAAAGTGCGCTAAATGTTCAGTAGTTGAAAGTCAAAGCCACAAATAGGACTGGGCAATCTTAGTTAAAATTGGCTAAGTGGGCGGGCGGCGGTGTGTGTCATGATTGTGATGTCATCATCAGTGATGTCATGTCATGTGAATCATCTCCAGAGTCGCCACCCTAGGAATCGAGCGCGTGTAGCACGCAAGATTCCTAGTATGGACAAAATTATGGACCAACTACCTTGATATCGACATTGCTACACTATTGTAAGGATGACAATTGGTGCTTTCACAAAATATTTACACAACGATATTTTGATGAATAATCATCAGTAATGTAGATATAATGACTAAGTGGGTAAAGGCAAATAATAGAACAGTTAGAACAGACTAGTAAGTTCAGAGAATGTCATCACTTTACTGTAATACAGCCTTTAAAACCAGGCAATAATACAATATCCAGAATCTAAGAGGATATCTAGTCTGATATTGATATAAATTGATATATTGCCCATATTTAAGCTTTATTTAAATTGGACTCATTGTCTAGATTAGTGAGTTGGTAAGACGAAGGAGGAGAGCGGCTGGGAGACAACCCACAATGCCTGAGCCTCCATGCACCGAAGGGTCTTTCAATGCTGCGACGTAGCACTGGCTCTATTGCAGCGGATTGGGAGTGATCAACCCTTCCGCGGGCAACGTTGCAGACAGAGTAGGAAGGCTGATCCGTAGCGGCTGCTTCCGGGACGCGGGTCGGGGTCTTAATCGGCCTCGGCCGGGTCTACTGGGCGAGGGTGTATGATGTTGGAATGACCCGAAACACCTTGCGACCCCAGTCAACATCACTGATGACGTGTCCCAGCGCATGCTGAAGTATGTATATTTTGAACCTAGAACCCTGGTTTCCCTGGCCAGTGACGCTTAGGAATAGACTAGGTGACAACCAAGGAATAGATTGGTGACAAACTGGAGAGACAGTTGACGGTCGGAGAGACGGCAACCCGGTACGGGATGGGTTAGCAACCCAGACTGGCTCTCTCGTGAGGGAGAAATCCACAAACGCTACGGATTAGTCTCCCGAAAATCTGTGCAAACATCGGCGCGGCCTGGGGTCCTCCAGGCTAGAGCGAGGTGCTCGGCGCAGCCGGATGACGTGCAGCGCACAGGCCTTCTTGAGGCATCTATTTTTCCATTGGATGCCTGACAACCAGGTACAGACTAGCTGCCTGTGTTGTTGAGAGAGGGCCTGGTAAGACGAAGGAGGAGAGCGGCTGGGAGACAACCCACAATGCCTGAGCCTCCATGCACCGAAGGGTCTTTCAATGCTGCGACGTAGCACTGGCTCTATTGCAGCGGATTGGGAGTGATCAACCCTTCCGCGGGCAACGTTGCAGACAGAGTAGGAAGGCTGATCCGTAGCGGCTGCTTCCGGGACGCGGGTCGGGGTCTTAATCGGCCTCGGCTGGGTCTACTGGGCGAGGGTGTATGATGTTGGAATGACCCGAAACACCTTGCGACCCCAGTCAACATCACTGATGACGCGTCCCAGCGCATGCTGAAGTATGTATATTTTGAAGTTGTTTACATAAAAAAGGTGTGCCAAAAAAGTGGCCATATATGAGGGATCAGCCGAGCAGCATTTTGGTAAACAAAGCGCGTCACTGGGTGGCAACGGCAAGGGAACCCTATGGAGCCTGAGCTTTGGGAGGCGTGAGTGTCTGACTCTAGCCGGCTGACTCTGTTTACATTTTAAAAACTGCGACAGTTCACACAAGATTTAACACGACATGCATATATTATACATCAAACTCTTGAGCTACTTCTGCTCTCACTCAGAATGTCAAAATATAAGCGATGTGATGTATAGTTTTTGAGATATTAACGTTTGTTTGGCGCAACTCATAGTAGTTAACTGCCGCGGGGTTCCGCATTTCTGGGTGGCAAGTGACGATGTCACGCTGATTCGTCCTATATCTACGGATGCACACACATGACCATTATGCATTGCACACATGCAGATGCCTCTGCCTCCATCTCTCTCTCCCTCTCCCTCCCTCTCTCTCTCTCTCTTTCACACACACACACACACACACACACACACACACACACACACACACACACACACACACACACACACACACACACACACACACACTCACAGACATACACACACACACACACACACACACACACACACACACACACACACACACACACACACACACACACACACACACACACGTGTGCGCAGGTGTGAGCACACACAGTGGCCTGCCAGAACTCAGCAGAGCAAGTTGAGTCATGGTGTTTTGATGGTGTGTGCATGCAGCAAAACAGGCAGAGAGTGGCACTCACCACGTGAACAGATGGATTCTGCTGTGCGTCTGACAGCTGGTGGAACTTATAAGGACTGATGTCAATTAGCGATGAAACGTGGCCATGGTATGCACTACAAACAGAGGAAAGCACGGTGACAGTTCAAGGAAAGCAGTTTGATTATGTCTGGATAGAACGGATGTTGTTGAATAGTTTATCGGAATCATTGAACACTGGGGTACATTCAACTCAAATCAATAAAACCCTTACAAAAACAAATGGTAAACACTGAAAAGATGTGTGAATGTAAAAACAGACAGAATGTAAGTCTCATCATCACTCCTCTCAATTATAACATTGAGCTGGCGTTATGTTTTCTCCGTTTACAGCAAGGTGGTTTACAGTGGGATCAGATTCCATTCTTCTCGGAATCATGATCATAATAATACACTTTGGTTTTGCCCATGCTGCACTTACTTGTCAAGCGTGATGATATGTTTGTGGCCCGTGTACTGCCAGGCTAGACGCAGGGCCAGGTCGTTGGCTTCAGAGCTGAAGTTCAAAGGGGGCAAGGGTTACTTACTCAGGGTTACTCAGTCACCACAGAATACACAGGTGAAGCCGTGGATATCACTAGCAAGCCAGACAAGGTTTGATATTTTACAGCCCAAGGTGGTAATGAAATCATTACTGTAAATATGCGCAGGTTCATACAGGTTCATACAGGTTCATACCGAATTATTAAAACTTCTGCATTTCGCTTCCTGCGTAAAGTCAACAGTAGCATTATAGTTGTGGATCACTGCAGAATACTGTGAGTTTTTATATGTGTTTTTGTTTTTAAATATCATAACTTCGGATCATTTATATGATCATTCCTCCAACTGCACGCAACACCAGCCATTGAAGTTACACTATTTGTTTTATAATTTGCTATTAATCTATTTCACAGACTCCAGCAGATACATTCAACACTGAGGCTGACATGCCTGTTTACTTTACAGGCTGTATAGATTAACTCTGACCAAATAAAACTGAACTGAAACTCATTGCTCATATACTAACTAGAATATCTGCTTTCTTTGCCCCACCCTTGTTTTACTGCCTGTGATTTACAGGTAAACTTAACCTTTGGCACATGTTCATATACTGTACAGTATGTTAGCTAACGCTTTAAGGGGATGCTGTTAGCTATCTTCACCAGTTTTGTGCCTCTGATTGCATGTGTGGTCACATTGCAAAACACCAGCGCTGGTTGTTGACATGCACCCGCCACAGCGGGTGTGCATTCATGATTCTTCCCCCATTGGCTGACTCTTATATCTGTTGCTATCTTTATATCTGTTTCTATCTACCTTTATCTGTTGCTATCTACATGTACCTTTATCATCAACACGTTGTAGTATTTCTTTCTCCCCTTCAAGACGGTCTGGTTGAGCTCTCTGAGCAGAGCTTCAAAAACTTTTGGATTTTTGCAGGAATAACGTCTGAACTTTTGAACACTGATTTAATAAGTGCCTCTCCTTTGTGATGTTTATAACTTTTATCATTGATTTTCCTTTAAAGACCCGCTCCGCTGAAGAATATATTTTTCATCTTGTTCCTTCAGTGGGATGTTTGCACTTCACTGTGCAGGATGATGTATGTGCAGAGTTTGACACTAGAAGGCTGTTTTCACATTCATCTGCTGAAAGTGGAAAGTTTCTCTGTGCTCTCTGAAAAGGCGATTTCCCACAAGCATGATTTGTGACATCACAAATACTTGGAGCAAATTCCTGTCCAGAACTTTCAAAATCAACACTATTTGCACATTTGCACAGATTCTGTAATTTTTAATGAGGGAGAAGGAGGGGAAGTCATTTTAAGGATTTTAACAAGATAATTTAACCTTTTTGTGGAAAAACCATATCAAACACAAATTATTTAAATATTTATTACAATAATAATAATTATTATTAAAGTAGCAGAGTATTGTATATACATCTTAAAACATGACTTCACGGGGTCTTTAAGTAACAAACGCACAGATCATGTGCTTAGTGAAGTGAAGCACATCATGATATACTGTACATCCTTATTACACAGGATTAGATAATTCCTCTTCACACTGTAGATCTGCAACAACTGTAGTAAATGAGTAACTACACCAGTGGATAGGTTAATGTATAATGGTGGATAGGATATTGTATAATGTGCATTGTCCCCATTAAATAAACTAATTAGACATGGTTCCCCCTCTCATACCTGTCCCCCCCTGAGTCCCAAGCATCTCCAGGTCAAGGCAGGGCACAAGCTGGACATGATCACCTTGTGGCACTGTAAGGCAACATGAGCTCATTCTGGGAAATCGACGCAATTTGTTTGTTTGTTTTGGCAGTGCAGCAATGTGGGAACGCTGATCCGGGACCACTTTCAGCTTTCACATTGTTATAAAGGAGATGGCCAAGATAATATTGCCACTGATTCTTGATCAGCACAACTGAGAGGCTTGAAGAACCCAGACCAGGGGGAAGGCTGGTGCAGATAAGATAATATGGATGATCCACGTCAATTTTTGACTTTTTACTTTAAAGACCCCCTAAAGTCATGTTTTGTTTTGTATGTATAAAATACTCGGCTTTGAATAATTATTTATGTCTGATATGTTTTCTCCCTCACAAAAAAGGTTAAATTATCTTGTTAAAATCCTTACAAATGACATCTACTCCTCCCTCATTAAAAATTCCTGTCTATGAATATGCAAAGATATTTCATCTCAAAGGTTTTCCTGCTGGACACAAGATGTCTCCACTGTAAAGTCCATTCTCAGTGTTGGCTTCTAAACTTTTTTGTGATGTCACAAATCATGCTCGTAGGCCCGCCCTCTAAAAGTTGAATTATCAGTGAGCACAGAGAAACTTTCCACATTCAGCAAACGAATGTGAAAACAGCCTTCTAGTATCCAACTCCACATACATCATTCTGCACAGTGAAGCTCAAGCATCCAGCTGAAGAAACAAGAAGAAAAACATATTTTTGACTTCAGGGGGTCTTTAAAAAGCAGGTTGTTTAGGTCCAGACAAGCATTATTTGGTGTGAGGGGAAAGTGTGCGAACTACGAGAGAAATGCGGACGTACCCGGAGTTGACAAAGTAGCAGACGGACAGCTGGTCGGGCAGTGTGGCCTGCAGTCTCTGGGCGTACAGCACCAGGTTGTCGTGCAGGAAACGCGAGTTGGTGTTCAGTAGTTCCATCTGCTCAGCGCCAGCCTTCACCACATCTGGGTGGCTGTGGCCCACTGAGAAATGGAGGAAGGATGAAAAAAAGAAAAGAAAAAACAAGCAAACAAACAAAAAACATAAAATGCCTCCATACTGCTCACCTGGCGTAATCCAAGGCTCCACAAGCCCTGAGATGCCAAGTTGACTTGAAAAGAGGTCATTACACCCAGGGGTGTAGTGGTAAATACAGAGGTGGGTAAACTATGCAAGGTGAGTAGTTTACCCACGTTGTTTCCCCGCATTGATTGATATAGTTGATCTGAAAATAATAATAAACTTTTTTGCCTCATTTCAAAGCAGTGGTTAAACTGTGTTTACTTGCGTTTACCCTCCACTACGCCCCTGATCACACCCTGTTCTTTGCTGAAATCTTCACTGTACATGTAGCACGTAGCAGGCTACAGTAATTGCACTTCACCTTCTTTGAGCAACATGGTGAAGATTCCAGCTAAATGATGTGCAAATGATGCTTTTCAAGTCAACTTGACATCTCAGAGCTTGTGGAGACTTCGCAGGCTTGTTTTTATGTTGTCTTTTTTTATGTTTGAAAGTTGGTCACCATCCACTTCCACTGTTTGGGGGAATTCTGCAATGGTGTTTTGCTGTGAAACCCCACATTAATGTTTTGTTGACTACACAAAACGTCCGTCCTACCCGTCCTTCCATGGGGGTGAATAGATAATGACTGCATTTTCATTTTTGGGTGAACTCATCCTTTAAATCACGGGGTTGTAAGCGGCCTCTGAGGTCACTGGAAAACCAACCACGACAACTGATATTAAAGGCACTAAATTGCAGGCCCTGCGTTTAAATTATAAGCGTATTGAATGTGGTACGCCAGAGGAGAGCCCCTTTGATACTTTCCTGTTTGTTGCACCAAGACGGTGCAGTTTCAGTCACTCACTGCTTTAGACGTTACAACTCTGTGCACCCGCACTGGCATCACATGACACTTATTTGGATGAGACATCGAGACACATAAACAACAGCATGTAGGCTGAAGACATAGCGAAGACAGAGGCTAAATATATAACACCTCTAACCTACTTTGATCCCACGTTTGAATGCCAGCCTGTGCTGAAAGAAACAACCTGTCTGCATGCAATAGACTAGAGAATAACACTTTACCGTAAGGGTCACTAAATTAACGGTTACTTAATGCTTAATCATTAGTAAGCAATAATTAATGCTTAATAAGCATGAATAAGCAAGAGTTAATGCTTAATAAGCATTAATAAGAAATAATTCATGCTTAATAAGCATAAGCCTTAGTTCATGTTTATTAACTCTAGCCCTAAGCATTAACTAACCCTAACCCTAAACAACTAAACCCACACTTAAATAATGAAATAATGCATACATTAATAACTGAACACCATTAGTAAATTATTACTAGACACATTAGTTAACTGTTAATTAAGGGTTAGTTAACACATAAGCATTAGGTAACCTTTAATTTAGTGACACTTATTGTAAAGTGTTGCCAGAATAAGTGGCTGCAGGTTTGCAATGTTTGGTGTGAGGATGTGCAATATATAAGGGGGCTTGATATGACATAATTTATCTTTTCGTGTGTGTGTGTGTGTGTGTGTGTGTGTGTGTGTGTGTTTACCGTGAGCCACATTGTTGATGCAATCCAAATACCGCTCTCCTTTTTCATCATACATGTACTGGCCTTTGGCTCGCACGATCTTGATTGGGTCATGGCTGAAGAAAACCTTACAAGATGGCCTGCAATGGAATTAATATTAATGATCATATTCCCTGTAGGCAAGGCTACACATAGTGCATTTGACCTGGTTGCAACAGTTTTAATGAGCCAAATTAGGAAAATGAAAAAAGGCCCTATAAATTGCAATGATGTAGGCTATTATTATTAGGTTATTCTTATTATTACTAATATTATTATTATTATTAACACAATTGAACTGGGTTTACAATAATGTAAATCACTCATGACAAATGGTCCTGTTAGTTTATAATCCTATGAAACAATGAAAAAAGAGAAGTAGCTATGGTATTTTGTCAACCAAATGGTCCTGTTAGTTTTTAATCCTATCAAACAATGAAAAAAGAGAAGTAGCTATGGTATTTTGTCAACCATGACAACTCGTTGCAAATCTATAGTTTCGACATAAAAACACTTGAAAAGTTGAAACATTGTGTTGCATAATTGCGAAAGATAAGGGAGGGCGCATTAGATGTCTTGTGAGATAAAACAGCTCTTATATGCAATTTAAGGGAAGGTAGCCTACAGTAGATAGTCTGTTCTGTTTTTAGTCTGTCTTGTAATCATATGAATAGGACGCAGCGGGAGATGCCATTGACTTAAATCCTCAACGGAAATTTTGAATTCATCAACTTGTTAAAAAAGAAAAGATAACAAGCGACACCATATAAATGCAGAGTGAGAGAGATCTTACCCAATGTGCTTCTTCCTCAAGTCGACAGTCTCCTTCTTATCAAAGATTTCCGTCGACATCCCGATATTTGACCTGACACTTCAGGACACTTGTCTCTTCACCAACAACAGATTGTATCAGCTCCACTCAGCGCAAGACTCGGCAGTCACACACACACACACGCACGCACGCACGCACGCACGCCCAGCTCTTCCATGCTGCCACCTATAGGTGTCGCTTCACCGCGGTCAGAACTTGCAGGTGACTCCACTCCAGGACAGTGACGTCACGTCAGGTTGAGGCAGGTGCATTTTCATATAGGCAACTAGCTAGCCTATATGAAATCAAACCCTCTTTTTACACGTTTAAGAAAGAAGCAGAGTCCTACATCAGAACATTAGCTACCTCATGCAATAGTAAAGCTGTGAAAACCTTGAATTTATGCTCCAATTTTGGCATATTGCTTTAAAGGTCCCAATTCGTGCAGCTGTAACCTCTTAAAAACGTGTGTCTCTGGTCCATAAAACATGATTCTGGATTAATCTGTCGAAAATATAGCAAACCCGTTTGTTGTGACGGAGTTCTCACTCCCTCTTCTGGTCGCTTTCCAAGAATGGCCTGTTTCTATAATATATTCAGAACTAACAGTTCCCATTGGCCGCTGAGGGAGAGCCCGCCCCAGGCTCCCAGCGGCCAATCAGATTAGCGTCTGTGGACCAGCACGCTAGGTTGCGAGTTATCGTTAACTAAACGGTACTACGCTAAAGAGGACATCTCAAAATGCCTAGACTTACCGAATGCACCTCTGCAGTTGCTGGATCACGTACAGTTGGCGTCGCTCCAGCTAGAAGTGTTAATTTTGTGGCTATAGACTAAATGGTGCAGGTAGCTTGTGTGAGAGAGACCCGCGCAGTATGCAGAAGAAAGCTAGTGACGTCCCGATTCCCCCAGATTCCCCTCTGGGCAAACGAAGCGTTTGGGGGTGTGGCTTGGAGGAGACTGCAGAGGGACGCTGGATAGGGACAAATCCAACTGTGGCAGTTCTGAGCGTGTGACCACTCATTACAGGGAGGGCTGACAGCAGTATATATGCATTTACAAGTAAAAACAGCTTTTGCACGGAATGGGACCTTTAATTTATATGTATAGCCTACTGCACTTTTTTTTCTTTTTGTAATTGCAATGTTTTTTCTGTAATCCCTGGCGTTGTATATTTGTTTGTCTGTTATTCTTTGTCATTGTATTACTATTGTTGTCAAAAAAAAAAAAAAAGCTAGCCTTAAACAATATGCTGGCAGACCTGTATGTAGGTAGCCTACAGCATGGCCGTAACTACCATTGAGAACACCGAGGTCATGACCTCTTATTTTTTTCTTTAGTCCTTTTATTTTATTTTATTTTTTATTTTTTTAAGAAAAATAGCCTCGGACCCCAGATCTATTCATCTGTCATTGATGTTTTAAAGCCTTCATAAATAACATGAAATATGACATAGTTGATCAGAAATGCAACAATTTGCTTGCTCTCTGTGTGCTATATAGAAGGAAGACAAGACATATAACTCTCACCACAACGTTCACATTTTGCATTGGGGCTAGACTTTGGGGACAGTTCTATTGAAGTGAATGGGTAGCGTAAGCAGAACTGACGCTTGAAGCAGGCACAAGCTGAATGTACGCCTTACTGTTCACACAAGACGCCTTCTCTTCTCCTCTCAGCGCCTACTCTCGCGCCTTGAACCCGCCGACAACTCCCAATGACTTCATGCCTCACGGCTTCAGCGTCACGCTTGGAAATTCGGCATCAGTCCTGAGTGATCGCTTCGGCGTGGCGTGAAGCGTGGCTTCGGCAAGGCGTCAACGTGGCACGCACGTGGGTGGTGTGAACGGCTTCACCTGTTAACAAGGACGCCTAAATTAAACTTGTGGGTTCAGCGTAGGTACAGCTTCGGTTGAGCGTTGCTTCGGCGTACTGTGTGGCCTGTATGCAGAATATATATGACCTCGGTATTTCTCAAATCCTGGGTACGGCCATGGCCTAACCGATAGCCTACAAGCTTTTCATGTCACATAACATGTAATTGTGTATGTTTGCATACAGTATGCTGCTATAAAACTCTATATCCAATCACTCTATTTATTGGCCTATTGTAATTAATTAGGATAATGAGAAGGCCTCCCAATAAATTCAAGCCCATGTAATTGAAAGACTGTCTTTATTTGGCTCCAACAGTACAGTCATATGAAATGTCAGGATTTTCAATGAAATTTCAATCAAGTGTGTAAAAAAAAGAAATAAAAGAAAAACATTCCACAAAAACAGAAATGCGATTTTAACTCAAATTAGCCACAAAGTGGACAATTTTGTTCTTGCATTGAGACTGGATTTTAATTTAACTGTTTGATAGTATGTGGCCATACAGTCTTAACAAGGCTGTATCTTATCGGAGGCAATAGGACTGGTAAAAGTCTCCAAGTAGGAGTTCTGATGAAAGACGAGTGCTGCCGTTCAGCTTAATGCAGAGGAATAAAGGGGTCAATGATCCTAAAATGATCCTATATTGCGTGGCGCATCGAATAAACTAGTGTTTCTTTTCTGCAGAAAAAGAAAAAAAAATCTCAGTGTCAATGACAAACACTCAGATGTGGCACACTAGTAAATTATTTTGGAGCCCTTTACCAGCTATGCTAACACTGAAATGGAAATAAACGTCTCTTTTATATATTTTGGCATTTCTGCTGATAGCAGACGAAACAAGACTTGAAACCATACAAGGAAACAACCAGATATCACAATACGTTAATCAAAAAAATAATTAGCTGCACGTGCTGAAGAGCCAGCACCTTGTGAGAGCAAATTACTGTACTGTGACAAAGGCTGGAAATCAAAACACAAAACTGAAAGTAAAAACAACAACATAGCAACAGCTCAGTGAAAACGAACTCATGGGAATAAAACCTTCAAACATGGTTAAAGGGGCGGTATTTATTCTGAGGGTGAAATAAATCAGTCCAAATTGAGTCTTAACGAAAGGTTTGTATTTACCGGTACATGTGTTTCTTTGTCTTCTGGTGACATTTCATTCCAGGTAGTGGTATATAAGGTCGCATGATTGAACAAATGAAGCTATATATCATGCTCACATGATATCATATCGAAGCTGCATTTGTTTACTGCACACATTAACCAAAGTATAAATTGCACTTTTTGTCAAATGAGCACACATTTCAACAGTACATTAATAATCCACTATACATATATCAAACTACATTCAATGCAAAGAGAGCGAGAGAGAGGAGAGAGAACGTGTGAGGGAAAAAGCGGAGACATTGAACTTATTTATGCTGTTGCATTGGCTTGGGCCCGACCACATTCAGGCCACCAGTACTTTGATGTCACACTTAGCTTTTTGACACACACAATGAAATAAAAGTAGATGGATGCCATGGTAAGGCCTGTAGTTGAAGTAAATGCACAGTGAATAATACACACTGGTCTGTATTTTATTTGATAAAGGTGATCAACTTCCTTCACATTGTATACCGTCTGCATTACTCTTACGTGATGCCTTCGCATGACCCCGAAACCCCCGTGCCATCAACAACACAGAAGCAGCGGGAAACTGATATCCAAAAATAAAAAGCCACCGCCACTCGAAAGGAATGCCTGTTAAGAACCAAAATGCCTTCATTTAAGAAAGAATAGAAAAATAAATAATGTACCACTTAAAATAGTGAGAAAAATACACACAAATATATGCACAAAATCAGGTAAAATTGTTACATACAAAAGAAAAACAGCAATAAAGAAACTTACGTTATGTTCTTGCGTACCAACTGAGCTATATTTACCTACTAGCAGATAGCACCATTGTTATAGTATAGATGAGCATCCCTTCTGTAACATTATGAGTTGAACTGTACAATTGAGAACAAAAGATATGGAAATATACCTGTTGATTCCACCTTTTGTTGCTACATCACAACATAAAGCAGATCTTTCACATCTGCCCTTACAGTAACCATCCACGCTTTCTAATACTGAAGAAAATAACTGCTGTGAATATCCCCTTGCATAGCGCTTACTATGTCAGGAGGCATTTTGAACATAACTGACATGACTTACCGTAGTCAATAAGCCATGGTGAATAATAAACCAGGTGCTCAACTGAACTGCTGCTTCTTTGCTCCATGTGATATGGAATGTGACATAACTGGCCACCAATCAGATTGTGGTTTATAAACTGGAAGTTGCCCAATGGACTGAAATGAAATCCGGAGCTTGCCTTGCACTGCAATATGCGCTTTCTATTGTGTTTAAGACAACAAATAGGCTAAACGAGGTCCTGTGAGAGAGCAGCGTGATCCAACTGGCAAACACTAATGTCAGCTGAAGAGTTGGATTTGATCCGACTGCTTGTTTCGGCTGAAAACAACCCCTGGGCCTCCTGATGCAATTCTGCAAATTGATGCTTACGGTATTTTCGCTATATTTTCAAGAAATCTAAGAATAAACGTAGGCAGCTGTATCCATGCAGTGAAATGAAAACACTAACCAACAATGTCCCGTATACAACAAGTCGAGAGTGATCAAGTAGAACATTCGTCACAACACTGGGTGTGTGAGTGCTAGTTGCGCAAACAATGAAGTGTCTTCAACACTTGGGGTAAGATCAGCGGCTGTACAGTCATATCTAATCTGACTAGAACTAGAATCCACTTTGTGCTGCCCAAGATCTTACTGCATGTTCAGTTGAAGTATAACCTAATAATTTACATGTCATTTCAACATCCAGTAAAATCAATGTTTGATACATATTAACAACAGTGCGCAATTTGTTTTCTTTACTGTCACAAATTATCCCTAACAGACATTATCCCTAACAGACATTACCATTCTGCAAGAAACACCATTCCAATAACTCATAATTTGATCAAAAAAGATGTACATTTCTGATAAAGGAATGAATAAAAGCTTGAGGCACCAAAGGCTATCATACACAAAATATAAACAATGAGTAACGGGTAAAAATTCAAATAAAAACAATAACAATTAAAAAAAAATGACTGCATTCTATTAACGCTCTCAGTAGACCTTGAAGGCGTGGCCTGTTAGGAGAGGCGTGGCCTGTTAGGAGAGGCGTGGCCTGTAAGGAGAGGCAGCTGCTCCGGCTGATCTCCATGGAGATCGACGAGACGCTTTAGCGGCTCTCCTCCGCAATCCGTTCCCATGCTTCCAGGGATCCCGAGCCGGCCTGTCCCATCCCAAAGCCTTCTGGGCCTCATGTGTTTACCTATCAGTGCAGCGATGCCTTCCCAGTCCTCCCTCCTGTCCGGGGGGAGAGGCGCGGCGTGTGTGTGTGTGTGTGTGTGTGAGACGCCGCACCGCACAGAGTGCAACAGTGGAAAACCCCGCGGGCCATCGTGGGCCCGCCTTGCAGGGCGCACCGCCATAAAGCAACAATAACCATCTTTACTTTCTGGGGATCAACTCTTTTCAGGCTACCAGCCATGGCGTGACTCCCTTGGGAAGATTAAAGGAAAGCAAAAGGTACACAAATTACCAATTCAGAGCTCTGGGTTTGTTTTTTGTCGGCAGCACATGTTAGTGTTTTTGTTTTTGCAGAAGCCATATCAGAACCACAAAACAGTGACATGTATGTACAATACATATAAATATAGTTTCAGTACGCTACTCATGCTTTTGCAGGGTCAGGGGGTGCAATGTTTCTGTTTGGGACAGTGTCTTTATATATATATATATATCTTAGTCTTTCAGATGATGGCGTGGCATGAATGGGTGGTGAGCTTGTCGAGACGAAGAGACGAGAAAACAGAAAAACACCGAGCGCTTGGTGTTAGAGAGCCAGTCCAGATCCCTCCAATGTCTCCTCCAACACTTCCTCATCCTCCCATGATCTCCAGTCCGAGCCATGCAAAGACTTAGGAGACAAGTTCTGCCAGGGACCACGAGGATCTGAGCTCCACCACGATGTGGATGTGAGAGAGCGGACACACACACAGTTTTCCACACGGCGAGGTGAGTAGAAGCAGCTTAGGGACGTGACACTCGGGACGGTTATCTCTTTTTTTTTTGTATCATTGTACACATAGATTTCTTTTAGATTTCGTTCCCCCACCCCCCATTAAAAAAACTATAAATACCATAAAAGAAGCATTATTTACAAACTCCATGCGTTTCAGGTTAGAGTGATCACTGCAAGAAAAACACAAGACAGAGAGAGAAGGACATAAAGATGGGGAGATGTTTTCTTATCATTGTGTGACTTTGTACATAGTGGTTTGACACAGTGAGATCTTTAGCTACGGACAGTGATACGTTGTTATGAGGTGGCAGTCTTATGGTAGGAAACCCATGCAAACTTTGGGTGTGAGAAGCTGAAACACTCTGCACTAGCAAAATAGACATGTGAGTGTACAAAATATTACAACCGCCTTCTCTTCCTCTGAAACGGGAAAGAGATTGATTTTACCCATCAATTAACCCAGATTTACTCAGATTTCCCCCTTACATAGCTTTTTTCCATACAGTAAAATGTCACATACGTCTCTATCTGCTCAAACCAACCCTTCACTTATATTGAGTGAAATATTCAAATCCAACATCCAATTTTTATAGCTGGATCATTGCAACAAATGGAGAAACAACTTAATTTATGCACACGTGTTTTTTTTTTACACATTTCCCTGTAATTCAGCACGTGTGTTTGGTGTCTTTGGAAAGTTTGGGATCTTGACTAGAAGTTAAAATAAAGCTCTGTGTGGGTTTTTGAACAAAGCTTGGCCGTACAGCATGTTTGTGTAATGATGGTCCAGCCGGTGGGACCGTAAAGGATAAAACCTGATATTTGATCTTTGAGACAATTTAGATTTGGTCTTAATATTTTGTTCACTCCGTATATCTGCAACACATAGTTTGCATTTTTGAAGTCTTGTCACATTAGTGAAAAATGCCATACCTTCTGCCAGCACCCAGGCATTGGTAATCCATCTGGACCCTGTTCAGAGAGGAGCAGCCGGGAAGATACGGTCGATTAGAAACAACGAGGAATGAAGCAGAAAAATGTAAGGTACACTCTTAATAGGCACACTACATGCAATGATAATAGGAATAGAGTCGATTTTATGTCTCAAACAAGCCCTAAAGATGTACGATGCAAGATTTGTATGCAGAAAATACACCCAGCTTATCAGCCCAAAACACTAAGAGGGACTTCAACAGAGAAGACAAATCGTAATTTGCCTCACTATGCCCATGTTGAGCCTCACTATGCCCATGTTGAAATGTGCCTCACTATGCCCATGTTGCCTCACTATGCCCATGCCTCACTATGCCCATGTTGAAATGTGCCTCACTATGCCCATGTTGAAATGTGCCTCACTATGCCCATGTTGAGCCTCACTATGCCCATGTTGAGCCTCACTATGCCCATGTTGAAATGTGCCTCACTATGCCCATGTTGAAATGTTTCTTACTATGCCATGTTGAAATGTGCCTCACTATGCCCATGTTGAAATGTGCCTCACTATGCCCATGTTGAAATGTGCCTCACTATGCCATGTTGAAATGTGCCTCACTATGCCCATGTTGAAATGTGCCTCACTATGCCATGTTGAAATGTGCCTCACTATGCCATGTTGAAATGTGCCTCACTATGCCCATGTTGAAATGTGCCTCACTATGCCATGTTGAAATGTGCCTCACTATGCCCATGTTGCCTCACTATGACCATGTTGAAATGTGCCTCACTATACCCATGTTGAAATGTGCCTCACTATGCCCATGTTGCCTCACTATGCCCATGTTGCCTCACTATGCCCATGTTGAAATGTGCCTCACTATGCCATGTTGAAATGTGCCTCACTATGCCCATGTTGAGCCTCACTATGCCCATGTTGAAATGTGCCTCACTATGTCCATGTTGAAATGTGCCTCACTATGCCATGTTGAAATGTGC
The DNA here is from genome assembly GCF_964638095.1 of Poromitra crassiceps. NCBI lineage: Eukaryota > Metazoa > Chordata > Actinopteri > Beryciformes > Melamphaidae > Poromitra > Poromitra crassiceps. Next base: position 38,492,144 of record NC_139628.1, read on the forward strand.
CTCACTATGCCCATGTTGAAATGTGCCTCACTATGCCCATGTTGAAATGTGCCTCACTATGCCATGTTGAAATGTGCCTCACTATGCCCATGTTGCCTCACTATGACCATGTTGAAATGTGCCTCACTATACCCATGTTGAAATGTGCCTCACTATGCCCATGTTGCCTCACTATGCCCATGTTGCCTCACTATGCCCATGTTGAAATGTGCCTCAATATGCCCATGTTGAAATGTGCCTCACTATGCCCATGTTGAAATGTGCCTCACTATGCCCATGTTGCCTCACTATGCCCGTGTTGAAATGTGCCTCACTATGCCCATGTTGCCTCACTATTCCCATGTTGAAATGTGCGTCACTATGCCCATGTTGAAATGTGCGTCACTATTTCCATGTTGAAATGTGCCTCAGTATGCCATGTTGCCTCACTATGCCCATGTTGAAATGTGCCTCACTATGCCCATGTTGAAATGTGCCTCACTATGCCCATGTTGCTTCACTATGCCCATGTTGAAATGTGCCTCACTATGCCCATGTTGAAATGTGCCTCACTATACCCATGTTGAAATGTGCCTCACTATGCCCATGTTGCCTCACTATTCCCATGTTGAAATGTGCGTCACTATGCCCATGTTGAAATGTGCCTCACTATCCCCATGTTGAAATGTGCCTCACTATGCCATGTTGCCTCACTATGCCCATGTTGAAATGTGCCTCACTATGCCCATGTTGAAATGTGCCTCACTATGCCCATGTTGAAATGTGCCTCACTATGCCCATGTTGAAATGTGCCTCACTATACCCATGTTGAAATGTGCCTCACTATGTCCATGTTGAAATGTTGAGTTTGAGGCTTCAGTATCTAGTTTAGGGAAGGAAAAGGCTCCATGCAAACTGTACAAACTGTCCCAGATTTACTGTATCTGGTGTGAGTTATTTAAAGTTATTAAAGGTGATTTCAAGGGAATAAAGAACCCTTAAGACATACGGTCAGGCTTGATAAAGTAATTGTTCACCAAGCTACAGCATTACAGTCATGTTTAGCCGCTGAATATATTGTTGATAATTGTGCATTTCATATTACTGGACCATGGATTGGTCACTTTTGCTTTATTGCATACCAGTATAATAAAACGTAATGACATCCGCAAGTGTATTCTCATTCATGCAGGCTATACACAGCAAAATATATCTCATGCAAGGCAATATGCTGGTTCTTCAAATAAAGTGAGGTAATGTAAATAAATGAATGAATGCAGATGTAACTCAATGAGGTGATTCGGTTTACTAATTGTGATTTATGAATCTTTGACTCCACACTCTGGCTGTGGTCTAATTGTATCAACTCATTTTAAGTCATTGCTCAAGACCCAAGACAAAAGCAAACATATTGTGGCACTTCCAGTTCACCTGCCTCTTATTTCCGAATTTCCAAAAGGGACTTTGAGACAGTGTTAGACCCTGCATGCACTTTACAAACACAACAAATTACTTCTCTTAAAACCATAAGAAACCGTTCACCTGGGGCAGTAACCAGTATTGAGCAAGTTACTTTCAAAATGTAATATACTACATATTACTAGTTACTTTCATTTTAAAGTAATAATAATATACTTTACAATATTACTGTCTGTGTAGAGTAACTCGTTACTTATTACACTACTTTTAGATTACTTTCACCAAATAACAGCAGTAGCAGAATGACATCGCCGCCCCAGAACCATCCCGAAAAATAATTTAAACTGTCTTGAAGTCAGTGTAAACCGTCCAAAATTCTAAATGTCCTCTTTTTCCTTTGTTAGTGTCATCTATAGTGGTTATTTGCATAAAAACACACAATTTGATTAGGAAATTATTGTATCTTTACTTAAATATGTGCTTTTATAAAAATAAAAATAAAAAGTAAGTCAATTTGTAACTTGTGTTACTTGACAAAGTGACTGGTATAATATTACTGAAATCCTATTGGTAATAAGTTATATTACTGAGGTACTGCTAAAAGTAATATATTACAGTACATGTAATATGTTACTTTTGTAATGAGTTACCCCTAACACTGGCAGTAACTGACTAAGTCATTGATCCTCTCTCTTTGCATGGTCTGGCCCAATTGGTACAAATACGGGTGAGGGGGGAAAGGAGTTAACAGAGTAGAGGAGGAGTAACGCATCAGTAAAGGAGTCTGTGTTAGCATCAAGTTAAAGGGGAAACGGTCCATTTAGGAATCAGCTGGAAGGGATCAGGATTGGAGCAAAACTGATTTTTATCAAATCAAGTGCGAGGAGGGATTTAGTTAGAGGGATTGATTTTAACATATCAACATACATGTTCATTGGGTGTATTTTATAGTTTAATATTGCAAACATCTAAAGAGGGCTGCTTGCAGTCAGAAAGTTAGTCAGGTATTTGGTGTTGGAAAGTGCGTTATGATGGAAAATGGTGTGGCTGTGCATGGCACCAAGGGTAGATATTATAATGAAGGGTGGATGTGGTGGAACCAGTCTACTTGTCAAGCTTCCAAGTCATGCATGGTTTTTGGTTTCAGCGGAGACCGAGGACATCAGAGACATGCGTGGTGAAGAAGAGGTTGAGGAAGAAGAGAAATACTGTACCAATTGGCATGGGGCATCCAGCCCGTCCAGACCTGGCTGCCCTGGCTCCCCCTTTTCACCCTTAAAGCCCCGGAAACCCTGTTTGCAAAGATGACCTAGGAGTGTTACTGATGACCTAGGAGTGTTACTGGGAGGCAGGTGGACGGTGCTCGTCCCGCGCATCCATCCGCTAAGGAGGATACAAGAGGGGGGGCAAGGGAGGAGCTGCCCTGTGAGCGTGCCGACACCACAATCCAGCCCCGTTCACTAGCATGTCATGGCTAGCGTATAACCACGCATTTGTGTGGCGTTGAATCGGAATCTTTTCCCCCGAAAAGTAGCAGAAGGTGCATTTAAGGTTGCTTTAGGGTCGTTTTGTCACTCTTAGGGCGGCATGTCGGGTGTCAGTTTTAGCCACAGGGTGGCTCCTCCTTGTTTGGGGGTGGACTGTTCTACGAGGCTGCGAGGTGGTTTCCAGCTCAGAGCCGGGACATACCAATGGGCAGGGTGCATCTAATCCAGGGGCACCCTGTTCTCCTTTTTCGCCCTTGGGCCCTTTTTTGCCCTTCTTTCCCTTCTCCCCCTGTGGATACAATGGTTCGGTCAGGTTAAAATCATCTGTGAACACTTGGGGCAGCACTGCTATTAGGAAGGGGGTGATTAAAGAAGGGAGGCTAATGGTCCACAAAGGAGACGCTACAGGGTCAATGTTAGATAGGAGGATGTGCCAGACGGAATTGGGTATTCCAGAACATTCGTCGGGAAAGGAAGAGGACAAAGAAGGGGAACGGTAGGAGGGAGTGGAGAAGAGAGCCGGTCGCTAAAGGGATGTCAAGGGCACAAGGGAGGAAAAGAGTAGCAGGGAAAACACCTCCAGGGGGACAGAATCACTCAGATCCATTGAACACTGAAAGAGTTAAAACTGTATCCCTTCAAACTAAGGTTAGAGTCAGCCTCCCTCTATCACACACTACATGCATGAAGGACAAAATGCCGAACAAAACAGTTCAATTCCTGATTTGAATATAAACATTTCTGACTGTGAGCGCATGCAAGTGTTGTAAGACCTCAATACTCATAACTCACAGTTCAAACAGACCCCCCCCCCCCCAAACCGGATAGCTTTCATTCATTGTATCTTTTCAACAAAAGCATTTATGTGGAATATCATCCCAAATGTCAAAGTTCTGACAGTTCTTAGTGAATACCTAAGATGTCATTATTATTATCTTTGTTATCATCTTTGACTATTATGTCACTATGGTGTTTCACATTTTGAAAAAAATAAAGTTATAAAAATAAAAATAAAGAATACCTGGAAGATGAGTACTTTTCTTTAATAAGCTCAGAGATCGCAATAAGGTAAATTGTTAAAAGTATATTAATTTATCTGCCCAGGAATGGGATACAGTTCCTCTGAGAAATTAACCATCTAAGAAACATGATAGAAGTGTTAGTCAGTATAACGCAGGCACACCTGACTAGGCACTGAAAGCTGTTACATAAGATAAGGGAAAACTACTCTACACACAAGCGAGGGAAGGCACACCAAGAGGATACAGAGCAGAGAGAGACAGGTGGGATGTTAGAAGTGTAGTGCGCTCATGCATGGAAACAGCAGAAAATAACTGATGTGAGTTTAAACTGCCTGTTGTCAATGGACTTGCTCTGAGGTTACTAGCTGTGCCCTCATTGGCTGTCGATGTTGAAAGGAAAGGTTTGGATGCCTCAGGATGTGATTGGACGCATGATTTTGAGAAATGAGATGAGCAAATCATTCAATGGTGGGAGAACAAAAGCTGTTTCGACAGGATCGGGGATGACATTTTATGCAGAGACAATTTGACATTATATAGAGCTTATAGCCAATTGGTATTTAGCTGAGATCCTGTTTGGTGAGTCCATCTCTTGAAAGGGCAACTGCCAGAAAAGCTCCCACTCCAGTACATAAACAGTCAGTTGAATCCTGTCCAGTATCTCTGTGAGGCTGGCTTTACACGGGGAAACTTTAACGCGTGAAACTTAGGTGAAGCTAAGTTGCAAATAAATGGTGTAAATGCTTCTGCAACAGTTGCAAAGCTCTCAACTTTGTGAAAGTAGTTTCAGACAACAGCCAATCAAAACGCTGATAACCAGTCAGCTGATCACGTAGGCTCTGGCTGAACCAGTGTCAGCTTTACCCTTTACCCTGCCTTTCCGTTTGGCCCCTGTGAAAAGGGCCTATTCCTGTCACAGTCACTGTCCATTGACATCAGTCCTTCTCTGTCATGTTAAGGGCTTCACAAACCACTAGAACCTTTCTACATCTACCTTTTCTCCTCTTTCCCCAAGGTCTCCTTTCTCTCCCCGTAAGCCTGGCACCCCCTGTGAAAGTACAGCTCCACTTCATTACTCTGAACTCCACTCAGACAAAACAAGGTTTCCTCTCCCTCCTGACCGAGCTCACTTTTCAGAAAATACACGCAAAAGAAGAGGCTGAGAGAGCGAGGTGAAGAAAGAAAGAAAGAAAGAAAGAAAGAAAGAAAGAAAGAAAGAAAGAAAGAAAGAACGAGATAAAGTGGAGGGATGTGCAACAAGAGGAAGATTAGTACAGTATCAAATGAAATATCACAGCTGATATATCTGGTGCCTAATATAAAGTGTATTTCACCAATATATATTTAGTTATTATTATTGTTTGTTTGCAGAATCAAGCAGCAGACACTTACATCCAAGCCTGGTGTTCCAGCAGCTCCCTGCAAATAAAGAAATAAATTGTTACTCTGGTAATAGTGACACTGTTATTCCAGATTTGTTAATTAAAAGATGCAGCAGAAATGAATACCTCTTATCTTGTTAAATAAATTAGGACAACTTGTCTTGTGTACCAGTTTGTGGTATTTTTTTTTCCTGATTTTTCTCACATTTTCTGCCCAATTGTACTTGGCCAATTCCCCTTGCTTGCTATTCTGGTCGTTGCTTCACCTCCTCTGACGATCTGGGGAGAGCCATAGAGTAGCACATGCCTCCTCCGATACATGTGCAGTCACCAGCCTCTTCTTTTCACCCGGAGGATCACAGATCACAGACGCCCTGACTGACCGGAGGAGGCACTAGTGCAGCGACCAGAAAACTTACGGTACCCTTAATCCGGGTGCTTGTATGGACGCCCGACCAAGCCGAAGGTAACAAGGGGGCTCGAACCTGTGACCCTAGTGTTGGTAGGCAGGAAATCTACTGCTGCACTACCCGGATGTCCGCCAGTTTGTGGTATTTGTTATACTTTTTAAGCAAAATGCAAAGAGATAGACAACAGAGTCTACAAACACATAAAGACTTTCTGTCTTCAACATGTCAACAAACTTACAGGTAATCCATAAGGACCCCTTGGTCCCGGCTCGCCTGCTGCTCCTCTCTCACCCTGGATAAACAAATCCATGTTGAAGTCACATGAATCATACGCAATCAAATCAGCACACTGCTGTGGCAACTAATGTATCAGATTGATGAGTGCGTGCAAAAAATACCTTAAACAGTCAAAAAACTGAAAACCAAGACCTAAGAAATAATCAGTCATTTTAAGCCTATACATGTGTTGTATAGAAAACAACAGCTAGTTTATTTGAATGAGAAGCTTCACTTACTCGGTCGCCCTTCGGCCCAGCTGGCCCGGCCGCCCCTAAAGGCCCGTCCATGCCCTGCAGACAGTAGTGTTATCATGGTGAGCTTCCAGCCTGCATCTTAAACGAAGACTACTACAACTCTTTCAAAAATAATAACAATAATGTTGGTACCAGGCGGAAAGCAAACTTCACGTTCAGCATCCACATTTGTACCGTATCATACAAATTCATACAGAGGTCTCACTCTTTTTTTCAGATTCTGGATTGACCTACCAACCCACACACAGGATCTATAACAGAACCGCTGCTAGCTCACATGCATAGAGACACTGCAGAGCGCGTCATCATTCAGAAACCACGCCCAAAACAGGGGGAAACAAAAACTCCCCCCCAATCCTGGCGTTCTCCTATGTTGCAAACAAAGATCATATCTACGGAAGATGAACACTCCAACTTACTTCCTTGACAGCTAGATCCACATTTTTCATCTCACCAATTCTCAATGGCTTCCTTGTTTTGCTCGGGAGTACAATAAAACTTTAATTGGCGATGATTTTTTTTACATTTGTTGTCTGCGCAGCCCACCACACAACAGCTTTTAGCTATGTTTAATTCAAGGAAAATGACGCTGGTGTTTGGAAGTGAATGGAGAGCTTTCCCCCGTGATGGGCGTGGCCTATTTCACGCAGTGTCTCTATTGGCCACAACAGACATGTATAATGCTGACACAGTTAATGTATGAGTGTGTGTTAATGCTGAGTTAATGGGCACACGGGACAAACGAGAGCCTGCGGTCACAGCTTCTGGTACCGATGTCATCCGGCCAACGGAGCTCAAAGATGGCTAAAATTCAACACGCGTCTCCTGGCTTTGATATAAAAACCCAGCAAGTGCTCAGGTGGAACCGAAACGGCACACCGCTGCTTTCTCCTCGGTCGCGACGAAACACAATACCTATTCAGAGGACGGCTGATGTGATGTCAAGTAACAATTTAGAGGGGAAAGGGGGTGGGGGGGGGGGATGGGGTGGTGGCATGGAGGGTGAGAGGGACAGGAGGAAGAACAGGAGTTGGGGTGGGTGAAGCCTCTTGGTCACATGACACTCACCCTAAGTCCGGGCTTGCCGTCCAAGCCGGAGGCCCCCTGTGTGGTTATGGAGGTATGAGTGACATGAACAAGGCGGTATTAGTACCAGATGACCACAGTGAAAACAGACACTTAATTGTCGTTATTAGGACAGGCTGATGGCAGGGTATACAACAACTCAATGACACTTTGTTACAGGGAGGCCGGGAAGGGAGTCAGCTCAGGCAGATGAAGATGAGGACAGAGTAGGGAAAAGGCAGTAACACACATACGCTGAAGACACACACACACACACACACACACACACACACACACACACACACACACACACACACACACACACACACACACACACACACACACACACACACAGACACACACACACACACACACACACACACACACACACACACACACACACACACACACACACACACACACAGATATACACACAAGCACACACACAAGCCAATTTGTGCACTTAATGCACACATGAACAAGAAACCTGGTTCAAAGGATTTGAAAGGAGGGTGAGATGGATGAAGGAGAGAAGGACAGGCCTATGTGGCTGGGGATATCCCAGGGTGCACAGCTGCATGCGGTACTTACAGGAAGACCCAAAGGTCCGCGCTCGCCTTTGTGGCCCGGCTCCCCGCGCGTGCCCTTTGTGCCATGCAAGCCAGCGTCCCCCTGGAGGGCGAGGACAGTAAATGGTTACATGTAAAGTCTTTGTCCTTTTTGGGAAGGTCCGACATCCACGACTTACGAGTCAAGGTGCTAAACAGCATCACGTTCATTCACGTGCTACTTTGTCGGAAAACTCTGAAGAGAAACGGTAAACAAACGTGGACGTCCTGAAAAGTACAAAGTGGATTTGGCTGCGTTTTGCTCTTACGAAGCACTTGCTACAACGCTGTCGGTTTCTTCATGAGTACAAGGAGCAGAGAAGGTGCAGCAGGTCTGGGACAAAGTAGATTTCAGTAGCTGACTGGCATAAAAGTAGATTTTTTTTCCGCCCAACCATATTGTAAATGTTAAAGGTTATGTTTTTGAAACTCAGGTGTTTTTCAATTAGCCTAGCGTGAGTGCCGGCTCTCCTTTTTCATTGTTATCCATTATCCAGGCACCCGGTCTGTTTTTCATATAAGGAGTTGTGCGCTTTACCTCAATTCTTCTGAAACTCAGGTAGCAATGTTCTCTGACTTTATGACTTCATCATCCGAATTTCAATGTCATTTATTTAGAATCCCCCCCCTGCCTTATCAAACCTGCCAGCATGTAGTATATACATTTTTCTGGTTGAGATTTACCTTTGGTCCAGGGAAACCATGGGGGCCCTGAAAAGCATGCAGACATGGTAAAATATTAGATTATGACGGAGTTGGCTAAGATCATAATCAATCATTTGCTTCTTAATGTACAATCCTGGAATTTATCGGTTAAAAAATAAATTAATCTTTTTTGAGCCTCTGGGGGCAAACTAGTTTCAAATCCTGAATAACCGGGACCGGACCTCAATGCCCCTTTATGCTATTTTCATGCTAATCGAAAAGCTGTCTTGCGAGATTACATAACATCAAATAATTACAGTTTATGTACTTTTCTGCACTAAACTGTAGTAAATAATCACTGAATAATAACTGGCCCTAGCAAAACAGCAGCCAATGTGTATGGACAAACTGGCTGCTGTGTCATGATTCAAGAGGTGGAATTCTCTTCTCAATGCGCTGCATGTGTCTCTTATGATGACTTTGCATTGTGGCTTTACCCCAGAAAGATAGGATAACAAGCAGTGATATTCTTCACATTTTTCTTTATGACCAATAAAGCTCTTCAAGTGAAAGCCAAGATGTGGGAGAAATACTCTCAGAAGCAAAGCTCACTGCAAAGTAACAGCGGGAGTTTGAGCTTGTCGACATTCAGAATGGCAGTTAAACCAGTAATTGGGACACTTGGCAAAGTGATGTGTAGCACTGGATACACTGTGTGGGGGCTGCTGTGAGTAAAGCATTAGCAGACACAACACTGCATCATGTGTTTTTTTTTCCTGCAACAACAGGAATCAAACACACCCTAATTGCAATGGGTGACAGGGCTCGCCCACTGCAGGGAGGAGTCTCCTTGTGAGTGTTGACATTACGCCAGCTCACCGCAGTACCAGTATGACCACAACTGACATTTGATGTGGAATTTAAATTCTATACATGTGCAGTGATGCCTGGAGGGCCTGAGAGCATATGACCTTCACAATGAGAAGAGGTGAGATGTTGAGAACTTTATGGAGACTCACCATGGGTCCTGAAGGACCGTGGGGCCCAGTCGCCCCTGGAGTGCCAATGATCTGCAAACATTATACATATTTTTATTACCATCATTTTTGACAAGGTTATATAACTGGTCTTTAATTAAGGTGACTTACTGAGTGACCTTGAGGACCAGGTAGACCTGCATCTCCCTTATCCCCTTTCATCCCATTGACACCCTGAGGAACGAAATGGAGATGAGGTGTGGCTCTTGCTCATTAAAAACACAACATTTTGACTGTCAAACGCCTTCACCAGAAACAAAAGCTTTGTGACATTCATATTATTCTATCTAATAATGCCTCATTAAGATGGGCAGAGACATTTCCTCTGTCTTGTAAAATGGTAGTGGATTCTTACTGGCAGGCCAGGTAAACCAGTTGTTCCTTTCTCTCCTGAAGCCCCAGGGATTCCCATGTCTCCTTTGGAGCCTTTGTAGCCCTGAGAGAAGACAGCTACAGGTTACACACCCAGACAGTTAAAATAGAACTGCTTTGACTGCTCACCCTGTGGTTCACTAATGTTCAAATGTCACATGCCAATGTTTTCATTTACATGCAGTAATAAAGCGTATGTATTCCTCTTGTACTAAGATTTTATTTTACATTTAGGCCTCCCTTAGATCTGATTATCCCTGTAAGGCAGGGGCTTTCAACTGATTGTGACCCAGGGACCACCATTCTCACTTAGAAGTAACCTGAGGACCACTGGTGTGAGGAAAGGGGTTGAGATTAGATGGAAACTAAATTATTGATGCATGGTCAGGGACCACCTGCAATGCCTCCACGTACCACCAGGGGGCCTCGGACCACCAGTTGAAAGCCCCTGCAGTAGGAAAATCTAACAGGTTTCAGGTCTACCTCAGTCAGTCAAACACCTCATGGTTCATCAATATGAAATGTTAAGCAAAAACTCTCTCACACAAATATTTTCAATATCGAATTTATCCATAAGGAAGAATATAGGATCAACTCACTCTTTCACCATCCAGTCCAGGGAGGCCAGGCATACCTTGATCCCCCTAAGCAGAGAATACATAAATAAATAAATAAATAAATAAATAAATAAATAAACCAAAATGTTTGTAAACAATACGAGAAGTAGATGTTAACACTTCCATATCAGCGATTTAGCAGTATGGGGACTTTGTGACGAGAAGAAAAAGGTGCCAACATGAGAATCACACACAAAGGAAAACGTTTTTTAGGTGGATAATTGAGGACAGAAAATATTGGTTACCTTTATACCCTGCGGCCCTACTGGCCCGGCAGGCCCAGGGGGACCCTGGATTAAGAGAGAGAGAGAGAGAGAGAGAGACAGAGAGAGACAGAGAGAGACAGAGATAGAGAGATTTAATCGCTGTCATACTCAACATAGGAAATGTACGTTTGATTGGGGTTGGCGTAAATTCGATATTGATTCATCTCAGGAATACAGCAAGGCCTCAAGACTAACACGATAACAATGGATGATCAACAACGATGGAACTGGCCATCACACTGAAATGCTTTGCAAACAACACAGAAACATGTTAGGAATCAGTTACAGTATCGATGAACAGGACAACGATTTTAAACTGGACTGCAAGACACATGCTCGGGTCATAAACATGTGTTAGCTGGAACATAATGGATAAAAACACATCATCGTTCAAAGATGGGAGTGTTACATCTCACTGATGCGGGATGAGTTTCAGTCAACACGGACATGATTTCTCAAAGAAATGTCAGTACAGTATGTGTAGTAGAGCATACACATGTCCATCTTCACTGAGGTCATAATCAAAATACAAGTGTCCCATAAGCCAAATTATATTTGGTCCCCTTCAAGTTTGTTTTGGAGAGGATTTTGTACTGATATTCAAGGAGATAACCAGCAAACCAGGCAGCTTCTACGATAAGTTACAACAGCGCCGTTATTTCCAAAAGAATCACAGACACTTAAACATAACACTCCATACAGGGTTGTTAAAGGAGAACTTCACAGAAAAAAACAACAATGCTGATTTATTTTGCACATGATCTGATGATGATGATGATGAACACAGAGTTGATTTGAGTAAAAGTTGTGGACCAGTGATTTCATTCATGCACAAATGGCATCACTGGTCCACAACTGAACTCAAATCAACTCTCCATCACTGTCAAACTAAATGAATGCCTGCAAAACCATTGACAGTTTTCGGATATGTGTGAGAGCATGTTCAAAATAAATCAGCGTTGTTTTTCTCCCCGGTGAAGTTCTCCTTTAAGCCAAACATGTATGAGAGTTGCCGGGTGAGAAAGCACAGGTACATGTAGAACGGGGCAGGGTTGCGAGGACAAAGGTGCATCGCTTGTGCAAAGGACAACACACAGAATAGAGCTGAGTTACCGTCACTGTAATAGTGGTAATCCTCTGCAGTAGGGCCAAAGCAGGAGGAGAGAGAGATAAGATTGTAGACGTTACTCGGCAAGCAAACCTTTGTGTCTGCATGTTTTTCTTTTTGCACAGATCCTAACTTCATGCCAATTTTAGGACAGAGAGGAAGTTAGCCTATCATCATGTGTAGAAGACAGAACCTGAGTAGTGCAAATGAGTATTACAGAGCATTGCACTTCAGTAGGGTGCAAGTCAGTTTAGATTGACGAAACGATTTATTAGCTCGAGACAGAGGAATAACTGACTCTTTTAGCTTGCAGTACCATTATCCTACCAAAATATAGCAGACCAGACAGCGTAAATTATTCATTAAATAAGTAACCAAAAAGAAATAGTTCACCCAAAAATGCTAATTATGCCATCATCTACTCGCCAGTTGAAACAGAGGTGAAGTTTGTCCATATAACACACACATACAGTATAACACGTTTGCCAGCACGAGAGGCTGCCAACTCGAGAGAAAACCAGTCAACATTGACTTCAGTTGCACTGAAGTCAATGGTGAATTGTGCAGGAAACCTCCCTGTGTGTTGTGACAAACTTCACCTCTGTTTCAACTGGCATGAGGGTGAGTAGATGATGACATCATTTGCATTTTGGGTGAACTATTCCTTTAAGGAGTTTCACAAGCTTCACTTTAGCAACTGCACATGTGATTTATCTTGAAACATCAAACAGCGAACAGCAGTCTCAGTCCGTGACGTGTCTGACCTGCAGAGCCTCCTGGATGTTTCCATTGTAGTCGATGATCTCAGTGGCTCCTTGGTCTCCTTTCTGCCCAGGGGGCCCCTGCACATGGTCCACATTAGAGAACACATTTAAACACATCACACGTGCTTTCATGTACTACTGTATCTGCCACCAGCTCAACCCCAGGCGCTCTCAGAAGAAACGATGCTCATGAATGGGATCCTGCACTGACCTAACCTTGCATGCCTATTCCAAAACATGCAGAGTGGCTGACTGGGTCAGAACGCTGCCCCCTGGTGCTTCTCAATGTGTAGTTCAATAGGCAGATGCAGCTTATTGCTAGTCAGGTACAATTGAGTTGTTCTATCTTGCACCGTCAGTGGGCTGTTACAGCTCACTGTTCCCGACCAGCTATACTGTAGAATAGATGTAAATGTAAATTTATCGGCATGTGCTTATCAGGGTGGGAATTACATGGAGGCCATGGCCTCCATTGCCCCTCCCTCTGGCTGTGATGCCCTGAGATCCCTAAGGCCACCTTGGCAGTGCCATGCTACCAGCCTGCTACTACTACATTATAACACATGTTTCAGAAAAATCGCTCTTCACGATGTCAATAGAACAATCGCCTTTGTGCCCTGGCATGTGGCCTTGTGCCCTACAAAGAATTGCGACGTCGAAGACCAGATGGCCTTGCCCCTAAAATGACGAAATTCCACCCTGGTGCTTATCATGAAATCATGAAAGTGAGCCAATTCTGTCCATTTTCCAGTGAGGTTAGATGAGATGTCATTTGTCTTCTGTGATGTTGCTACTTACCTTTGGGCCAATAGATCCCAAGTCGCCGTTACCACCAGTCTCTCCCTAATGTGAGATGACAAATGAAACAGTTTCAGATCTCTAGGATTTGACATCACTGCTATTAGCATATTCTCCTTTGTGGAAATCGATCGTGGTCCAAAATCTTTTTGCATTATAAAAACTTGATGTGGTGGATTGTTATGAAAGCACATCATATCATATCATATCATCATATATATGATATGATATGATATGATATGATATCATGATGAAGAGACTCGAGAGCTATTCAATTAAAATGTTTGTAACATGTTTGGATTTTTCCTATTTTTTCCAGTATTTACTGTTCAGATTTTATATATTATGAATGGAATCTACAAGATTACACCAACAGCTACACCCCCACCCAGAAAAATAATACTCATAGTAATACTAATACGTTCTACCAGTATAATAACTACAGTATAGTATGAATTCAGTAGATCACAAACACAAACAGTAGACCAAAGACAATATTTTGTCTAATGGTGGAAATCCCACACATGGATCAAGCCAAAAAAATCTAATCAGCGGATGCTTGGCCAATGATTTCAGCCAAATCTGTTCATAGTTTTTTGAGATATCTTCCTGACAAACAGACAGATGTGAAATCATAACATTTGTTGATGGAGGTAATATTAAAAACCATAATAGTAATAAATTCTATGCCATGCTCACCTTTGAACCTTTCAGGCCGGGTGAACCAGACTCCCCTTCTGATCCCTGGCAGTAGTGACAAAATATAGTGAACAAAAAGAGTGTTTGAGGAACACAAATTCAATCCTTCAGATATATAGCCTACACATACAATTATAATAGCTTTTTTCTTAATGGAGTTCTGTCCTATACTTCACCACAAATGCAATCTAATTCCAATGCATATTTCATAAAGGAAATATCACCAACTTCTCTCACTCCTCCCTAGAGGGGCGCATGGTAAGCTTCACTAAATGAACCAGCTTTTAATATGCCATAAGCACAGAGCAATGGAAAACGTGTTTATTTGGATTCCGTCATTGATAATGGAGGGTATACTCTTTTGGGGTTTCTAATAGGATATGAAGCAGCGCTAAGGGTTGTCTCCGTTTAGACTGGAGCTTCACCCACCTGCCAGGTCAGCGCCAGACATAAACAGTGCTAAACTCATTTCTATTTGGTTTACTTTACTCGGGCTCCTGGGAAGGCCTTGAACTCATTATCGGCTATAATGGTATAGCCGTTTTTTCTCTGTTAACACAACTGAATACTTGATGAATTGAGTGAGACTTTGCTCAGGGAATGGATTCTACTCTGTCTTACTCATGACTCTGGGATCTTTCAATTTGACTGTGTGCTTACATTGAGGAGACTCTAGATGGCAGCAAAAAAGCAGGGACCCACATGGGTAAAGGACAGTCGTGAATAGGTTTAAAAGGCTCTTAAAACACACGGCGGAGGGATCCGGTTTTATTTGGGCAAATAGGTAGGTAGGTTTACAAAGAGCCACACAATCATTGCACACATGCATGACCACACACACACACACACACACACACACACACACACACACACACACACACACACACACACACACACACACTCTTAAAAGGCTCACCTTCGGTCCAACGGGTCCAAGGTCTCCTCGTTCGCCCTTGCCTGGTGGCCCATGGTCGCCTCTTTCACCCTATAAAGATCACGACACGCTGCTCAAGAACAGGCCTTTTCTCTTACCATTATACTCAAGTAGGTTAGCGAGCAGGTACGTTACAGCTAACTGTTTTTCTGCAACCTGGGCAAACATTACATTTCATAGTTAATTCTGAATAGGAGAGCTGCTGTCACACTTTCTGAACTGCATGGTAAACACTGGGCATGGACAGTTTTATTATGCAATTCTGGTAAGACTGTGAACTCTATAAACGAGGAGAGACAAAGTGATCGGGTTTTACAGAATGTAGGGAAACAGTGGATGGATAAATCCAGAAGGAGGCGGTAATGCAACATAAAAGATGCCAACTGCCATAAAACACAGAAGAAGAAGAAGAAGAAGAAGAAGAAGAAGAAGAAGAAGAAGAAGAAATCTACAAACTTCCCCTCCCTGATGAATTCTAATCAGTCTGCTGATACTGTAAATGTTTATGCCGAATCCGCTTGGGAGTCTGCAGATTGTGACCCTTAACCAGGTCAAAGACTATTTTAAAGAAGACCCAAAAATGTACATCTGCATTTTGCCTTCTTCCTCCTCCATTCTGAACCAGGGAGGGAAAAAAAGGTGATTTTAGGCTGCACAGCTTGCATGTTCAATTTCTCCCAAAGTGACTTGACACAGAAAGGCCAACAGAGGGCGATGTGGTATAATGTAAAGAGAGCACATCATTCCTATTAGTTCAAGCTGACACATTGGACCAAGTAGGACACAGTCCTTTCGTCTCTCAACCTTGGGTCAGTGCAGCATCGTCTATCTTTTCGGCTGCTTACTAGAAGTCATTTGAATTGCAGAATAAAGTGACATAGTTTGAAAATGTTACAAACTTCTCTCTCATCCTTTCGCAGATTTGTAACGACATGGACAATGAGGTAGAAAGGCCAACATGTCCAGTCACTTCAGACGTGTGAACAGAAGTGAACAAGGACACCCTGCAGGGCCGTGTGTTTACACCGGTGCTCCTGACTAAAGTGCAGAGCTAAACGATTGACTCCTGACGTTTGATTGTGAAACAGAGCTATGCCACTGGACAAGAAGGCAAGAAACCACTATATTGACTATGGTTAGAAAACAGAACGCTAGAAAAGGACAACGTGAACAACAGCATCTGGATCATCAGCGTGGCTCCACGGAAAGGGAGAGAAGAAGAAGAAGAGTCGCTGATTCTTAATACCCTGAGCACTCACCATGGACATTTTTGACAAATCGCCGTCTAAGTCACCCTGGCAAAGTGATTATAATGGCTCCCGAGATAATAAACCCACAGAGACTCATGATTCCAATCGTTATCGCACTGACAGTAATGTGATAAAATTGTCAGCTCCAATCTGTCAGAGCTGTTGAAACATCCATAGTGCCGAGGGTAACTCTCCTGTTGTTATGAACACGGCTACTGTAGTTCGCTGTGCACATCGCTGTTCATGATCCATACTATGTGATCATCGCTAGTCAATGGCCACCCACCTTAGTGCCTGGGAGTCCTGGAAGCCCTGGCTCTCCCTGGGGACCCAGGAATCCGGGTTCGCCCTGAAATAATCAACACATATCACTTATTTTTCCACGGGGCGTTTCTAGTGTCGTAGCTGCTGCCGTCAGCCGATCCGAATGAGCACCGAACACATGATGCATAGGCAAACCTATTCCAAATGACAAGCATGCACTTACTTTCATACACACGCGCGCGCGCGCGCGCACACACACATACACACACACACACACTCAAGAACACATGCACAAATGCATGCACATACGCACAGACGCACAATATAATCATGGCTTGTTGATTGATCCCATCATTAATAACACCTCTTCGGAAACTCGTGTTTTTCTTAATGCAAAGACCAGGTTCAATGCCACTTATGATTTTGAGTCATTTCCTTTGACCAGTTTTGCATTTCCATGTATGACTTATGAGGAGTGAACTTGCAATATAAGGTGTAATCCTGAATTAGCATTAGCAAGTGTTCAATTCCAAACTGATACGACTTCATTGGAACATCTTACTCAAAGGTCGCAGCAACACACTGCACACTGAATGCCAATGGACACTTGCCTCTCAAACTCAAACCCCAAGTCCCCGGTCTGAAAATTGAGGCCAATGCGGAAGTACCATAAAAACTGTAGTTCCTCGAATGGCCACTTGAGGCTGGCTCCAAAAGGGAGTCAATTCCCCGTTCACCCCCATGTTTAAATGTTCGACTTTACAGTAGAAAACAAACATGTCTACAGACTGGTTCAAAAAACGGTTTTGGTCTCTATGGAACTAATTTCACCATTCATGCCAACTGTATGGGGGCAGGGGGGGTGGGGTGGGGGGGGAATTTATATATAACTCACCCGTTTAGAGTAAAACAGATAATTAAAAAAGACTAATGTCTTGCGTGTGATTGACTGGCCCAGTGATCGTGCAGCTCAGTTCTGGCTCCACATAATCAAGATGGCGAGGGTCACAATGCGAAACCCGAGGCTTCAATACGGGAGTCGACAAACCAACGGGGTGACCTCATGGTGGCTACAGTGCGTCCACTGCGCCGACGACGCTCAAACGCTGAATGAATAAACAAGCAGGACTGCGGCGCAGACCCAAGTGCAAGCCGAGCTCAGAGTGCTACATTAGCAAAAACATTGTTAGATTCCCACGAGCATACAGGCCTCTTAAGTAAAAACAGGAGTATATAAAATGAAAGGTTTTTCTTTTTCTTTTACAAGGCCAGCAAGTTACAAGCATCCAAAAAGAGAAAAACAAAACCAAAACAGCAACAAGCATTATCTCATCATGCCTGTTTGAGCATTCCTTGCATTCATCCAAGTGTTATATTCCAAGCCGATGATCCTCATGTACATTAAGGTGGTTTCTTTCTACTCATTTAGCGTGTAGATTGGCTGTGAAAGATGATGTGCCTCTAGCGTCTCTACTACTGTTTTCTTTTCCTGAACCATATATTTCCAGAACAAAAAAAAAACTAAAAAAAAAAATTACTTTGGGAATTCTGAACAAGTCAAATTGTAACATCCTCTCCTTGACATGCGGCTTTTTGGAACATCTCGTATCGATGAGGCCGTTTTAGATGCCCCTTACAAGAGGTAAATTGCGGCGATTCCCAGGGGTGCCGTCACGATCAGCGCCCCCCCCCCCCCCCATTCATTATTTCATAAGCCTCCACTTTGTTCACAGATTTAAATAAGCTGCTTTTCTCGTTTACTTGTGCTACGTCCAGCTCAGAGGCACACACTATTTGCCTCGTCAGTCATTTTCACTTGAACTTCCTGCTTAGATGTTTGCGTGCACCTTCACAGCACTGAATGGACATAGTACTTTTGGAACATTGCAGTACAGGTATAAATCCCACACAGCAGGAAAAGCAAGATAGCAGACAGCCTTAGATGAGGTGTAGCTATATGTATGGGTCGGGCTGAGGTTTAGTACGGGCCGGCTGAACGCTGGCATAGCTGGGCCCAAAAGCGGATGGTTCTGGGGGAATGATTGGGGATGAAAACAGCAAAGCATTTACCTTTATCCCCGGAAGTCCAGGCAGCCCTGGAAGTCCTGGCTCTCCCTACACAGGAAAAGTGTGACATGTTACAGCCAAGCCAAGCTAAGCTGAGTCAAGCCTCGTTCCTAGGCTCTTCAGGGCCTCGTGTAGCTCTAGACTCTATATGTCTTTTCTCTATCGCCCTACTGTAGGTGTTACATACTGATGATGGTCTACTGCAGGGGTTCCCAACCTTCTTTGGCTCGTGACCCGATTTTGACGTCACAAAAATCTAGGGACCCTAGACATTCAAATTCCGGTACACCGTCGATAATATCATCAGTGACATCGTCAGTGATGTCACACACACGTATGCTTCTTTTCCCCCTCAGAATTCTGACTTTAATCTGAGAATTCTGACTTTAATCTCAAAATTCTGACTTTATTTTCAGAATTACACCTTTATACTCTATACTAAAGTTATAATCTCAAACATTTTCATAAAAAAGGTCACTATCTGATAGTGAGCCCATTGACACTGTTTGGATCTCACCTGCAATTACCACTCATCGCCATAGGTGTCAGATTATCACTTTGACTTTAAACTCAGAACTAAAAAAAACAAACACAAGTGACCCTAATCATCTTCGCTAGTTTTAAATTGTGTGGTGTAAAAAAGATATATATATATTTGTTTTATTTCAGGCGACCCTATTTGAATGTCAGGCGACCCCACTTAGGGCCGCGACCCTAAGGTTGGGAACCACTGGTCTACTGTCTAGTAGTGTATGATGACTGTTTGTCATTCGCTTATAGGCACCAGCAGAAGGTCCTGAACATGCACTTTCATACCAACGAACGCATGCAGCCATGGCTTGATAGGTCGATTAGTGTTTGTTATATTGGACTACGAAGATCTATGCAGCAAATGCCCATCACTTGTTCCAATCACTCAAGCTTTCCCGGGAGTTAATCAAGGGTTACTATAGTTCATTGGTAGAGACAGGTGTGTGTATGTTCAAGATCCTTAAATGAAAACTGCCAAATACTTTGGAGTAAAGTTGCAAAAGCTGTTTTGAAGAGCTGCCGTGGCTTTTACGGTGATTAGAGTTTGGCAGCGCTAGAAGTTGCAACGTCGGTCTTTTTCTCCACGACCAAGGTCAGGTCACTGTCAAGTGGAGAACTCTAGACTCCCACTGCATGCAAGTATGACTACAGTTCAGTCATTTGATTCGACTGTGGGCGAAAAAAAATCACAGAGGTCAAGTCCCTCTGCGAGGTTTCCGAGAGACTTTGAAAACAAAAACTTCTGACTCGGGATAATTTAACGCTCTATTAAGACTATTATATTTATGGCATATGAAAAGAAATGATTAGCACCACACGAGAATGATCAACCGTAATGGCACACGGGGGATCAGAGAGACGGCTGTAAATTTCCATTGTGGCTCATGGAAGCATTGTAAACCTAATGAATAAAAGTCTCTCTTGTGGACTACTACTCCCCCCCCCACCCCCAACCCTTACTGAACGTCATCCAATGGTACTATTCAGCAACTCATTTCATGATGGCCGACACAATGAGGAATGCAAATCGCAAGTGTCTCAGCACGGACAGAACAGCTGTGAAACGGGAGAGATAAGAATGAAAGAGTTTCAAGTCAGCCGCGAGTGTTGTTCGCAGCGCAGCAGAAAAAGGCATCTGCTAAAAGTCCATCCGTCTGCCTGGAGCACTATTCGCCAAACAGAGACGAGAGCGGGTAAATTAATGGGGTGTGCTCCCTTGAGATTAAAAAGTGTCATTAGATGGGGTACTGGTGGCGTCTTGACAGCAGTCTGGTCAGGGGGACCACTAAACAGCATTTGTGCCACATGAAGATAGCTCTTCCTCCACCACATGCTTGTGTTTCATGGAATAAAGTTGCACTTTTCTTCTCAGCAACAGTCTTCAACCAAAAGGTCCTTGATTTCCTGCATTGACTTCCAAAGTGTCAAAGTGTAGAATGGAACACTGGTTGGGGGTGGGAGGAAAAGAGGGGGGTTGCCATGGCCAACAGGTGATGCTTAAACACCCCCCAAAAAAACATGTGCAGTCAAAAGCAAAGTTACGGAATGACTCGGTTGGCATTAAAGAGTGTGACAAGTGCGGGTCTCAATAAAACTGAGCAAAAGACATCCAGAGGATTTAGCATTTCCAGAGGTGTTAGTTAGTAGGATGCCTGTCAAACCAAAGTCAATGCAAAACCAGCAACTGTGACGCATTGAAGCTCAAGTTGAAGTGTCAGGTTCTGTGCCAGGGACTACGGAGAAATGAGGTGTCTGTTTGTAGCATATGCATCTGGAGAGGGGGGTGGGGGAGAAGGGGCGGACCTGCGCAACCTGCACCGCTTACAGTACGTCAATACCTGGGTGTGATTTTTTTATATTATGAGAGATGCTGATAGCTTCATCTTGTACACCGAAATGTGTTCATACAGTACCTGTTTAAAACAGCAGAGCAGCAATAATATATTTACAGTGATGCGAATATAGAACTACGTTGAGAGCGTCAGGTTGAGTATATTATTCTGTTATTGCGTCAGCTGAAGATTTTAACCCCCCCCCCCCCCCACCACCACCATTATCAAAGCAGAAACCGCTATCAAAACTATATAGCAACCAAATTATTATGGCAGAGATCTAACCCGTTTAAAAAAAGATATTAGGCAACTGTGGGAGTTACTAGCATCACAAGCAACCATCTACAAAGCTTCTAGTTTCCAATGCACTAGTACTGGAATTAATATTTCTATGACTGCTATCTCTATCAAGGAGCCACTGCAAGAAGAAAGCAATGATTACCTTGTGTCCACCTCGTCCAGGTTCTCCAGGTTCGCCCTGCAACACAAGCAAAGAGTTGACCTTTCAGTTGCTTCATTTCCTATCAGCAACAAGGAACACAAATAATAATAATAATAATAATAATAATAATATTAATAAAGTCGTGCTAATTCCAATGTCAATACTACTAGCGCTTACCTTGATGCCTGCTGCAGAGGAACCCGCATCTCCCTGAGAAAGAGAGAGAGAAGAAAAAGCATCCCAAAATGACTGGAGAGAGGTGGAAAATGGGAAACGGTAATGGAGATGATTACAGCACACAAACAGTGCTGTGCAATTACAGTGACAAAAAGAGAGGGAAAAAAAAGCTCCATTTGTACGCAACAATGCAGAACATTATATTGTGACTGCAGTCATTACTGAGATGTTGGGAGAAGATTGGACTCAAACGTTGAATGGAGAAAGGAGACGGCTTTTGATTCTAAGCGGTGTTCAATTTGAATGTTGAATGAAACCTTGAGGCAGCAGCACATTGTGGACAGTGACTAGTAACTACTGTTTCTTTTCAGAGTGCGGCCTTATGCTCACAATGGATGACATTTGGGGGGGGGAAACCTCCAACCGTACAAATCCACAGCATAGCGAGGGCAACTAAAAAACCATTTCCATCCGTGTTTACCGTCCTCGTGTGCTCAGATTGGGTGTTGAACGGAGGCGATGGGGCGACTTTTATCACCGTTTTCCCAACAAACTCTGACATCCAGAAACCAGGCCTTCTCTATGAACTGCAGCACTACTGCAGTGTACAGTAAAAAAAACAGACCTAAAAACGAGGGGCCAATGAGCGTAATTATGGGCGGTTGGTGGGAAAAGGGAGTGGGGGAGAAGGAGACTGGGTATGGGGCTCTGGTGCGGATCCTGTGGTCACACTACACATACGCCTCACGCTCAGAAGTTGCTGAAGGAATGCCTGCCGCCCTCAGCTTTTTATGGGAGTCATTACGATGCATAGCACACAAGCCATGTTTAATTGCCGCATTTCTTTTGCAGACAATAAACTGCGTTACTGTTTACAGCTGGGGCTTTGCTGCATGCTCAAGTGCGCCGCCAGCTCCCCTCTTTTAGGCTTATCCTTCCCATTTTTATATGGACGTTTTCACAAGTTAGCGCTAGCTTGTTACGTTTATTTAATTGAGGGTGCAGAAGATCTGAGGGGATGGACGTTTATACTAACGTTTGGTTGTTCTCGGATCCACAAACACAGGTTCCTCGTACGCGTGAAGTATTACAGTACAGAAGATGAGCGGAAGGCTTTTCAGAGATGTTACTTTTCAGAAGGATGAGAAACATCCTTGCTGGATATTATCTTGATCGAAGAACTGTGATAAAGCAGGAAACGACTTACCCATTACGACTTTCTTTTGTCTTGATAGAATAATGTGAACAGCACAAACATCAAAGGCAGAGCTGGTGTACACCTGCTCCTTTCAGGCAGGGATGCACGTGTCACAATGCCTCACATCTGCACTTAATTAGGTCTGAGAAACAACAACTAAATACCTACTGTACAACAAATCTCAGCTTGTTAAGCTCACGCTGCAGATCAGATAAACCTGACTGACTTTGCCTTGATTACTATTTGTCCCCATTATTTATCCATGCTGGATTAAACATCAAGGAGCTAACATTGTGAAAATAAAAATGTATCTCATGGGTTGCACAGTGTGCTAAAATTAAGTATTAAAGTTAGTTGTCGCCCACGGTGTGTCAAATCCTTTAGTTAATTCAGCACCATAAAAAATTGGTAACAATTTATTTGGATAGTCCGCCTATACAGAGAGTCTACCGAGTATGTGTAATATTTCAACAGCTTATTAGTGGACATTCAACAATTCAAACTGTTCAACAGATTATCTATAGCAGCCATTCCCAACCTGTGGGCCGGGGCCCACTGGTGGGCCGTGAAGGTATTGCAAGTGGGCCGCCAAATCATTCGCAAAACATTACGATCTTGGGGGGGAAATGTAATTAGTATAATTATGATGTATGAGAATGCATTTCTCCATTGTTGAATGATACCGTAATCAAATATTCGGTAATTAGCCTATTGCATACAGCCTATGTTTTTCAGATTCTTGTGGTGCTGACGGACAGCTCCTTTGATCATTAATATAAAAAGTGATCTGAGAACACATTATTTGGCATCCGTACTGTTTATGGTTCGATGTGGGCTGCAGATACTTTAACAATTTTCAGGTGGTCTATGAGTCTGAAAAGGTTGGGAGCCACTGATCTATAGAATATATAGACAATTTATGAATATAGCTACACATTACACTAGGTGCAGGTGTGTGGAACGGGAAGCAAACATAATCAACTCAACTACAGTAATACGCTGTTAAAACAACATCTACAGACAAAGCCAAACAGTTGAATTGTCCAATGTCAAACAATAAGCTGTTGAAATGTTACAAATACCCTGTTGACTCTGTAGGGGGACTATCCAAATAAAGTGTTCTCACAAATTCGAGTGGACATGTTATTCGTAAGGTCTATCATCAAAAGTGACAAATGCATCAGGAATAACATCAGAAATAACTCTCTTTAAGTACAGTATTTGCAGCCTGTTGCATTGCCGTCAACGGGACATTTTTAACAGTGAAATGAACCGTTGGCCTCAAACAGCCGCTCTGACTGTGACCCGTGTGAAAACAAACGTGAGAGGATGCTACACAAGAAACCATCGCTTCGCTCCCCCCCCCCCGCTGCTAAACACACCAGCGACCTGATCTGTCACGACACCGGCTGCAGCGCAAGTGGGCCCCGAGCCGCAGAACCAAGTGAGAGGTCGCACCGAATCATCAATCCCGGGTGAACGACTCTGCAGCGAGAAATCGAGACGGAAAAAGTGGCCGAGCTGGGAGGGGAGGTGCACACGACGCTGAGGCGCGGCGTGGAGCGCCCGAGTGTCCCAACTGGGCCAATTAGCGCGCTGAGGCCACAGCCTGCGATGTAACCACAGAGAGGGAGCACAGCAGGAAAGAAAGGACACTGTCACTACTATACAGCGCCACTGCTTTATGGGCACCCGGTAATTGTCGCTGACTGTGTCAAACACACACACATATTGGCACTTAAAGATAATCGCACGAAGATCTTATAATGTGTGTCTGGTGATGCAGGCCATTTTCCAGCTGTGTTGCCTGGTGCGGGCGACTGAGGTGGAGAGAATTAATCAGACGGCAATAAAGCCGAGGCGAAAAATGTTCTCTATATTATTATGGTCATTAACAAAACTGACCTAATTCATGCCTTGGCTGAATGTTGACCTCAGCCACTGTCTTAATGAGAGCTTTGGGCTGGATGTCTTAATGAGTGCTTTGGGCTGGATGCGAGGCGACACAGATTTGGGGATCGGCCTCCGCCAGGAGCTGAACCGCGGCCAGGTTCACAAGGGGCCGGAATGGACCTCGGCACTGGAGAACTTCACCGACCGCTGTGCCACACTGCTGGCCAGCGCCAAGCTCTCACAGACCTGGAACCTCCCAAAACCAACTCCTCTAGAGTTTACTAGGTTTCGTGTGTGTGTTTTTTTTTTTCAAACCCACAAGACAGTTTATCCCACCTCTGAGCTTCGACTGTTTGAGTGAGAGCAGTCACAGCCAATTTCACACGTTAAATATTTAGGCAAATTACACCAAAAAATAATCGTTTTTGGAGCTAAAGCCGCTCACGTTTTTTTTTCTTCCTGCGGGCGAGATTTGCGCGTAGCGAATCGAGAGATGGACAAGCGTGTTGGAAAAGTTCTTCTTCCCAATTGGTGATGGTTTGTCAGAGTGACACATCTAGCACCATGTTGTAGAAAGGTATACGGCAAATGCAAGTCAAATCCAATTAGAAGAAAGTTGCCCCCTCACAGAAGTTGTCAGACTTTGTCGGAGTGCCTGGGAGAGGAGTTATGATTCAGCTCTCCAATGCTGTGCCAAGCGTGCTTCAGTGAAAAGCCGATTGGTGCCTGAGTCACTCAGATTGTGTGTGTGTGTGCGCGTGTGCGCGCGTGTGTCAGAATGTATGAGAAAGAGATTTCGTGACTGACTGTGTGTGAGTCTGTGTGTGTGTGTGTGTGTAAACGTGTATGTGTGTATGAGTGAGTGTGCACGTGAGTGTGTGTTATGTACATGTGTGTCCTGTCATTTAGTGTCTTTCACACTCCACAGATCCCCGTCAAAACAATCTCCCTTTGTATCAAGCACGGTCTGATTGCTTGCCATGCCATGCCACCCCCCCCCCTCCCTGCAGATCCGACACATTCTCACTTCCAACTGCCGTTTGGTCGGCACCCCCCTTGGCGTCACTTTGTAACGCACACTGGGTACCCCTTTTAGTCATTTTTCGAGACCACCAGCTTTTTCCATTTTTCAAGACTGTAGCCAGCAATTAACACTATAAGCAAAACAACGGGGTTAAGATTAGGGTTCGGGTTATGGTTTGGGTTAAGACAAATGTTAAATGTGGCTTATGGTTGAAATGTACTTTGAAAACGGGAATCGAACCCCGGGAACGCCCTGCACCACCGTTTTCATTTCATTGTCACCCTCCCGTGGGGTCGATTTCAGACGTTGTGGCTCTTCTATAATAGTCTGTTGGACTACCCTGCACGTCGGGAAGAAATTACGAAAAAGGGGTGTTAACCGCACCACACTCCCTGGGGGTGTCTCTGCTTACCATACTGAAGCTATCACTGCCACCTCTCACCCCATTTCCCCCCCCCCCCCCCCCCCCCACACACACACAGTGTCTGCCCTGTGTATTGTTAACATCAGCATCTTCAGCATGGAAGATGAAAGATGGCCTCCCTCTCCTTCTCTCTGCTGGTTTCCTCTCCTCTCAGGGAAAACAATCGATCATTGACAAACATCTTGGGGAAGAGTAATCGATCAGACGCCAAACTCGGAGTGACGACAGGAGCTTCAGTTTGTGGGATGGTGGCAAGCGACAGCCAGCATCCCTCTCTTCTAACTGATGCAGAGTCACACTCTACTGTTATTCAGCCACCCAGTACATGCTGTGTGGGGTGTGTGTGTGTGTGTGTGTGTGTGCCTGCGTGCTTTTAGGTCTGTGAGACACTTTCTCCACTACGCCGAATAATCAATCAATCCTTTGTGCATCTGACTGGTGTTAAAGCCCTTTAGATACTGTATGTATTCAGATAGTGAGTTACGTCTCGGCCTGTTTGAAAAGCAATTACTCCACCATATGTTCGCCATTGTGCTCTGGAAAAAACGAGAGGGGGGGGGGGGGGGGGGGGGGGGTGAGAAGCTCATTTCTACATCCTGATGTTGAAAATCTGGGATGATAAGGTAAAGAAAGGTAATCCATACCAATGATAAAATCCTTGATCATTGACGCAATGTCTCTTATTTCCAGTTCTTTACAGCACTTTCTGCCTCTTTTTATTAGGAAATCAATTAGAGCGCAATTGAAGAAGGAATCGCTGGTGACTTGCTACAGAAGTTTGATTTCCCATGGTGCTCAATTCCAATTTTCTTTTTATTTATTTATTTTTTACCCCTGCAGCGAAACTCCCGACTTCTCGCTTTGACTGCGCTAAGGTAGGCCAGATCAAAGCAGCGCCGGCGCTGCGAAGTTTTATCGCCCGCCACTTTCTTTTTGTTCACTTCTTCTCCACAGATGATATCCTGCATCTGTTTCCTTCCAACAGTGTCTTTCTTGGCAGCGGCGCTCAGCAGTCTTTTAAAACCAGCGCAGCCATAAAGTGAGAACTTATCAAAGTTGTTCTCCACTGAAAAGCAATAAATTGGTGGTGACATTTTGAGTACACTCCTTCTGTTGCCAGTCTTTTTTTTTCTTTTAAACTTTTTCAACTATTTGTTATTTATTTTTTTCAACTATTTGTTTTATTTTGAGGTAGAATCGTTTTTTTTGTTTTTTTTTCCTGAAAAATTTGCAATTTTCAACCTGGGTTGAGAAGATGAATATAGAATCAACATTTTCAAGGAATTATTGATTCAAATTTAAATAAATAACACACGTTATGCAATTGTTTTACAAGATGTTTAAGAGGGAAAAGACAAAGGACCCAAATCGACTCATGTGGTCACCCAGAAGAAATAAGCTGTGACCTATTTTCGGTTCCAACCCATATTTTCCACAAATGCTGTTTTAAGGAAATAACAACAATGAGGGCAGCATGACAAGCACTGGACGGGGTGAATAATCTGTCTCTGGACGTGATCTTAATGTTCTAACACAAAACAAAACACGGTCTCTCAAAAACAAATTAAATATGATAAAAAATCATCAAAATCTATGACTTCTCCGCGGCTCTACAGAGACAATGTGTCCAGCAAAGTTCTATCCTGGCTGTTGTTGGGAGTGGATCACATCTTGACAAGCTCTCTCCATGATAAATAGTCCCAAATTAATGCAGGACCCATCCAACCAGCAAATGTAGTGCCAGCGTAGCGCGGCAATTAAGTCCACATTAAGCGCACAGGACGCATCAAGTGCCAGGATGATTGCTTTTGCCTAGCCTTGACTGCAGCTGATGGCACTCCACAGCTACTTCTCCACAGATCCCCTCAGATGGCTAACATTAACTCTCTCTTTTTTCTTTTTTTCATGCTTTCTAAGCCAGAGCCGGAGTCTCTCTCCCGCTCTCTTGAGTAGCTTCCAAGACATAAACAATGAGAACAGAAGGTGAAGCTGAATTTACATACCTTCTCCCCCCCGTCACCTTTCGGTCCGTCTTCACCCATATCGCCCTGTGATAAGATCGCACAGAGGAAATCGTATTCAGTCTTTTGATGGGAAGAATATGTAGCTGAGAGGGGGAAAAACACACCGTTGAGAGCTCAGAGTCCAACGTGTTTAATATTGCTTAGGAGTAGCACGGCTTTGAAAAAAAAAGAACTAAGCCTCAAAGAACCAGAGGATAAAAAGGGCCAGAGTGTTGTAACTGACAGACAGATACTACAACAGATCTTTGACTAATGTTCTGCTATTTTCACGCTTCACTTCTCTGTAAATCTGTCTCATCATGGATGTGTTTGGAGGAGTGTGTCTGGTACATGGCAGCAGCAGAGATGATGTGCCATTTACATGTTGCCTTTACCTTGGTCACCAACTGCTTCCCCTCCACATGGTTCAAATATGGCTATTAGAGGGCTTTGAGGTGACGTCACGCACCCTTCAGGGGCCACGGCGGAGGATTGCGGATGGCGTCTCTAAGCGCACGACTTGGCCGTCTCGACAGCATGGAATAGATATGATTAATTGCTGTGCTGTTTTTGACTGGGAAACTGATCATTGATCATTGATCACTGATGAATCTGATTGACATTGTCAGTTGTTAGCTAAATAATCATAAAGGTCAATGTCAAATCAAGAAATCCAAGTCGGGGCATCCAGATAGTGGAGCGGTAGATTTCCTGCCTACCAACACGAGGGTTGCAAGTTCGAGCCCCCGTGTTAGCTCGCTTGGTCGGGCGTCCATACAGGCACGATTGGCTGGGAATGCGGGTGGAAAGCCGGATTAACGGTATTATGTCCTGGTCGCTGCACTAGCGCCTCCTCTGGTCGTTCGGGTGCCTGTTTGGGGGGGAGGGGAACTGGAGGAAATGGTCTCCACGCCGACTCATGAGAGTTCTTCCGCTGACTACGTTACTACATGGCATGCTGCCAGGGGCGGACTGGGATCATAATTCAGGCCGGGCATTAGATACCAAGCAGGCCAGGCCGATATGGGCCGACGTGCGTGCCGGCCGTTTGAAGCCCAGTTTCGGTCGTTTTAAGCCAGATTTGGGCCATTTGAAGCCCAATTTGGGCCTTTTGGAGCCCAATTTGGGTCGTTTGAAGCCACATTTGGGCCGTTTGAAGCCCAATTTGGGCCGTTTGAAGCCCAATTTGGGCCGAGTCCAATTTTACAATGAGATGCACCCACTTTAACCCTGAAGTGTAATTATTACTTCAGACTAACTAATAGAGTAATAAAACCACTAGTAAACCAGTAGGCGGCGCCTGGCCTGCTGTTCAATGAGTGGCCTGACTGCGGGCACACAACTGACTGACTGCGGGCCTGGCCCAGTGGCCAGGCCAGGCCAGGCCACCGGGCATTTGCCCGACGTGCCCGATTATGCAGTCCGCGCCTGCATGCTGCAGATGTCTCGCTGGGTCTGGGACAGCTCCAAACTGGTGTCGGAATCCTGGCCAGTGATTGGTTCCCCAGAAATCCTGGGGGCACCAATCAGTAACGACTTTAGCAATCAAGCACGCCCACCCAACCTGACTCCACTCTTTCACTGGTGCTATGACCTGTCAGTGATTCAATTTTGACTTCTCAGAGAAAAAAATATCTATCAAAAGAAATCCAAATCGATAGTTGTGTCCTTGTGGAGAGCTTTCTTCGAATGTCTTGAAGAGAACCAACTTAATACTAGACTAGATTAGACTAGACTAGAGACAAGTTTCACAGTGACACACATTTGAAAACAAATCCTACCTACAGTACTCAGACTATTCACTTTTACCTATAATTTTACTCAATGGACCGGGTACCCACCACACCACAACACAACAGTATTCAGGTATCGCTCTTGGTTTGTTATATTTAGCCATTATCTGCACAGCCAATTCTCCACAGGAGCTCCATGATGGTGCTGCCAGCCATGGTTGTTAGGAGATATGTGATGCAACTGCAAAGCCTCCAATAAAGTGAATCGGGTGTAGTGACCTTATTTAGCTCAGTGGTAGTGACAGGGAATAATAATAATAATAATAATAAACGTTATTTATATAGCACTTTTCAAAACAATATAGCACAAGTCCCTAAGAAAAGTCAGAAGCACAATTGACAACGTGTCCCATTTAGTAATTGGTACCAGTTTAGTACACTGAGTCATAATAAGCTCCCTCTTCTTCCATCTCTGGTCAGTGTTCGCACCCTCCCACCCATGGCTGTCCAACACCAGCGGATCAAAAGCTTAGGATTAGGGAATGGAGAGACTAAGGATGGTGTCTGGGCTGTTTTTGGCTCAGTGTCGCTATTGTGTGGTTTCCCGATTAGGCCTTTCGGTCTCCACCAAGGCCTGAGTTTGAGGAAAATGAGTCCTAAGAGAGTTAAATGACTCACTAAGAGAGTTAAATGACTCAACATCACTGGATCGCTGAAGGGATTCCCCATTGAAAAACAATAGGTTGCCAAGTTGGGAGTTGGGAGAAATGAGGATTCCAAGATTAAAAAAAATGGGGCTAACATCCACAAACAGAAGAGCTGCCATCATTGTCCCCCACCAAATGGATCGGTCTGTCCATCCGTTAATTTGTCACACTGTAACGTTGACTTTGTGCCACTAGTGGGCGGCATCGGCAATGAATGGGACTGACCCAAGGGTGCAACTACAGTACATCACACGGGTGGGGGGACGACTTGTTTACTATTGGCTTGTTGTTTATAATGAAGGCTGTAAACCAAATGTCTTCAGTAGGCACATGGTGGGATGTCGGGCGGATGCTAAGCAAGCATAATGTTGGCAATCTCAGTTAAGACTTTACCTTTTCACCTTGCTCTCCCATTTCACCCTGTTGGGAAAGAAAGCAGAACATTAAACAGACAGAAACCTTTGGGGTGTTGGGTTAGGTTAGGGAATTATTGCAGTCAGTTGGGGTCAGATTGTATCTGGGGTTAAATTCATGTTAGATTATAGAAATGCTCTCATATTTCGGCTGCTCTTTCCCCAGACAGACCCTCGGGTGTAAACTTTTGGAGGTATTGCCCTGTGCTTTCAAATAAACGTAAACAGCCATTACAGCTTTGTCAATACAAACAGGCAATAACACTAATGATATTTTACCACAACACTGATATCCAGGTCAATAGCATTTCTTTAAGCTTGTATGTAGCTACCTATACATTCAATTTATATTTTGTATCAGATATCGGTTATGAAGGTGAGATGGCTTTATTGATATAATGGACACAATATCTGTCAGAACATAATTTTTCCTGGTGAAAGAAGTTGTGCAAGAAAGATGCAAAAAAAACACAAAAAAAAACAAGCTAGTATGATGAAAAGATGGCAAAAGGTTCCCACAAGGTCAAAAGGCAAGATGCTTCGTTGCTACGAAAAGCAAGAGAAAAAACAACAACAAATACAAAAGATGGCTCAAAAGAAAAGGAAGAAGAAGAAGAAGAAGAAGAAGAAGAAGAAGAAGAAGAAGAAGAAGAAGAAGAAGAAGAAGAAGAAGAAGAAGAAGAAAAATAAAAAAATTAAATCATGACTGCGATGAATTCAGAGGTATAAGAGTGCGCAGAATACGTGCGAAACAAACCTTGACTCCGTGGATACCGTCCAATCCCGGGGTGCCAACATCCCCCTATGGACAGCATGACATACACACAGTGGCTTCATTCAGTGCGTTGTGCGAGCCATGTGAACATTAATCTAAGGTAGGTCAGGAGGTACAAAAAGCTTAAGGTTTTCCCCCAGATATAGATAACCTTAACAGAGGTTAAGTTCGCGTTATAAAATGTGCCTCACAGGACAGGTGGAATGCATTTGCGGGATAGCTGACGACGGAGCCACAGATAGATATCACTATTGATGCCGGGTGGACAATATACTTTAATATACGACACGGAATCGACCTGTAACGGCTTGCCACATGTTTATGTACAGTATAGTGTGAATGAATCAATAAATTGCCCAAGGTTCAAATGATAGAGTAAAGTATAAAATCTGGAAACCGCAACAGAAATATGTAAGTTGAGAGGATATAAGCTTTGCAGAGTGTACAAGTTGATTTATGCTTTATGATCTCTGGTTGGGCTTTATACATGTGTAAAGGAGGACAGCCAAGTCCATCTGAATGAACGCCAGTACAGCGTTCGTCTCAGTCTGCGTCCATGTTGACTGAGGGCAAAGAGGGTCTAACTGAGAGTAGACCAGCCTCGCTTCATCTGCTGCCAAAAGCAGCTGACCTTCTGACTAAACCTACCACATCGTTAACCTTTTAGAAAAGTAGCTACTATTCCTCAACCCAGACAACTTCAACAGGGCAACAGAGATGAATGCACAGATGAATGAAAAATTAGCCAATCTATTACTTGGATTAAAATGTGGAATGTAATTTTATATGGCTGTCCAATACGGGTGTGGAAAACTGGGTTGTATACTTTCTGTTTTTCTCTCTCTACTACTCTCTCTCTTTCTTTTTGTTTTCACAGTTGTGCACAAAACTCAGTTAAATTGTATGTTTGTTTTTTTGCATGCAACATTGTGGAGAGATCAGTCTGTACGTTACAAGCTGGTGGACAGGGAGTATCCCAAGCTACACACTAAGTGAATCTCATTATGAACCCTGGAATCTTGTATCATCTATCAGCGCACACATGGAAGTCATTGACGTAATGATGATGATATATTGCCATAATGATGATGGGATCTGATTAAAAACGCTCAACCTCTCCGGCTGATAAGGTTTGCATTAGTGATCATCCCCCCTTTTAGTGGATCTCTACGTCAGATCAACATGAGGTCTGCCAGTCAACCTGCCGCTGCTGGCAGAGGCCTCCTGAACCAACTGCTTCGGAGTTCAACTTTCCGCATGAGTGACACTTGCATAGCAGAACCGATTCTGTTTTATAACAGCATTGCACAGCATTGGAGTTCTATTTCATGGGTGCTGGCAAACTCCGGTCCCAACACAAGTATGGAATTAGGCCTTGAGCATTCGCTGTCTCCAAAGTGAGTATGGCTTTCAATCCCCGAAATGAAACGTCTTTACTCTGGTTCCCATTACGGCCATGCGTGCCTCTCCTCTCATATCTTTATAAATGCATGCTCAAGATGAGAAAGATGGCGCCTCTCAAACCGTCCCCCCCCTCTCCCCCTTCCCATTCTTTCGCTTCACTTACACCATCTTTGTTCTGGAGTTAATATGCTTTTTCCGTTTTTCCCTATTGTGAAATACCTGCACTGTGTCTTCTTTATTTGGTTTAGAGAATGAAACGCAGAGAGAAGCCGAGTGTGAGCTGATTCACAGGCAGCTCAAGCCATACTTTGTGGTCACGGCGTTGAAGATGCAGCCCAAGGGATTGCTCCTAAATAGGATAGTGGTTTGAAATTGTCAGGATCCATGGCAGCAGTCTTCTAATAAGAATACTTGCAACACATGGGCCAAAAAGGACTAATGAAAACATTAAGAAGGATATTAAAGTGACTCTTTTGAAGATAAAATGCTTTCAGGTGCGGATGGAAGTTTGCTTTTTGAGCTATTTTGAATATGGTATTTTGGGAGGAAATATATTACATTCAGGCTAAGTACAGATGGGGCTGCTCAATGCGACTAAAACTGGTGAGCATCATGAACAACTTAAAAAAACATATTAGTATACCAATTTTAACAAGAGAGTTAATTTAGTACTTAGAAACTAAGGAAGTGAAGTGATCTGGAGTGAGATAACATCACGTATTTTCCCATGTAAATCAACTACCGACAAACGGCTGAAACAAGACACAGCATTTGAAACAAATGGGAGTTACCTCACCTCACTGTCAGAATTGTTTACTTGTTTTATGAAAAATGCGATTTTACCGCCAAACCATCCAACTGCTCTGGTGACTGGACTATAGTCTGAACAACCAGTTAAAAACAGCCAGATGTGAGGCTTATCCAACATCTGCACCGCAATCCTCCTCAGCTGTTCTGTATGCATCATGTGTAAGTCACTGTCTCTATGAGCGTCCTCACCTTCAGTCCATCAACACCTACGATGCCTGGAGGGCCAAGGGAACCCTGTGAAATAAACACAAAGGCCTTTAGGTGACGTCACGTTCAACGCTAAAAGCAATCACAATGTCTTCATCTGGCAAAGAAAGCAGGGGGAGACGGCAGAGTTATCATCGAACACAGTTTGGTTATGATGGTGTGCTTTCAAGTGATGAATTTAACCACGGGTCAGTGATGAATTTAACCGCAGGTCAAGGTGACTTTACATAATTGCCTTCCAGAAGAATGAACGATATTGAATTGTTTATGCGAGCAGGAGCCCCAGCAGCACATCTCTCCAGGCCTCCGCTAAAGTGTCTGTCTGATAGACGCTCTAAAGCACAGACCCCAGGAGAAGCAGGGTCATATGCAAAACCGTCATCAACAGCCCCCTCGAGACACAGCGGACGTGGGATAAAACAGCCTGTAAACGCGCTCCCGAGTCATGCACTCCCCCCCCCCCCCCCCCGCTTCTGCTGATCCGACAAAACCGGGCCAGAACAAATAGCGCATGTCATGTTTTAAGGACCTGCAAAAATGACGGACGATACAGGCAGAGGGCAAGCCTGGGAGTTGACTTTAGGCCTGCTGAGTTTGGAAATGTACTAAGCGAGAGAGAGGTGAAGGTGAAAAACCGCTATAGCTCCGTTATGTTTGCACGTACTGCTTGAACTTGTTTAGACGAGACGATTTAGACTCTGGGGATCTTACAAACAGTTTAATGAGCTTACCGTGGCCACATGTGCAGAAATATGTGAGTCAGATCAAGTCGGAGCTGGGTGGAATAACAGAATACAGACTTCACGACCCAATCGCCAGGATAAAATGTCACCGTGCGTTTATGGAATCCATGGAAATGTTCGTATTTTACATTTTCCGTCCATGAAAATGTTAATATTGAAATTTTTTGGTCCTCTGGCACAGACACCGGCTCTTCCTGGTTACTTCCCCGAGCTTACCTCGTCATAGAGGAGGTCGCCGCGTACCACATTAATTAGTCACGTATGTAGACATGGAAAAATGCGATGTATTTTTATTCATAAACATCGATACGTTACATTTCTTTGGATTCTAAAAACGCACAAGGCCGACATTTTAATCTGGCGACTGGGCTGGCCGAGTAGGGCGAGTAGGCAAAGCAATGACTAGAGTGGATGTTATTATCATTGGATTTTGTATAGCAAACTTTTCAGGATTCAGGAGATGATTCATGATGAGTTACTGTATAAACAAAGATAATTTAGTCTATGGCATGCATCATAAGACTAATATTGGGTGGATGGAAGAGAATGGGCAGTGGACTTGGTCTTCAGTCAGCGGCAGGAGGGTTCATATGAATTATTGTTCCAATTTCCGATCAGTGGATATTTATGATTCACACTACATCATGTAACGACACTCAATCAATCGCCAAGGTGACGAAACGTCAATATAAACTGTTGACGTGTGCCGTCTGCTGAAGATCTAATGGGGCAGCCCGCGGCCTGGCTTGTGAGTCATTAACACGCCGGTGTGTCATCGTTGACCCCTCCATCCCTCCCTCCTGCCGCCGCCGACGGGAGGGCCTGCCGACAGATGACAGCGCAGACAGGAAGTGTCTGATTGGGTTACACTGAACAAACACTGGCAGCTACCTGATGGCTGGATATGGCCTACATCTGTTCTCCACATCAGCGCCGCGTGGGACTCGCATGGGAGCCTGTACCGCTGCACTGAGCTCAGCCTCTCCTGCTCTCCGTCTCCCTCTCTCTCTGTCTTTCTCCTGCTCTCTCTCCCCTTCCCCTTCATTTTTGGGTTTTAGCTCTCCCCATGCTGCTGTGTGAGACTTTAGTTACCCCCCTTTCTGTTTACTTGCCCCGTCTGTGCCCCCTGTATCACAAATCTCCCAGGATGCAATGCTCCATGCCCTTTGGTGATCACTTTTCAGCCTTACTTTTTACATTTTGGGAGTAGCCTTAATTTGTGCACACTCTGGCTGCTTATTCATAGTCACAATCAATTAAGTCCAAAACATTATTCAAAATCCTAAAGAGATTCTCCATTGATGTGCATACAATTATGATCCCAAAAACTTTAGAGAATATTATAATTATGGGCATGAGAAAGCACATTACTGTATCAGTGAGGAATGTGTTTTTGATGTGATTCAATAGAGTCCTTAACAATAGAGTCTATTGTCTCTTACTCTAATTGTTAATGAGTTTATTGAATAGAGTGATGCAGGAATGAGTCCTAAAACACGGAAATCAGTTAGCATGGGTTCGCTTCCCTCGCTTCAAAGTCATTGGGTTTTTTGAACTTTTTTTTGTTAAGATGCCGGAAATAAGGTCTGTGGTTTTCGAAGCGTTTTCTGGCTATCGTGATCTTATAGTGGCTATCGTGATTATCGTGATCCCATTTACGCTTCAAAAACCAGAAAAGTGTTAAACTACCGCCGAGATGTAGAACAGGTGCACTTCCTCAATTGCCTGCTTGGCTGTGCGTGCTCCGCTACAGAAGAAACTTGTAGGAAAAAATCACTCCATGAGTGGAAATAGTGGCACTAGCCTGAAAAAAAAAAAAGGAAACCTGAGCCTTGCATTTTAATTTTTGGAGTGCCGCTATGTCCACTCATGGAGTCTTAAACTACGCCTTTGTATCTTTCTTTTTTGTGCCGTTTAAAAATACAAACATGTTCACCAAAAGAAATCTGGAAAGTGTTAATTTGTGAAGATTATCTTGCTGAACAAAACTTGTAGCCTAAGTATCATACACTTTTGTTAGCCATAGAGCTTATTTTCTGCCATAACACAAAATGGAAACATTCGCTTTTTGACGAGGGAACCCAGCGCTATGCTAACTCCCCGGTTGGCCTACAAAAATACATCATCCCTGCACCACTCTATTCACCTTATGTAGCCCCGCCCACTTGACCCGGTTGTGTTATGACTTCCTGTTTTACCTGCTCAAACCTAGTCTGACTCACTGGCTGCAATTTCACATTGAGTGGCAGATGATTCTAGAGGCCGATCACAGAACCAACACAATATAAGCACTGTACTGCCACAGGAAGTGTCAACGCAATCGCAAGTAATTGGCTGACCCCCGCGTTCGAACATAAGGTGGACAATAGAATAAGATAATGCCGGGGCGTCCTGGTGGCTCACTGATCTAATGTAACCGCGACACCGTGGGTTTGAATCCCACGTAGTACTTTTGTTTGCCATCCTGCTCTCCGTCCCAGCCTCCCCCTGTCTCTATTCACCTTCATCTATCTAACAGAAGCCACAAAATGCCGCAAATCTATCGAATAAATTATTTCTGAAACCTACCTTAGACCCTTGCAGCCCTTCAGGTCCCTGGAAAGGAGAGAGAGAGAGAGAGAGAGAGAGAGAGAGAAAGAAACGAACAAACAAAGAGAGTTGATGTCAGATGAAATAATACGATTTCCACGGCCAACGCAGTGACAACAGAGAGACTGGCAAGGCTTGTGGTAGGCTTTCAACAGTGAGCGAATGGCCTTCAGGCGGAACAGGGCTCACAATCAATCCCTTGTTTTATTCGATGACAAAGAATGAAAATAAAGTCACTCTGTGCCTTCTTCTCAGCGGGCTCAACCATAAACAACAAATTAATGAAACCATGAATAATCAAAGCATTGATGGTTGTATCTTTTATGTCGATATCGGTTTCTTTCCGTTCTTTACTTTTTGTGTGTTGGCTTTTACTGTAGTGAAAAAAGGGTCATCTCGTTTGACTGTTCTGCATTTTCAGCCTGTAGTCGGACACAGAACCGCGCGGTTCGTTACGTCAAAGTGACGTTGGCGGGAAAAGCCTTACAGTACTTATGAAGTAGGCAGGGCAAAAAAGGCGCCACACACTGTAATAAAAGATCTCAGATGGTGATAGATGTGTCTGGGTGGGCAGTTTCTATTTCCAAGGTAGACCTGCTGTTTATCACATTGAAACCCATGTTTGATCCCCAACCCCTTTACACCGCAACCTGTCTGAAAGCAGTAGGAGACCTCATGACTAAAAGGAGAATAAAACTAAACTAAAAGCGAATGAGTTTCCCCCCTGAAAGTGCGCGTGCGCTCCCTGCATGCTGGCCGGGCAGCACTCTCAACTATGGCAGCACCACAGCAGTTCATCAACACCTTCACGCACGGCTGTTATGACACTTCTTGTTGGCCAACATGTTTTCCTCACTGCCGGGCTCAGGATCTGGCTGGTGCCATTTGGCTCATCATCACGCTCAGCTGGGTCGGGGCCAGACAGAACTTATGCCCCACACGCCCTCCACAACACACTGTCTCCACAACTTAGTTATGTCGATGCCGTATCACGTTGGCAAAGCTTCGGATTTGGTTCCCCCGATGAGTGGCCAGCCAGCGTGCCGGTAAATTATTCAAAAGTAAGCGATGAAGACCTATTCGGGTTAAAAAAGTTTGACTGCAGATGTTTGTGAAGCAGGACTGCTTTGTGGTGGCCTACTTTTGACAGTTTTATCTATGCCTGTGGGTCTCCAACTTTGTTTCTGCTTCAGTCCCCTCTTTGTCCGATTTATGAATGCAAGTACCCCCTTTACCGGACTACAACATTTTACTTAGAAAACTGCAAGAGAAAACTATAGCATAATGATGTAATGATAATGAATGATAACCCACCTTTTGAAGAATATAACATTGCAAACTAAGAAATGGAGTGAAAGAGTTTAAATGAGTGCCTCCTGAGCAGATCTATTTTATCGTTTCATTTATTTCCATGATTTATTCTTACATTTGCAGTGCCTCAAACGTACCCTGCCTAGGGGTACGTGTACCCCAGTGTGGGAAGCACCGATCTATGCCAAGCACCAGTGAGAAGGGTGAATAATGCAAATAACTTCTTTCAAGACCATTTCCTGTTTTGTTAAGAATACCACGCTTGTTTCACTTTCTTATCTATTGACAAAACTGGCTAGCCACAAAGTGTAGTGTGCCTGCTGCAAAGCTTCAAACCTGTACAGTGTGTACATACATGTATTTAGGAAACTAGCCAGTTAACATCGCAGCAGCAACAAGTTCTCACATTTTACAGTAATGGCCTACACAGTTGCGGCAAATTTACGGCGCATACCTCCTGCACTTAATGGAAAAAGAAACCTCAATGAACAACTTTCCTCCTCCCAGCCAACCAAAAGAACGCTTTTCCTCCGCTTGTCTCTAAAAAGCCTTTGTTAGCAATCCTCCATAAGGCTGGGTAAACATCTTTATGACCCACTAGGTATGTGAGAGGCCGCGCCACTCGCCCGAGAGCTAATTAGCTTCACTACATCTGAGAGCACTCAGGAGCTACTGACTGACAAGGATTTTTTTTTTTTTTTTTTCGGAAAGTCAAGGGCCCCTGTGAAGTCTCGCTCTCGCTCCTTTTGTTTCCAGCTTTGGCTTCCGACATCGCTAAAACTCCATTATTGAGAAAAAACTCCAAAGATCTTTTCTTTAAAATGGTGATTATTTCAACCCTAAGTATCCATGGTGATACATGGCACATGCCTAGCGTAGTGAATCTAAACTTCCTTGTCTATAATGAAATCCACAAATGCACAATATCAACCGGATGCATATTTAAGCAGAAGACACAAAGCACTCAATGACTCGGAAATGACCAACAATTGCCGGGTCAATTCCCACAGTCGGTCTGCGGCTGAACCTTCTCTACTTGAAGAACTTGAAGAGCTCTCCAGTTCTTGCTAAGCATTTACCGAGAGAAAGCTTTGGGTTGATCAAAGCATAGAAAGGCTCCAGTTTGAGGCATGCGAGTGCAGGTTAAGAGCTTTCTGCTCCTCAGAGAGATCCTTTTTCACTTGAAGGGGTCTATCATGCTGTTGTTTACTTCCAGTCAAGGTACTTTAAAAGTTTATGGGTTTGGAAACCAGCAGATCTGCTCTACACAAAAATGCTTGTTCTTATTGATGTCAACAGTTGCCACGATGGGAACGGAGTCCACCAAGCATGTCTTAGGCCATTTACTCACATCTTTCCCCCTCATGTTTGGCTTGCCATGAAAGGAAATCTTAATGTCAAGGACACCAAAATATCGGAGGAATGTGCTCATTAGAGAGCCGCATTATGAAAGTAAGATCCTTACGTCTCGCATGCCTGATACGCATTTTAGAAATCTGTCTAAGGTGAGTCACTGGTGCATTGTGGGTAATTGTGGAAGAGGGAGAAGCCGCTAACTCTTCCTTCCTGCAGCGAGATTGGAAATAACGCCAAGAAGCGGATGGGAGAGTTTGTTTCAGTTGTGGATGGAACACCACAACACCCCACTGCTTTTCCATATTCAGTCTTTTTTAAGCAAAATCAAGGCTCCAATGAAAGCTGCGTGCACGGCTGCAGGCCACCTTTAGAGAGCAGGAGACCCCCTTAATCTACCCCAGAGAGACCTTATGAGCAGAAGACCCCCTTAATTTACCCCAGAGAGACCTTATGGCACTGATGATTTTGAATCGAGTCCTGAAAATATTTCCTTTTTCTTCTTCTTTTTCTTCTCCCCCTCCTCCTTTTTTTTCTCCACAAGAGCTTAATCCTCCTAACCAGCACCATATGTCCTGGAAGGCTGCTGGAAAACTCTGGAATCCACTTTTGCTTCCTTAACAATAGCATCTACATCAAAAAACGCTGAGCTGTGTCAAGTGGGCACCGGCTCCTGGAGTACCCTGAAAGAAGCGAGAGTTGGTTTCGGACCCGACCTCAAAAATCCCTACCTCGCGTTCACTAGTGCAGATCTGAAAGCGCCAATCAAAGATCATCCTTTCAGCTTGCTGGACACAGTTTCTAGTTTATGATGTCCTTCTA
The DNA here is from genome assembly GCF_964638095.1 of Poromitra crassiceps. Classification (NCBI taxonomy): domain Eukaryota; kingdom Metazoa; phylum Chordata; class Actinopteri; order Beryciformes; family Melamphaidae; genus Poromitra; species Poromitra crassiceps. The sequence goes on from NC_139628.1 coordinate 38,533,261, forward strand.
ATCCATATTGATTTGCGAGGCCCGGTGAAGGGTGTGGTGGTGCTCTGTTGGATGGATAAGTATTTTTCTGATCCCTCTCCAGAAACACAAAATCCCAAATGATCATTACCTGATTCGCAGAAATATTGTGTAAACTTTACCCTAAAGATTCATTACCTTAACATACACTGTCAGTCAAACGACACACCTGACCGAATGTATTGTTTTTCCTTCCCTCAAAGCCATTTTGATCTAAAAGGCTTATGCTTAAATGCCTGAAAATGCCTGTTTCTTAGACGAATATAAATAGTGAAGTTGATGCCTATGTATGAATTTCTTTCCAAAGTTTTTGCTTTTCCATAAAGGCAAAGGCCGCTTCTTTATAGAATCAAGATCGTTTTTTGGTCACTGCATATTTACATCTGTGCTATTTGCTAGTTTTGATGTCTTTACTATTATTCGAAAATGTGTGAGATGTGGCATGTCCAAACTTTTGATTGGTAGCGTATCTTTGCAGTTTTTTCTCTCTCCAGGTCTGCAGGTATTGCGCAGGGCCAAACAAACAGCTGTTAGCTGGAGGAAACAGAAGCTGTATGTGAAATCCAAGACATCTGACAACTTGCGCACGGCAACCCCAGTGTGTGTGTGTGTGTGTGAGCGGTCACGCCACATCTCTTTATGACCCGTGGGACGCGCGTATGCTCATCTCAAGCTGCTTTAAAGGCGGATTGATTTCTTAAGGATGACATTATTCCTTGTTAAAAGTCCATTAGCGTCACGGTGTGTATACACGAGTGAAACAGTACGCCTTATTTCACCAATTACACGGAGCGACGTGTATTTTTCACTCAAAGCTCTGCACGAGTGCTGTGAGCTCATTTCGAATGGGATTCGCCGTTCATCTTTTGGAGAAACACCGCGGCTGCTGTCGTGAGCTGTTGTGTAAAGCACCGGAGACTTCTGAGCGCTCACCTGGGAGGGAGCGCGCGCGCGCTGTGATGTATGGCAAATGTGGCGTCCGCAGACACGCTATGGATCATGTGACAAAGACTCTGCTACTTCAATACAGGGATGGGCCTTTTTGTAAAACGGTGAAATAATGGGGAAAGCGTGCACTCAGAGCCAACAAGAGCTGGAGGCTCTATCAGCATCCGAGGAAAAAGAGAGAGATATAGAGAGGGACTGGAGAGAGAGAGGGACTGGAGAGAGAGAGAGAGAGAGAGAGAGGGACTGGAGAGAGCGAGAGGGAATGGAGAGAGCTAAATGGTAAATGGCCTGCATTTATATAGCGCTTTTATCCAAAGCGCTTTACAGTCAGTAGGTACATTCACCCATTCACAGACCGATGGTGGCAGGTTACCACGCAGGTGTGGAGCAATTTGGGGTCTAGTGTCTTGCCCAAGGACACTTCGACATGCAGACTGGAGGAGCCGGGAATCGAACCACCGACCTCTTTTATCCAAAGCGATTAGTGGACGACCCGCTCTACCTCCTGAGCTACAGCCGTCCCTAGAGCTAGAGAGAGAGGGAGACAGAGAGAGAGAGCGAGAGAGAGGGGGGGGGACTGGAGAGAGCTGGAGAGAGCTAGAGAGAGAGGGAGACAGACAGAGAGAGAGGGGGGGGGCTGGAGAGAGCTAGAGAGAGAGAGAGAGGGAATGGAGAGAGCTAGAGAGAGAGGGAGACAGAGAGAGAGAGAGAGAGAGAGAGAGAGAGGGGGGGGGGACTGGAGAGAGCTAGAGAGAGAGAGGGACTGGAGAGAGCTAGAGAGAGAGAGGGACTGGAGAGAGCTAGAGAGAGAGAGAGAGGGAATGGAGAGAGCTAGAGAGAGAGAGAGAGAGGCGGGGGGGACTGGAGAGAGCTAGAGAGAGAGAGGGACTGGAGAGAGCTAGAGAGAGAGCGAGACAGAGAGAGAGAGGGCAATGTAAATCTGACAATGGACAGAGTGTTAGCTAAATGACCCCAAAATGATTAGAAACTTCAGTTTACTACTTCTCTCTCTCTCTTTCTCTCTCTCTCTCTCATCATCCTTCCTTTATTGTCTCTGCCCAATCCTGTCCAATCCACCCACTTTTTCCACACCACAGAGCAGCTCTGAGAAGATGGAGTCAGAGATGAAAGGCCTTGATAGCACCTCTTCTGTCAGCCTCTCTGTCTCTCTCCCATGAACATCAGAGAGTGTTTCTGTCAGGGTGGGAATTACACGGAGGCCATGGAGGCCCATGGCCGCCATTGCCCCTCCCTCTGGCCGTGATGCCCTGAGATCCCTAAGGCCACCTTGGCAGTGCCCTGCTAGCAGCCTGCTACTGTCAGTCGCTTTACAACCGTCAGTGGTCTCAGTTTAATGTAACCTGCCCTATGTAAAGGATGTGTAATTGGCTCATTTTAACACGCATTTCAGAAAAATCGCTCTTTGCGATGTCAATAGAGCAATGTACCCTGGACTGTGGCCTTGTGCCCTAAAAAAAAAGTGATGCCGAGCCGAAGGCCAGATGGCCTTGCCCCTAAAATGACGGAATTCCCACCCTGGTTTCTGTATGTGGCGTTTTCCGTCCTCGCTCTCTTGGCCTGACCTCATCCATGCACTTTTATGAGGAAAACGTAATCAAACGGCTTGTTTGCTGAACACCAAAAGCAGTATCCAGTTGCTGTTAATTGGAACAGCTTGCTGCCGTAATGGGTTTCGTGCGTGAACACAAACATTTTTACAGAGTATCATAAAATGTCCCATTACAATCCACCATAGTAACAATGAAGCAGCTTTTGAATATCTCATTACATTAAATGAAGTATAAAAGATAATGCAAATGTGGAGAACCTAAGTGAGTGGGAGTATCCCTAAATGATTTTGTTTTTCAAAATGACAAGAGATTAAATTGATAGATTCTCTTGCAAAACAGAATTGAAATAGGCATAGTCTATTTAAGATTATGTCACAGTTGGTTGGTTAGCAAATGACATAAATATGTCCAGGATAAGAGAGATGTGACAAGGCAGCATCTCACCACATTACAACATGTGGTCATAGTCACTTTTTAATGTAATGAAAGCAGCTCCTCGATGAAGCTCAACACCACAACATGGTGTTATTTTATTATGGCAGAAAAAAAGACATCTAAATTGAAAACTGATGTTAATCATTATTCAGCAATTAATATAATAAAATAACCTTCTTGCATTATGGTGAGAGTCATTTTGGAAAGCCTGTATGTCTCTGGATTCATTTTGCATTTAATTACCTGACAACATTTTCATCCATATTGAAATAGTGGCAAATAAATTGCTTTCTCTGCAGAGAAATTTTACGCTTTTCTTTACCTTTCGCTTGATACAGTTTGTGTAACCAAGTCTCACAATAATCATCCACATTGTCGAAATCGGCTAAATATTCAGCCATGACTTAGAAAATACTTTAGCTAAATAACACTAAGCTACACTTTCTGGACTCCAACACGACAAACTCCTCACTGCTCTCTCTGCAACAACTCAACTCTCGCGAGACTTGGTTACCCACAGACCGGGATCAAGCAAAAGGTAAAGAAAATCATTCCATTTCTCTATAAGGTCCTTTCCATAATGTTGTCAGACATGTATAATGCCAATGTGAGCAAAAACAAGCACTTTTAGCGGATGTAAATCGAGGGTGCCCATTTGCCCCATCGGACAAGATTGCAACCCATTTTGCGGTTGCCGGCTGAAGCAATCTCACTCAATACTGGACCAATTTCAAAAATTGTTGTCCCCTTTAGTCACTTACTGTAGACACAAAAACATGGGAAAATAGGGCCCAGGTTGAAAAATGCCAAAGTTACCCTTTAAGCGAGACTTGAAACTGATGGTTTCCCCTCTACAAACTACATTTCAAACAATTTGATTATGCCAAATCAACTCTGCAATCTAAGTCAGCGACACATTGCAAACAAAATGTAATTATAAATGTTTGTGCTTACCATGGGTCCTATTTCTCCAGCGGTCCCTGGATCACCCTATAGGAAACACAAAACAGCCAGTTAATGGAAGAGCAACAAGAGAAATCCTGTTTGAAAGCTTGAGAACACGGCTGGATCTAAACGAATAATGGGAGGCCGCACTGCTCAACATGTACAGGCTTTGTCTCGCTAAGTAGATCAGAGACTATCGGCAAATTGTAGACGTTGAATTTTGAGTTTTGAAAAATGATCAATAACAATAGTCAAAATCAAACATTTTCTGAAAACAGAGTATTTTCCACCTTCTGGTTGTATTTTGCTCTCGTTTAGTGGGGTAACAGGCACTTTTGTGCACAGAGGGTCTCGCCTGCCAATAGCAGCTCAGCATTGTTCTGCTCATATCAGGTGGTGCCCCCTGTACCCCTCACTGTCTCTACCAATCCTATCTAACTGTCTGCTTTGCACCTGTACCCCTCACTGTCTCTACAATCCTATCACACTGTCTGCTTTGCACCTGTACCCCTCACTGTCTCTACCAATCCTATCACACTGTCTGCTTTGCACCTGTACCCCTCACTGTCTCTACAATCCTATCACACTGTCTGCTTTCCACCTGTACCCCTCAGTGTCTCTACCAATCCTATCACACTGTCTGCTTTGCACCTGTACCCCTCACTGTCTCTACCAATCCTATCACACTGTCTGCTTTGCACCTGTACCCCTCACTGTCTCTACCAATCCTATCACACTGTCTGCTTTGCACCTGTACCCCTCACTGTCTCTACAATCCTATCACACTGTCTGCTTTGCACCTGTACCCCTCACTGTCTCTACCAATCCTATCACACTGTCTGCTTTGCACCTGTACCCCTCACTGTCTCTACCAATCCTATCTAACTGTCTGCTTTGCACCTGTACCCCTCACTGTCTCTACAATCCTATCACACTGTCTGCTTTGCACCTGTACCCCTCACTGTCTCTACCAATCCTATCACACTGTCTGCTTTGCACCTGTACCCCTCACTGTCTCTACCAATCCTATCACACTGTCTGCTTTGCACCTGTACCCCTCACTGTCTCTACAATCCTATCACATTGTCTGCTTTGCACCTGTACCCCTCACTGTCTCTACCAATCCTATCACACTGTCTGCTTTGCACATGTACCCCTCACTGTCTCTACCAATCATATCACACTGTCTGCTTTGCACCTGTACCCCTCACTGTCTCTATCCCTATCACACTGTCTGCTTTGCACCTGTACCCCTCACTGTCTCTATCCCTATCACACTGTCTGCTTTGCACCTGTACCCCTCACTGTCTCTACCAATCCTATCACACTGTCTGCTTTCCACCTGTACCCCTCACTGTCTCTACAATCCTATCACACTGTCTGCTTTCCACCTGTACCCCTCACTGTCTCTACCAATCCTATCACACTGTCTGCTTTCCACCTGTACCCCTCACTGTCTCTACAATCCTATCACACTGTCTGCTTTCCACCTGTACCCCTCACTGTCTCTACAATCCTATCACACTGTCTGCTTTCGGTTGGGGCCTGGCTCCAGGTTGTTGGATGCTCCTGCATTTCTCAGGGTACAGGAGACACAAATATGCCACGGCCAAATTTCTAGTCCATTCATGCCTCTGTGTGACATTCGCAGGACAATGTCTGCTGCTCTCCTTCCCGAGTGAGTCACGGCAGCAGAAGTAAATCAGGAGAGAGAAAGAGCCATCCAGCGAGTTTAATTTGTTGGAAAAACGCTACAACCACTACAACTCTGTTTCAACTGCTGAAATGAGCAACTGGAAGAGTTGAAAACAATAACCATCAAAACCTTGGACGGAAACAGATAAACAACACTTAATATTGTTGCACTCCCACAGTGAACTCTGCCAAGAGAACAAAGATCAGACCGGAGCCAGGGGAAGGTTTTATGGCAGAACATAATCGTCAGGCCTTTATGTTTCTCCTTACGCTTTCCCTAACAAGCAGAGAGCACATAAATTAGTGCCATGCCAGTGACAGGCTTAGAGACATGGAAAAAGTTGCGTTAGAATGGAGAACAACCAAGTCAACATAAATCTATACAGAGAGGCATATTCTTGGGCGCATATTCTTGTTTTTAGCTAAACATATTAAGGTAACGAGCTGCAATATAACAGTCATTAGAAAGGTTTCACTGACCAAAACTGCCCTTATTGAGTCGGCCACATGGGATACAAGGAAACGAGCGCGGATCGTTGCAGCAATAGTTGCGACCAGATATGCGGGTTTCCGAAATACAGGATGGCAGGGGCAGCCCACCCTACTAGCCCCCCAAACCCCCCCCCCCCCCCCCCCGCTAAAGGTGAACCTTTTGTGGACCGACAGAGCAACCTATAGGAGGTGCTAGTCGCAACAACAACAAAAAAACTATATCTCTACATTAGCTGTGCTTGTGTTGATTCTAATCGAAAACAATGCATTTATTCATTTATTAAAGGACACATTTGACGTCTCCCGAAAGTGGGGGGGGGGGGGTGAAGGTCAGTACTCACCGCTAGACCCGGCACACCCCGAGGCCCGTCTTTGCCCGTGTCCCCCGGAGGCCCGCGCGGGCCGGGAGGGCCCGGTGGCCCGGGAGGCCCCGGCGGTCCCGCCTGGCCCTGATCTCCCTGGGTAGCAAAAGTCAAAGAATTCAGCATCATTATGTGGAGATACGGCGTGGCTCCGCAGAGCCTGGAGCCTGCTGCTCAGTGTAACGATGATGGCGAGCGAGTAGAGTAGTGACAGGATCAAGTGGTTGGGTGTGTGGGCAGCCTCCATTCATAACATGGAGGAGACTTTGTATTTTAGTCTTACAGTTGAAGCTGAGCGTACAACAATGAAGATGGTTTCTCTGATTTATAGCTGAAATGCAAATCCCTACTGCTGCATGCATTCCCAAATCAAATTTATGAGCTGAATGGGGTTTATGCTTACAGCGACTGAACAATTCTTAACCACATTTGTCAATGTGGAGCTTCAACAATGAGGGCAACAATAGATGTGTGGTCCATTAGTGCCGTATACCGAGTTATAAGAAATATGCAGGAATTTAGCTTACATGGCAAGTGGTGCCATGGCGACAATTCATTTTGCCTTACTAGAAAACATGTTTTCAAAAACAAGTTCCCGCATACTTAAGTCTAAAATAATAACAGAATGAGTATTAGCGTGCGTGTGACAGGTCCCTCTACAGGCTCGCATGCAAACTGCAGGAATGGCCAGGGAGAGGTCATGAGGTGAGACTTGGCAAGGTGGAGAGAGACAGACAGAGACAGAGAGACAGAGACAGAGTGAGGACACAGCCACTACCTTAATGAGACGCCGCTTTATGAGCTGCTGGTCAGCGGAAAGAAAGCCATGATTGATCTTAGGGAAGACCATCTGAGCAGGTGTGTGAGGTCAAGAGGTCAGAGAAGGTTGGAGAGGAGGATGAGGTCCCGGAAGAAGAGGAAGGAGGAAGGCAGAGGCAAAAAGAAACAGAGTCTGTTAGAGAGGCTTGTGCCCATGAAACCCACTATCGCAGCTTCACGGAGAGGGGGGGGAGAAGTCCACACTTTTCCACCGCAGATGGGGGGGGGGGGGGGGGGGGGGTTTGCTTGGGAAGTCTGGACTCACTTTTTTGGGGGGGGGAGCCAGAGCCCATAATTACCACCTCAGGGGGGCGCCACAGTAGGCTCGCAGTCCCGGGAAAAGTGGGAAGTTCTCCTCCTCTGTGAAAAGCGCTGTCATCATCATAATAGCGCCTGCTGCGAAGTCAGACCCTGGGAGCCGCACACACTGACACCCGCGTGATGGACCTGTGGAGAGGTCACTGTCTAATCGTGCTCCTTTCAAGACCTCTATTTATTATCCTGCTGGTGTCCACTGGCAGTAAGTGGCATCATCCATCTCTGGAACAATCACCATGGTCAAATTGGAGGATTGAAGGATCTGTGGTGAACATGTCGCATGGGCTTAAATATATATATATATATATTTTTTGCCACTTTGGTTAATCGTTTAGATATTAATAGTGGAGTTCCTTCCATTCGCTTTAGCATCAGTGGACACGAGCCAGACCATGTCTTTGGTTTGGGCACGCTGATTCTGGTTCCAGTCGGCTAACTTGAGTTTTTAAAAAGCTACCTTTGCTTTGACTGAGGGGTCCTGGCGTCTAGCGTGGAACAGAAATGTCTTGAGTGAGAGCGTGGCGCTGGCTGCGGGGAGCAGGATAATGATTGACTGGCCATGATTAATTAGACGGGTCTCTCGCCTGCGCCGACTCCGTCGTCGAGCCCGGAGAAAGGAACCCGACAGTGATGCATTTGCTCAGTGTGTGTGCAGCTGAGGGGGCCGGACCGCGCAGCGAGGCCGCACCGCCACCGACAAACCTTGACAGTCAGGATCTGATTGCTGTGCAAAGCAGCCAGCGTAGGGATTCCAGGCAATCCCTATAGGGACAAACAGCAGAACATGGCACACACAACACACGCATGACGTTCACAAATTAGGTAAATAAAAACAAATGAAAGGAGGAAGAAGTCAAGCGTCCTACTTCCAATTACTCCAATTTAGCAGTAAGTGGACTAAGCTGGCGTTTTTATATTGGTGCACCCACAATTACTTGCTAGAAATTGACTCTAAAGTTTTTGATTATCGGTTGTAAACCGCTGGGAAGGGGAAACGGTCGTGAGGGTGAAATGTAATAGAATTTCATGGAATTGTCAGAAGCCAACATCAAATTTTACCGTCAAGCAATTTGTTCTGAGGGCTCACTAACTCGAAGCAAATCAAAAAATAAATAAATGTTTTGATTTAAAAAAATGAATTCCCATGAATACTGGACCTTGCCATTTTCTCTAAAAAAAAAAGTAAAATTTACACTACCTCCATTTCTTCATACATGAATCTGTGTGTACAGTGACAGTATGACTATCCAATGTAGAGTACGCTACGGTGGGATAGGTGGTTAAGTCATCTTCCACAGACAATAATAATAATACTGTATGAGACGAGGCAGAACACTTGTTGAGAGAATTATTATACAGACTTTGAGCCACATTATGCTGCTAGACTGAAAAAGAGTTACGTTCATACCGTTCTTTGGGAAGGAATTTAGACGTTGACTGGAAATTCAATCAAACGGTTTCCCATTTCCTTGTCAAAAATGGGATGACAGATTGTGATCCGCTCATGAAAAATGAGTAAAGCAACATGCCTTGCTTGTTAAGAGAAGACAATAGTTTATAGTTGAACTCTAACTTTAGTCAGAGTCCAGGAACACTGCTATATATCCATTCCCAGACTGGGATTAGCATGTTTTGCTCAAATACATGCATTCCAGTAATTTCCACTGACCATCATCAGTCATTCTTTTGGGATATTGTCCATAGTTGGACAAAATATATATTTGGAGAAATCTTTCGTTCCAGTTCCCATGTGCTATTTCTGAGGCTTCTTGTGCGCCTGCCAAACAGGGTTTCTCATAGAGTTTTACACAGTCAATCACAATTTCATAAATATGTTCAATGAAACATAATAGTAAGTGTCTAGAAGAACATTTAAAGACCATCTCACATTCACATATGGAATCCTATGCATTACATAATATTGCAAAAACAATGATTGTAAAATATCGTGTTTGTTTTGGAAAAGATGCAACAGGTGGGCCATTCTTCAGATGTTGGTGCAGTTTTTGATCCACTGTGCATAATCAAACCTGAATGACATGATGAAGTATACAGTACTAGTATGTAAGTACATATAGTAAGTACTTACTTACTTATAAATATAAGTATTTCTCAAAGACTAGCATGGTAGCACAAATCTCTCTGTAGGAGATTACCCTTACTTTTTATTCAAGTTCAAGATAAAATCTGCCTATCCAAACATGGACATGGTGCCATCCCTGTGGATTTCCAGAGATAATTCAAAAGGCATGGCTCATTAAAAATATGGGTTTCAATGCAGGCTCGCTTAATTCAACCCTGCAGCATACATGTAAAAGAGCAATGGATACCCTTACACTGCAGACAATACGAGCGCTGTGTGTAACTGGGATTGACGCGCAAATATTTCGAGTTACTGACAACCTCAAAAATCTCGAAGACAAAGAGAAAACAAGTGCTGGATTAGAGTAACAGGGAATGGACAACACAAAAGAGCCTGGGCAACGGAAATGTGCTGTAGTGTGGCGCAGTAACACGCAGGCTGGCAAGTGTGGCAGCTTTCTGGTCTCGAGCGCGTTTGCTTTTATCATCGGTTTGATA
>NC_139628.1:38548443-38795943 GCF_964638095.1 Poromitra crassiceps
GAGGGGGGGGGGGGGTATATGATTGGTAGCACAGATACGATTTTTACAACAAATTCAATAGTATGATCATCTGTTTCTTTCTTTTTTAATTTGAGCCCTATTTTACAGAAACCCCCATATATCTCAATGGGATGACTCACCAAAGGACGGTGCTGCGGCTCTACACTACAGGATTGGGGATTCTAGAGCATGTACATAGACATTTGTTCAGATGTGCATTTACTGCTGTGGTTGAATCCCCGATCCTGTCTGCCTGGGCTGAGCTAGCAGCTAAATGCTAACTATGCTGAATGGGGAGAAGGGGAGGATTTCCCCCATGCTGAGCCATTGACCACATGTCTATGATGATACACCGCCTGAATGTATGCATTGCTGCTTGTGAAGCACCTAAGCTTTGCTTGAACTGAACTGTATTTTAGAAGTATGCACACAAATGTTTGAGTAAGACAGAGGCAACTAACCCCACTCCTTTTTTTCTGATTTCCCCCACAATTTTCTCCCTAATTGTACTTGGCCAATTTCCCCCCTGCTGACCCGGTCGCTGCTCCACCCTCTACCGATCTGGGGAGAGACGTAGACTAGCGCCATGCTTCCTCCGACACATGCGCAGTTGCCAGCCGCTTCTTTTCACCTGACAATGGGGAGCTTCACTGGCAGGACGTAGCATGTGGGAGGATCACGCTATTCCCACCAGGTCCCTTCTGCCCCGAACAGGCGCCCCCACCGACCAGAGGAGGCGCTAGTGCGCGACTATCTCCACTCTTAAGTGAATGGAGGGACATCATCAACTGCGGTATGAATCAAGGGATCTGATGGTTTTAATCTTTCGATTTGAGAAAGCATGGGCACAGAATTGGTCCCCAGGTCCTGCAGACTTTTAAAGAGACAGTGCGGTTATTTTGCACGCTCCGCTGCTGTTTTATGGAGGAATGCTCACTGAAGCATTTAAGGACTCCAGCTTGGGTTCTTAATGTACTGTGGATTTGTGAACGACAGGAGGATTTAAATGTTCAACGTCTGAGACTTCAGGTCGGGGTCACTTCAATGTGAATGACAGCATCAAATGCAAAACAACACTCTTATGGACAAATGAACCGGGACTAAAGAAAAGACATGTAAAGGATTTCGGATTTGGATCCTTTCTAAAGCCGCTGCAAAAGTACATTTGGGCATTCCAACGGCAATAAATCGAGCAATATGTAAAGTTACTCACCTTGTCACCCTTTACACCTGGAGGGCCCTATTGAGAGAAAAGAAGACTTGTAAAAACAGATTTGAACAACACTTGAACACATGAAAATGAATCAAATCAGAATATATATCATGTCGGTTATTCTCAATCGTTCTGCTGCCATGCACACGTTAGTCAGAGAAAAACTCCCAAGGACTCTGCAGCACTGATTGGCTGGGAATGTCATGGGCTGTAAAAAGCCTGGTGTGACTAATCATATGAACCAGGAAACAATAGACAAGGCTTGACTGCCGTTAGCGCAGCGGACGACGACATAATCAAAAAGTTACCAAATTGAGTTTTAATGAAACTACTATTGCATCTTTTTACATTGATCTTAAAATCTCAATGCACATCAGGTTGGGAACCAGTGTCTTCTGCCATATAGACTGCAGGGCTTATACAAACACACAATTAAAACCAAAAGCAGGCCCAAATCAAGTCCATGTTTACTCAAAGGCACAAATCCAGCAATCTCCAACCAAATATTGGCAAGTGCGTGGCGAAAATGTGCCCTGAACGACGGGAACACTTATTCTCCAGTTTTTTTGGCGAGGTAGTTGGCTGCTGTGCATTCCAATGTATGTCAATCAATAGGCGAAGGCTCCTGGGTGGGCCTGTAAAAGGTCATGGGTGAGAGAGAGGATTTTCACGATGGGGTGTGCATCCATACGCCCAAGCCTAATGAGGGTGCATTCGAAACGCATGGAGGATCTTTAACGTTCAGCAGAAGGATCCAGTGTCCACCGGGCTTCTGTCCTTCTCTGAGGTTGGACTTCTGGGAGAAAAAAAAAAAGCTTTGGAAAAATCACTATTAGATGAGGGTCAGCAGAGTGATTAACTGACCAGCAGAGGCATCATTGTTAATCCACATGGCAGCTGATGAGCTGCTTCATAATCATAACTATAGACCGTATAAATAATATGACACGCCGTAGCCAGCGTGACGTGACGTCACCCCTTAGCTTGTGGACTCCCTTGAGTTTGGCATTTTGACCGTCGCCATCTTTATTTGGGGCCAGAAGCAGTGCAAGCTGCTGACCAGGGTTTTCGTTTTCCCACAGAGCCGCAGCGCTGCCTGCTATTGGGCCGCGATCGCTGATCGGCGAGCTGCACGATCACTGGATAGGCGGCCTGTCAATCACGCCCCAAAATACAGTCGGTTTTATTGTCTATTTTATGCTAAATGGGACCATAATTTATCAAATGAACATCATGCTGTAATGAAGAAGACTTGAAACTAGCGATTGATACCATCAACTCATGAGGAATTTTTTTTATAAATCAGGTAATAAATAAAATGAGAAGTAGGGTCATTTTGCCATTGACTTCCATATAATCTGATTTTTTTTTTACAGCCAGTGGCGTCGCAGCTGCCATTAGAATGCCGGTTTTAGGCATCCGCATTGTCTTAATTTTTCAGAACCGGAGGTTGTCCCTTCACCATAACTAATCATTTGATGTTCATTCAGTGAAACGGTCTTTCTGCTTCTAAAGGGAACATTTGTTTTTATTTGAGAACAGATCTGTATCATCTAGAATAACTTCAAACAGTCTGGAAACTGAACATCGCTCCTGCTCATTCTCTTCTTCTTTTGTTCTGCAATTGATTTTGTGACAGAGGCATGTACTGTATGCTCAAGCTAACATGCTGAGGAAGAAGTTTTATTTTTGCTCAGATGATGTAAAGGTAAACCTGTTTAGAGCCTACTGTACTACTCCTCTGTATACTGCCCCCCTGTGGGTCGAGTTTAAGCAGGCTAGCATTCAAAAGCTCCAGGTTGCTTATAATGACTGCCTGAGGATCCTTCTTAGGAAGCCAAGGTGTAGCAGCGCCAGTGAAATGTTTTGTGGAGCAGGAGTTAACACCTTTCATGCCCTGTTGAGAAACCTGATGTATAGGTTCATCTGTCATCTGAATATGTCTCAGAATATGCTCATTATATTGCTGTCTCAACCCAATCTCAGTGACACGAGATACATGTCTTCCATCTGGAAACACTGGTACAGTGCCTTACTGTAGAATTGTTAAGTGCTCTTATTGTGTTGTTATATGTATTGTGTGTTTTTTAATGGACCTTGTGTCTGACAAATAAAGTGATGATGATGATGATGATGATGTGACCTAAAGAGAAATGTGATAATTAAGTACCGTAATTAAGAAGTGCAAAAAGGAATCATTCCAGCAGCCAAAAGCCTAGGTAGTACGGCTGTCGCCCTTACGGCGACGGTAATGGCGCTGAAGCAGTTGTACGTACCTCTAGCCTAGTAATGTCAGAACTTGGTTTGCTTCCATACAGATCACATACCCTGCTCCTCTCCAACACACACACACACACACACACACACACACACACACACACACACACACACACACACACACACACACACACACACACACACACACACACACACACACACACACACAAAGACACGGCGAGAGAAGAACATCGACAGTAATCCCTTGATTGATGGTATCAGAATCCCGGAAAAAGACCTGTGTTTATATGCTGTTCGCAGCCCATGAATCCACTGACCCAGAATAGCAGGCTTGTAGACACACACTTTGCTGGAGGCTGGCAGACGATCGAACAGTCTGAAATTAAAGTGCTCCACAGGTATTTCAGTCATTCTCCTGCGCCAGTTTTGACCACACTGCATGGAGGGATGTGCGGTTCTCTGTTTGATTTATGTATATTACTGCATTTTGTTCTTAACTGTCCCAAATTATCTTGGCCATGAAGTCGTGAAACCTGTTTTGCATCTTCCTACAAATTCAAAATTATGAGGCAACTGTTTGGTTGACAGGCTCCTTTCAGCAAGGGCAGGGCAGAGGCTGATGATGGGAAATGTAGTTTTAATAAACGTCTCTAAAGACCCAGACACACCAAGCTGACCGGTCGGCCATGTCTGGGCGTCTGTCGGCTCTAGTATTTGCGGTGTTGGCTTTGACGGCGGCTTCTCCGGCCGATCAACATGTTCGCTGTTTCTCAACGTTACGGTTCCTTCCTCGGCAGGACGCTGAAATGAAAGTGCCTCCACGCTGCGTAGCTTCAGCGTGTCTTCGGAGTATGGTGTGTTCGGGCTGTTAGTGTGGTCTTAGTTTTCCACCTCCGCCTCTTCCTTTCTTCTTCCACAAGCAAAAGACCAGACAAGGGCTGACAACGCCACTGCCATTTGCCAAGTAGCTATATTATGAAACCGTTTAAGTGAGCGAAATGGTAGGCAAACACTGCTTTGTTGCAAGAATCAGGTCTCGTGCAGGCGCAGAACGTACATGCTAGTTGCCCGTCGGCTCTCGTGTTTGCGTCGTGTTCAGATGCAACTTTTTTTGTCTCCGACACAGGAGGCGTGACGTGACGCCATCGGTCGGGCTCTAGTTGCCACTAGTCCCGTCTAGTTCTCCTGGTGTTGTCTGAGGCTTCATCCACACAGATCTTCGAAGGTGGTCCTTCTGCCTCCTCGCCTGGCCATGCAGAGAGCCACAATACACTTGTAAACACAAATTGGGGCATTATGAAAACAGTGTTTTCCGATGGCGGTTCCCCGGGGGCGAATCACAGAGGCGAAGCGATTGGAATCAAATGTGACTTTGACTTTTACAGAGATGCAGCGCCTTTCCAGAGGGCCTGGATGCTGCAGAAGTTTCCAGCGTGTTCCTGAAATAGGAACGGCAAACGGAAAGCGGTCAGCAACACCTCAGTGCGGTGCTTTTTGTTGTGAGGGGGAAATTGCCTTTGGACAACAGGAAGCTATTGACAAGCTATTACCACAAACGAACGGCTGGACCCAGTAAATACTTAAATATACCCACTGTAGCTTTAAAACAAGTCTGCTTGACATGTATTATGTCTGGCGCTGGAACAATACAGAACTAAAACAGTTGGCGCACAAAGTTTACTGGGCAGCAGAAGTTTGTGGAAAGAAAGGAGAACTCCCCGCACTTTATGTGATTTCACATTTCTATAAAGTCGGATTTGCTTCATGAAAACTGCAGCAGTGTTGTGGAAATCGATTAAATCGGAATTCCTTTTTGAATTACACTTAAAGTAAACCTGGAAAAAAAGAACCGAGTGTTTGGACTTGCATGGTAGGGGGCAAAAGAACATTCTTATTTTTCTTAGTGTGGGATACGAATTAAATGAGGAAAATGGCGTGAGATAGGTTAGACACGTGCTACAGTAGATGGTGGATGATTTCTACAGAGTGTATCTGTGAGAGTGATAGAAGTAATGCTACTGTATCAGGCATCCAAGATAGCTATTACTAGTGATATGACAAGTGTATAATATATATTTATGAAACGGCTCTCTCAAATCAAGCAATCTGATTGGTTCACAGCCATTGTATAATTCCAGTAACCGAGTTCAATAACCCATGGCCATGGGTTATTGGTTGCCATGGCAACTCTCTTACTAAAAGGCAGCGCTGCGCTCGAGCCAAACAGCTTTCTCCTGATCTGCTGTATGGAGGGTCACTAGTCCTTACAATGAGTCATTATGGACGCATGATGGCGCAACTCTCTTACTAAAAGGCTTTGGTTACCTCAAAAACAAAATGGCGGAGACAGCTTTCAGATCCTTGTGAATCGATCTTCGCTTATAACTTTACTAATACTTCGCAGAAAATGATGTTTTGTACAAGAATACAACGTCTATAGAATATAATGTCTTAACCCCTCTCTCGCGCGCCCTCACTCTTAACCCCGCATTTCTAAATAAGACGTAACGTTACTTGGTGTCGGCATATGGCTCTGGTGTCGGGCTTTGCAAAAAGCTCTCAGCAAGCGCCAGGATTGGCCAATGTCGACTTCAGTCTCCAGAACGATCCAATCAAATCACCCGCACGTCTATCTTCTTGCTAGAGGTCCCGCCTTACAGTAGTGTTTCAACTGACTCTATCAGAATACCATGCCAGTCGGACTTATAGTATTATTATTATTATATTATTATACTTGGAAACCGTTTTATAAAAGCAATATAGCACTCGAGCTGCGTGGTGTTGTCGAATATATCCCGCTGATAAGCTGTTATCCCACTCGGCCTGTGGCTTCGTGGGATAACAGCTTATCAGCGGGATATATTCGCCACAACACACTTGCTCTCATGCTATATTGCTTAAATATATAATGTGTTATATTTACTTTCACTAATAGTAAAAGTACTGTTAGTTCATTTTAACACATTGAGCCATACTGTATAAAAGAGCCTGACCGATATATCATGTGTCAGTGTCTCGTAATTTTCCAAATGTTTGAGTGAGTGAAATGTTATATGGTCTCTTTCTAAATATAGCTGAATCGCTTGGTTTGACCAAGTAGAACTATTTTTATAATCATTTTGGAAAAAAGATGAAAGATGAAATCCCTTGATTCGTATGCCTAACCCGGAAGGGGGTGTGACTTTGGCTGTGCCACGCATACTACATGAGTCTGTGTCACTTTTGCAGCCCCCGCTGCTGTTTTGAGGGCAGGTCTCCGGGTCAAAATTGACTGACTGACAGGTCGTAGCGCCAATGAGAGAGTGGTTCATTTTCCAAGTTTTCATTAAACATCAGGTTGGGTGGGGCGTGCCGTGCCTGATCGCTAAAGTCGCACCTGATTGGCGCCCCAGGATTTCGTGGGAACCAATCACTGGCCAGGATTCTGAAATCAGTTTGAAGCTAGACGTGTCTCAGACCCAGAGAGAGATCTGCAGCATGTGTAATGGCGTTGTGTAGGTCGTACTTGCAGCAACCCATGTTTAGGGCTTTGCCCAGGGGTGGATACGAACCGCCGACCTTCAGCTTGGGAGTCAAAGACACTAACCACTCCACCAAGAGAGCTAGCTCCCTTGGCGGAGCTGATTAACATGCCTTTATACTGGGGAGTGAGTTTAACCAATCCACTCGCTACCACTCGGGACTCACGAGGAATCCGTGCTGATTCACCTCGGTTACACATGCAGTAACATAATAGTCAGCGTAAGAATTCTCATGGCTCTGGCTTTGAGACTAGGCTCTATGTGGCTTCTATCAGTTGCCTGAAAAGATTGTTCATTTTAGCCTTCCATCTGGCAGTAATGCATGTGGAAATGATTTCACTACACCAACCTGCACCTGCTCATTATATGCTACATCATTTACACATCACTTGGACAGGCAGCATCCACTGGAGCTCTTCCAACAGCTTTAGTGAGCACAGCGAAAGCGTCCTTTAAAGAGACTATTAAACAGCTCTCCTGCAACGACTGCTTGAAAGCAACACGCTGTACAGTAGAACTGCTATGGGTGTCTATGGCAATCTCTGCAGCTCTGTGGTTTAGGTCTGCCCCAAGGACAGGTTTCTAATCAGCACCTGTGTATGCTATTCACAGCTTTTCACCCCTTCTGCTCTGGCTCCTTTTCAGAAGAAGCAGCCTTCCAGAAGGCTTCTCTTTGATCAGCTCGCTCACTGTGTGCTGGCAAGTGATTGGGTAAAAACCTTATTTGAATATTGAAGTGCTGATACGCCGCTTGCAATAAAGTGACTACAAGGTGCCATTAAAGAGTCGACGGAGTTCGAGGTGGTACTCATAGTAATATGAAAAGCTTCTGTCTATTCACCTTATGTAGGAGAGACCATCATCTGGCTCGGGGGACTAACAGGAAGTGTGAATACAATCGGAAGTTCCGTATTTATACTTCCTGGGACTCATAAACCTAGTCTGACTCATAATGTGAGTCAAACTAGGTTTGACCAGGTGAGTCAGAATAATTTGAGCAGGTAAAACAGCCGGCCTTTTGAACAGGAAGTTGTGATACAATGGGTCAAGTGGGCGGGGCTAACATAAGGTGAATAGATATTCAGTGGGTTAATGTGTCTGGATAATCATAGGGATGGGGGTTAGGTTCAGGTCAGGATTAGGGTTTCAGGACCATAGTCCAGTGGTTTTTAAAGTGGGGTCTGGGGACCCCCAGGGGGCCTTGAGGGGGTTCCAGGGGGTCCCCAGCAAAAAGTAGGACAATTTATTTTCACTAATACCATCCCTAAGCAACAGAATGACAGACTGTATGGCTGTTTTGGCCGAGGAGTTTCACTTACACTTTCTTACACTTTTCACTTACATTACACTTTCTGTAATAAAACATCTAAAAGCAAAAGTGGTATCAGATGGGGGAGCCTGGGACAAAATCCGATCAACTGGGAGTCCATGGTCTAAATTGTGGCAGTTTAGGGGTCCTTGGGTGAAAAAGTTTGAGTACCACTGCCATAGTCTACAGTGTAGACCATGGCATTTTCTGCCTCTGTGTAGACTCTACACAGAGGCAGAAAATAGGCAAGGAACACATTATGCTCAATGATTCACCTTCTACTGTACAGTAGTGTCTGTCGGCCATGGTTATAAAGAAATGAAAGTGGAACGGCCAATTCCGATGGTATTCTGATGTACTTTATGGGTTTCTATGGCAACTGAGAAGATTACAGAGACCTTACCGCGAATATCCTTTTGATCGATTTGCGTGCGTAGCCTATTAGTGCGTCTTTGGTTCAGTCATAGCGAGCCAGGGAACATTATTTCCCATGAAAAGCGCTTTTAATGTTAGTCCATGTAAGTGAAGACACTTGAGGAATATTGGACACCTCCTTAACAGCTTGAGAAATATGGGACACCTCCTTCACAACTTGGTGATGTCCAGAACGAAGTCGCACCAAAACGAGAAGTGCTCTATTTCTGGATTGAAAATGACACGCTGATGGCAAGCATCTTCTGCTGCTCGATGCCGGGCAAATCTTATGTCAAACTTCCATCGTGATTCCATCAAGATGATTTATAACAGAACATCCTTTGCGTGTGTTATCTTCAAATTTATGGTGGACCACTGGATCAGTATTAAGCTCTTCCCTATCCAGATGCATGTCTAGCTTCTGATTCTAAGCCAAACCATGACCACTGTCTCCTCCAATGGCCTGAAATGAGCTGCTGGTAGAAAAAAAGGGAAAGGAAACCCCTGGCACCTTGGAAACATGGAAAGGTCTGCAAGGGAATATAAAAGGCAAATGAGAACTGGGGCCAAACCCACAGGCAACATGGAGATCAGTGCCATTCAAATCTGATAATGTAACTCCACTTTATATTACAAGGAAACAGTAAACGATGTTCAATAAAAAACATTCTGGCTCCGAGGAAGGTCAAAATGTGGCTCTTGCACCGTGCTGATTACCAAGAAATTAATATATTTTCTGCAAAATGGATTTTCATAGTTTCTTCTGTGCTGCTTTGCCTCGGTTTGTAAGTTGCAGGACAAGCAAGCAGGGTCAGAAACTATTTTTAATTAATCGTGAGAAAAGGCTCTCTATTATTTTGCTTGTCACATTTCCAGACAGATTGCTAAATTGCCGAATGGACAATCTAGTTGGTCTCGGTCCATCCTTGACGTCGAGTACACAATCGCAGACATTTGTATTCTCGTCGTTATTGACAGGACACACTCCCCTTTTCAAAGACCTGTAATCAACCAAGTGAAATTGTTTAACCTACTGTACTATTATCACTCAAGTCCAGACATTCACATCAACTCACATGCTGAAAAGCGCCTTATTTCTGTCAGCCCGATTTTAAATTGTTTTAAAAGTCGAAGGCACTGAATATCCATATTTCACATTCCTACACTCTATATAATTTTCTCGCAACATGATGGATGGAAGTTTGACAGCGCTCGCCTGACTCGGCAGCGCCGGCGCTGGATCACATCCATAGGTTTAGCCGTTGTTGACATGAGCAAAATCATACTCGCGGGTTTGGCTGCGAGACGGCGGTACGATCATGTGATGTTGAGGCAATCCACCTAATCCGACGAGATGCAAAGAGTCAGGAACGGGGGGGGATCCGCATGTAACCTCTGTCTGGACGGGCTGCTGTATTAGTTTTCATCGCAGCGACCTGCTGGATGTATCGAGATCCAGGCGAATCAATCTATCAAAAGCGGAGCTCGCGTCCATGTCATAAGAGTCTGTGCCAACTGGGCTGGCTGCAGTTGCTGCAGCCCCGAACCGCCGGCCACATGGAACCAATCATCTCACCCTGGAGCACTGGCATCCCCCAGAACACGGGGCCAAAGACTACTGCTTTTACAACCTCGCCTTTACAGCCGTACCGTTTTTTTCTCTCTCTCACAGCAACATCATATTAATAAACATGTGTGTACACTGCGAGTTTAACAAAGCGCTCCTTGAGGCACCGGGTGTTGACAGCCAACGACGAGGGGAAGAGGGTGCAGGTGAAGAGCACGGCCACAAAAGTGAGTGTGAAGGGTTCGAAAGGGGGGCGATCCCTTATCCCACATATGACCCCTGCATAGTAAAAGCCACTGGTGTTTGCCACATGTCAAATTTAGCAAGAACCAATGCTAAGAGTCATGCATCTGGGATGGTTTGTTGACAACAGATACTCCTACTTTAGAGCAAAGTCTTTGAATGTGTGGCTTTTGTGGTGACGATGGGTTGCCCCTTTACATAAGAGAGAACATGAATTCTAACTACTGGTGTGTTCATCTACAAACCCTATACACCCTCAAGGCTTGAACAAGTTATGCTGCTAAACGTATTGCGTACCTCTCAGTCACAATGGCATGGTTCCCACTGTTTTCTAACAGCGTTTTTTCCACAACATGAGAGGAACAGATTATTTTTCTTCTTCTTCTTTTGCACAGTACTTCACCATTATTTCCATATGCAAACATATACGTCTATACAGTAGACATGAACACACATGCAAGAAACATAAATCAGATAACAAATGCATCTGCCTATCCTATTCAAGTTCTATTCATGGACACAGACACAGGCACAGGCAGCCAATAACCTAAATCTAACCAATATGCAATGTCCCATACTGTAAGTAACTATATACCGTACTCCTTCACATGTCTGTTTGGAAAGTGATGTTTTAACAAATGTCAATAATGAAGGCTACTTAGCAGCCAACGCCCAGTTCAGGTCATATCAGTGCATGCCCCATTTCTTTGAGGTTGTATAATCTGTTCATTGTTAGGCACGCCCCCTTTCATTCATGCTGTCTCCTCATCCATTCACAGTTTCCCACACTGCGGGCCAATAACCAATAGGCCCAAGCTATTCCTTTCCTGCTGAGCCAATCACCCTAACCAGCATAGTATATCAGAGTCCATGTTTTACTCTGTTTGCTATGTGCTGCGTATGTGCTATGTGTCATCCTCAGTTGCTGATCGTCATCGCTGAAGCAATTGTTTGGGGGATTTCCTATCGTATTCTTCACTGACGACGCCCTCTCATCGTCTCAGGAGAGCGTCGTCATATTATGGAGTCATACGCCAAAATGAATTTGTTGTATCATTAAGGCTTGTTAAACTTTCTACTAGTCTCTCATTATTGAACTGTGAATCTCAGAGAGAAGAGGGTCAGGTGAGGTGAGATCTCAATTAGCTTGTCACTGTTCCACCACCAAACCTCAACAATACACAATCACAGTCACATCTGTATGGCCCCATTTACATGTGGCCTAAAGTAGACTGCACCTGTCCAGTCAAACTCCTGTGTGTCCTTATTCAGTCTCTGTAGCTGTACCGGTGTCCACTTAACCCATTGATACCTGATGCAGCATTTGTGTGTGTATCCCTTTAAGACCGCGAACCGCGTTAACGCGGTCTTAAAGGGATACGCACGCAAATGAGGGATATACACGCAAATGCTGCATCAGGTATCAATGGGTTAAAGGAGAATTTCGTTTTTTTTTAACCTGGAGCCCTCTCCTCACATTAATTATTATCTGACGACTCACCCAGTGTTCTCCGCAGCGTTTTTGTCCGTCTTAGGCGTTGTTGTGATCGAAATAGTGTGCAAGCCAGTCCTAGAATGTAGCTCCGTCAAGTCAGTCCACAGGCCAGCGGCAGGAAAGTCTCGCGGGACTTGACGAGAATTGGTCTCACTGACCCGACAGGAGGAAATGGGCTGCCTGTAACTACCGCTGTAGAGAGCGCGGGGGACAATAGCAGTCTGATGGTTCTTTAGGGATGAGATTATGACAATATGGGTCGAAAACGGGAATAAAACTGTCTATTTACATGGAGGAAAACCACGCTGCCACGTGGCCCCCACGGAGCTACATTCTAGGACTGGCTTGCACACTCATCCGATCAAAACAACGCCTAAGACGGACAAAAACGCTGCGGAGAACACTGGGTGAGTCGTCAGATAATAATTAATGTGAGTAGAGGGCTCCAGGTTAAAAAAAATGAAATTCTCCTTTAACATTGAAAACATCAGTCCTTAGTTGGAGTTTGGCTGTTATGCCTTCCATCAAATACACAATTCTTAACCTTTCGCTCCATTGTTGGAAAGTTGGTGGCTTTACATGTAATCATCTTTGTTATCGGCAGCAACACCACGACTAAATATGATTTTTAGTAGATAGCTTATTTTCTGGAGTATCTCCCAATATAAAGAATGCTGGCTCTAGAGGTCTACCCACATGATTTGCTTGATCTCTGGCTGAATGTCTCTCCAATATTGATACAATTTGGGGCAATCCCCAAAAATATGGGTATGGTCGCCGATCTTTCCGCATTCTCTCCAGCATAATTCTGAGGTATTCAGAATCAGAATCAGCTTTATTGGCCAAGTATACAAGGAATTGCACTCCGGTCTGCAGTATCTTCGCTAACACAAGGGGGGGTCTTAAATACCCTGATTCTCATTTTCCATTCAAATTCCCTCCAGGTATGACTGCTTGTTAACTTGTGACCATCAACGTATTACCACATTTCATCTGTAATACAAACATTCATTTCTAATTCCAATTTTTCTTTCGTTCCCAATTCCCATAGTGTTTCCTGTTACGTTATCCTGAAGCCATCTGGATAAGTGGATACTAGGTTCTTTTTTTATCACTCCCTCCATAGTTAACATGAAAATATTTTCCAAATTACAAATTTACATATCTGTTCCCAATCTGCAAGTATCTGTAAATAGTGTTACACCGGAAGAAAAGAGAAAAAAAATCCCTGAGAGGGGCCAAATTCGTTCTGAAGATGCGCATATGCTTTCAAAGTTTCCCCACAAAGCAATTGATCGACAATAATTAACCCTTTGTCTGCCCATTTTCTGAAGCCATTGTCTATTTTGCCAGGTGGGAATTCTGGCATAGCTGCTATTTTTAATGCTCTGGATATAGAATTATAAGTGTGTAGTTGCTTTCTAATAACCACCTAAGTTACACACCCAGCCCATTTCCATAGAGAGGAGCCTATTCAAAATCCTCCCATCCATGAACTAGCCTATAACATTTAACATTAATATGATCATGAACATAATTTAGCCCTTTCAGATGGCAATTTCCGAGGACAAGACAAGATTTTCCAGGACATTTGACCTTTTTCTCTCATTTTGGGTTTTCCATGCCTGGAAAATCGGTCAACTGTTTTCCCGGTTTTCCAGGACGCGTGGGAACGCTGAGACTGATGCAGCCCTGCTTTGACTGCGTTCGCCTGACAGACTAGACTACAAATGACTCCTGCAGTAATGCAGTCTTCTCCTGAGTGATTCTAACTGTGGTGTGAGCGGACCCGACGCACATGGCATCTTTCCTTTAACAACATTTCCCGTAAGCGCTCCAAAGTAGCGGCGTTCCCATTAGATCTCTCTGGATAAACAAACACATCAATTGCGCCGATAGATTGGGTGGAAGTGGTGGTTAGCTGCAAAAAAAGGCACATTTGGCCATTTCCAGGCAAAGGCCTGATGTGGGGATCTCTGGAAGTGAATTCTCTGTTGAATTTCAAACAATGTGCGCAAACCTGGAATGGAGCGAAAGACGTCCAGTTTTGAAGAGAATCTTGCACACATCCATCTGTTGGTTCTGCATGGGAACCCTCAATCATATTACCGTGGGCCCCGGGGGAACTTTTTTCAAGGCGGGAAAATAATGGGGGACAGGGATGTGAGTAATCAGAGCAGAATGGGCAGGAATGGACGACCACAAGTGGCTGGTGCTGGTGGAGGGAATCTGGACGCAGAGGTTAGGCAGGGATAGGAAAACCACACTGGAAAACTGACTTGGGAATGCCATCTGGTTCCCATATCCACAGTGTATCACAATTAGCCGGCATAAAATGGCTTTAATGTGTGTGTGTGTGTGTGTGTGTGTGTGTGTGTGTGTGTGTGTGTGTGTGTCTGAGTGTGCGTGTCTGAGTGTGTGTGTGTGTGTGTGTGTGTGTGTGTGTGTGTCTGCTTGTTGTTATGTATTGGATGTTCTTGTGTGGAATTAGAGAGTCTATGTGGGGACAACAAGAGAATGCCGACGCACATGTTTGTCAGTGAAAGTGAAACTAATGGCATTAGGTGTGTTCCTATGTTTTTAGGACAGTTTGTCAGTGTACATACGTGAATAATGCAACTGTGCATTGAGTATGGGTGCATGGGTATGTGTGCGAGTGCTTGTGTGTGCGTGCAGTGTTGGGGAAACTACTTGCTACATCACAGTGAAAAGTAGTCAAACTACATCTTAAAGCAGGACTAAACCCCCCAGATTTCTTGGAAAACGGTATTCTACTGGATTTGAAAACTCTGCAGGCAAGATGGCCGCCTATACTCCCTTCTTTAGCTGGCAGAATTCCTCCCCCATAAACTAAAATATCTTGGCCAATAAGTATGTAACATACAAAATAAAACAACCCGTAATATCTTCATTTGATGTACTGTAGAATGCAGAGGACATGTAACTGTTTAGATAAACTTGCATTCCAGGAATATTGCTCTAAAGATAACGTTAGTGGCTCAAGACTGTTTCGTCCTGAAACCCACTCGCTTTGCGCCAGACACAATTGATTTGGGGGTGGAACACGCCAGGATTGGCCAACGCCAAAGCCAGTGCCCAGAACGGTCAAATCAAATCATCGACTGAGACGCTATCACCCGCCTCCCAGTATTCTCAGTGTATCCGAGATATATATCATAGAAAACGTTATGAATATAGCCACGTTATAAACAACAAACTAACGCTGGTGATCCGTATGGAAACAGTGTTACTCGAAATGGTTAAAAGTTCTATCAATTTGGTCATTCAGTGGCGTTTTACTGCCCTGTAACATAACTAACTAGCGGCTAATATTAGCCACAGTAGGCAATTTCCCATGGATGCTTTGCTCTTAAAGGGCTTGCGCCGCATGAACTACAGTAATCACATGGGGGGAAAAAACAATTTTTCACATAAGTGGGGCGCGTGCTAACCCCACCGTGACGTCACGATGTACCAAATATCCCATTCATTTGAGGGCACACAAGAAAGCAGTGTTCAACCCATAGAGGGAACTTATGCTGCTGAAAATGATACAAATGGTACAATGGTAACAGTTTGGTCTTTTTTACCTGAATTCTTCACACACCACCCCCAAAGTCATATATATTGGTTAAAAAAGTGTTTTGGGGTTTAGTCCTGCTTTAACTACTTTTTTGTTGTTGCTTGAAACAAACTACTACTTCCAAACTACATGCAAACTACATCACAAGAAATGATCACACTCAGTCTGGAATCTCATATTGTTACACTGTCAGAGATACAACTGAACTGACACTGAGCAAAAGGTGTGTTTGATTTTGGGACTAGGGCAGCCAGGCCAAGCCTAACGTAGGCAGGATGTGTTTTAGGAGAGGATAGGGAGCACTTGTTGAAGTGGAATGAGGAAAATTCTACATTTCTAGGGAAATTATTCATAGTATTTGATGGCAGACATCTTGGTCACAGACCACAGGTGATTTTAATTAAATAGCAGGTGATTCTCATTAAATACCAACCGTGGCCAATGAGCTGTGGTATTGTGCCATATTGCAGGCTACAGTATGAAGAAGAATGGAGACCCACACGCCGTCTTCACTTATTCAATAAGGATAATTTAATATACGTACGTTTCGGTAGAACCTTTTTCAAGTACTAGGGTATCCTTAGTAAACCCTAGGCTCGCCCGTTGCGCGGGCTTGCCGCACTAAGCTCGCCTCGCCCAACTTCGCATCACTGGTGACATCACTGTCACTGATGATGTCACAATGTCTATGGCATCATTGGTGATGTCACAATGCCTATGACATCTTCGGTGCCTATGACATCATCAGTGATGTCATAAGATGATGGCCAATAATGACATCACTGATGTCATAGACATTGTGAGATCAATAACTATTGAGAATACTACTATCAATATGTAGTTGAATTTAACTACCTAAACTACATGACCCAAATACTATCAGACAATATGTAGTTTGTATTTAACTACCTAAACGACATGAACCAAAGTAACTAACTAAACTACATGACCCAAAGTAGTTCACTAGTGAAAAAGCTAATGAGATTTGAATGTAGTTAAACTGCCACCCAACTACGTAGTTAAACTAGTAATTGAACTACACGTGGTTAACTACTCCCCAACACTCAGTGTGTGTGAGTGTGTGTGTGTGTGTGTGTGTGTGTGTGTGTGTGTGTGTGTGTGTGTGTGTGTGCGTGCGTGCGTGTCTATGTGTGACCATTTCACAGCTGGGCTACAATTGTAAACGTTTAGTTTTCATATTTGGCAGCCTGGTTCATGTTCATAAGAGGTCATGAGAGGTCTTCAGATAGCTGGTCTCCCAAAGAGAAGGGCCAAACAGTTAGCAAGGTATTGTTCAATCTGCTGTTATTGTAGCCACACAATATGGAGGAGGCGCTGCTTTTTGCACCCATGAAGTGGATACTGACCGTTATCTTGTCTAACTTACAGTATAACTGTATCTATCAACTTGCCATTGTCATCATCCTTGTTATCCTTTGTGTATGCATTATTGTGGTATTGGGCACCTATGTATCTGACTGACTCCCAATATCTGATTGCACTACTGTAGTAGTGTTTATGTCCTTTGCATACTTGTATTTATGTGGACATAAAGAAATCATTCAAATGTGTTTGTGTGTGTGTGTGTGTGTGTGTGTGTGTGTGTGTGTGTGTGTGTGTGTGTGCGTGTGTGTGTGTGTGTGTGTGTGCATTATGAATGTCACTTTTGCTCAGCATGCTTGTGCCAGAGAAGGCCCTGCAGGTTCAGCTCTCCGCCGGTGGAGCTAATTTAGTGAATAACCTTGTAATTATGGAGCTGCTGATGGAGAGAGCGCTCTCCTCTCGCAACGTGGACCTGAGGGACGCTCACTCTGTAGCCAGAAGCAGGGAGAACATTCTCATTCAGGATCTCACTCGGAGAAGGTCTCACACAGTCATATTAAATCCCCCAGCAGGGATGAAAGATCTAAACTGCTTTGACCAAAAAGTAGGCATGGAAAGAATGCAAACACTGCTGTATTTCCGCACAATATGTACACAGATTTCTGACCCACAAAAATTCTTGTCATGGATATGAATGTTCTGAATAAGGAGGAATATTCCAAGTTGGCAAAGGCGTTCATTTCTTCTGTCAACGCCACCAGAACCGCATGCTGGACAGAAACGATGGGTGACTGTACGTTTTTTCAGCGTTTGACTGTTACGAGATGGAGGAGGAAACTTTCTCTCTGGATCAGAGAAGACGCTCGGCACAACTTTAGGGCATCAAATTGACACCGTAACTCTTCCATTAAGCTTAAGTGGCCACAGTGAGATTTAAACTGTGATGTGCTGAGTTAGTCCGTCTACTCGGTGCTCTAGTGAGGCTGCCCCTTCCAATCAGCGTGACTAAACCTCACGGCTGGCTGGCTCGTTACGCGCTGAGAGACGGGTGCTGCCGGTGGGCACGGCGTCAGCGGAGGAGCGCCGTGGAAAAGGTCAAACTCTTAATGTTGTCACATCCAGCGCCAGCGGGGCTCCTCAGGCACCGCCCGGTGCCCTTCTGAGCCCAAATAAACGCTGTCATGTCAGATAGATCCACTTACAGCACAGCTCGCGATGGGCCTCCTGAGAACCCGGCGGCGCCAGAGGGCGGGTGTGGCTGTGCGTGTGTGTGCATGTGTGTGTGTGCATGTGTGTGTGCCCTCTGCGGCTGTTTGCGAGCCTGTTTATTGGTGTTTTCTGCATCCAACTCGCAGTAGGCTATATTACTTTGCGAACTACAGTTAGGAATTGTAACTGAACACAGCGTTTTGGGGCACGCAAGACCTCCCGCTTAATGTTTGCCAGTGGTTTTCACAGTCTGGCGTTTAGATAAAACGGCGTCCCCCCCCCGTCCCTTCCTCTACGGGGCAAAAGTGTTCAAAGTCCAGCTGGGGTCTGTTTTATTAACAGGTGTGGAGCCGCAGTGCATAACAGATGGAGGATGGGGGGGTTGAGGGCTCCTATGCGTACCCCCCACGCGCCCCTCAAGACGTGGGGAGGATCCGCTAGTCTGTCCTCCTGGAACTGAACTGGCTTGAGGTTCTGGTTTAAGGCGTGAGCTCGGTGGGTCGAAGCGGGCCTGATATTTCCAACATGGCGATCGATTTCATCGCCATTTTTTCCTCTTCCCTCTGATCAAAAATCAAGCTAGTTTCTTTGCGTGTCTGTATTATTTTAACTTTGCATGGCACAGGATCGATCTCTGCTAAAAAGTAGAGTCAGCGGGTGGTGTAGTTAGTAGACAGTGAGGAAGTAAACAGCAGCCTCTGGGATGGTGTTTTACGCTCGACTTGATCCTAAATGGTGTGCACACACAGCGGTGGGCGCCACGGGTCGACGTCTCAAAGCAACATCGACCGCCCTTGAAGGATGTGAAAACGCATAATAAAGGAGAAGTTAAGACGTGATGATTTTTGCTTCAGCTGTCATTACTCCGCGGCCCTTACTAACGTTTATGCACAAATGGAGCTCTCGCTGGTGTCAGCGGCAATTTGAGGCAAACTTTCTGTTCTTTTAAGCATTTCCATGCCGCTACAGTTGAAAATCATCAACTTGACCACATCTGTAGCGTGTTTCTATTATTTTTCCATTCATATTTTTTTCCCAATCTGCCTGAGGGACAAGTGGAGATATCGTACTTCACATTGCCCTCTAATAACCCGTGATCATTTGACAACTGACCGTAAGATCTCGTGCGAAATCTACATAGACGGGAAAAGGCAGCGGAATGAAAACAAAGCAAATCTCTTTTCCATGTCTGAACGCTATTAGGCGCCAAATGAAGATCGTTCCCGATGAGTTTTGATTGAGGAGACTACGAGTCTCTTTCTGTGTCCGGAACCGCAGGTCCCTGTCCATTCATCAGCGGCTAAGTAACAATTAAAGCCAAATAGATCGGTAATGACTTCAGCGGGGCCGCTTTGTTTGTGCCTCGGAGGCCTGGGTGCAATTTACGCAATGTTCCCAGAGTTAAAGAGGGGAGCTGCTGAATATTCATAGCGACATGTCCCTTGCCATCCCCCGGGTGGGCATAGCAAATGAGAAACCACATGAGATCACTTACATCTTCTTCTTTTTTTCTGGCACAGGATTTTTTTTATTTCCGAAACAGATTTGGTGACTCATTGTCAGATCACCGCATTCTTTGAAGATCCAAAGAAATCTACAGTAAGACACAGGTCTGTTCTTATAAATGCAGACACTCACCCAGGTTTTTGCGCCGTAAATCAAAGGCTTTCTTTCGTTTTGTGCAATATTGCTACGGCGGTTTTTGCCAGGTAACCCCCCCCCCCGTGCCTGAACCCTCTTGCCTCTTCAAACCGCAGTACAACTAATAGGACCCCTACCAAACATTTACAGCGCCGTCTGCTACCTATAATGACTTCATCAGCGTGAGTGATTTGCTGGCCACAAACCGGAGCACAGTCAGGTACTCGCACAAGTACGCGAGCTGGTCCTGGATTTTACCGCAGTCTCACACAATGGAACAAACCCCCGAAAAGTCCCAAAAAACGGGCTATTCATACATTTACGAGCAAAAAAAAAAAAGGCAAGCGCTCCTCCTACTGTAAGAACAATTCAAAGACAACACAATTCTGGGCTCCGGCGGCCGTGTCTCCGCAAGACGTCAAACAGAACAACTTTATTTGTCAGATGCGAGAGGGCCTGCATTGGCGACGCAGGCTGAGAAGCGAGACCACCTGCACTTACTTACCTCCCAGAGCCCCAGGAGCGAGCGTCTGAGAGGGCTCTGAGGATTAACTTACGACTTTTACGGCTCAGTCGGCACACGCTATTACCTATTCAATCACACTCGCCTCCTGTCTCCATAAATAATTTTAACAGAACGCGCGCGCGCACAGAAACACACACACATACTCACAGAAACACACACACACGCCGCGTGACCCGGTTACAGTTAACTGTCACAACCCCTGGTGCTTATATATGGGCTTGTCTTCATCTTTGGGGGAGAGGCAGAAGTTTTCCATCTGTTGAGGCGAGTGAATCAGTGATCATAATGAAGTGAGATAATCTCTCCGGGTGCAGGGGGCTGGCACGGCCGGCTGGTAGCAAGGATATTACAAACCAGACTGCCCTAGATTACAGGGAAAGGTCCCCTATTAGGGGGAAGGCAGGGATGAAAAGATTATTTTAATAATATAGTCAGATTGCACGGTGCAAACCGAGAGGGTTTCTGTCAGTAAATTCGTCAAAAATCAGTCACTTCTTTTAAACCAACGGGCTTTTAAAAACGTGCCTGTCCGTAACGGGCCGATTGTGGCTTGCATGCTTTATATCGAGAAGCTACGCGTGCCCCGTAGTTCAGCTTTCTCGAGAAGTGCGCGTTCACACAGCCCGCCGCGTAGAGGCCGAGAGTGCTGAGATTTCGCGCGCGCGAGTCGCATTTGGGTTGGTCCCACAGGAAGCACGTTTCTCTGCGCTGACCAGCAGCTCTCCTGCTCTACAGGAGGAGAAAACCCTCTGGAAACAGGCTGTAGGCTGCTTACATTGTGTTCCAATAGCCACTAAAGCTTCATCTGTTCACTGCTGTAGAAACAATGATGACAGATCACTGTGCTTTTCCACATCAGGGATGGACTTTATGTATTCCATCTTCTTCACTTTCTCCATAAACTCCCTCATATCAAAGCCGTCACATTTATTTGTTTTCTCAGCAGCAGTCATGACTTGTGATCAGGAATAAGGAAAACCTAGATATAGCTCTCTCCCCCTCTTCCCTCTCTGTCTCTCTCTCTCTTTAATGCCATAGGCCTAAAACGATTAAGTAGGCTAGCCTAAATAAACAAACCTAAACATCCTTGATTACTGTTGTGGTCATTCAATAACAGACTCACATTTTCAAGAGGCAAGTGATAACTCAAAAGCAGATACAGTAGAGCATCACAACTACAATGTGTTGAAAACTTGCATCAGTGTGAAGATGGATTCAGCAACAACAACTCAGCCTGGTGGTGAGTTGAGCATTTAATATATGTGTGCTTCTGTGGTGATATAATGGTCTCTATGGTGTTTTCCCATGAAATTCGCACCGCGGCACACGGATAATGTAGACCGAATGCTGAAACTGGCGCCCCAGATCGCGAGACACGAGGGGAGCGCTGCGTCGTGCCACGGCCAGTGTGAATGACCTTATCCATTAACATGGGAGCCGAAAGGAAGCGGGCTGTTCTGCGTCCTGTGTGAACCAAGCCACGCTGAATACCGCACAGAGCGCTGTTTGCCTGTTCATTCAAAGTTTCTTAATGTTGCACCAAATCCGACACTGCACGTCCCCGGGTCCCCAGCAACACACCCGCCAAGTGTGAAGGAGATTGGATGAACGGTTTTTGAGATATGCGAAGGACGCACACATACAGAGATTCCTGGAATTAGTAAAGAGATTTTCATAACCATACTTTCGTACGGTTTTGTTTCTTTTACAGCTTTTAACCTACTACTTTGTTCTAGTTTACTGCTGCACAATTGATGTGCCGCCATGTTTTTATCATGCTAGTTATGTAAATCACCTGTAGCTTGTTCTTGAAAGCACCTTCAAAATAAAGCTTAATCGTCCTTCAAAATAAAGCTTACTCGTCCTGCTAAATATGAAAGCTTCCAGAGTATTTTTGCTCAAACATGCTGAAATACTCATCCGCTTATGCTGCTGGCAGTTTCTCACCCTGTGCTGCAGCAACTTTAGCTTTACTGTTTGCTAAGTGGGAGGTGTTTACCTTCAGCATGGCTACACCATCAGAGAAGATGTGGAGAAGTGCATACTTACAGGAGGTCCTGAAACAGAGAGGAGGGGGGGGGGGAGACATGGTTAGTATGTTTTCTATCAGGGAACCAGAAAACAGCCACAGTAACCAAATATCCGTGTCTAATACATGAAAGCATCCTCTGGTGAGCAGAGGTTCCTCTTAGGACAATGGCACTCCAGTGGAAGATGTTTGCTTTTGTGTGTGGACAAGTAGACGTACATAGACTGCAATGTGTTACATGCTTGTCCCCCCTGAGGCACTGTTCCACCGTTTAGACTGTGCATACACTCACTTCTATGCACACAGTGAGGAGGAGACAGTAGCAAGAGTAGAACTACCAGAAACTCAAGGTTCCAATCTCCCACCACAAATAGCCACCCTATTGCGAACATACCTCCAAAATCACACCTGTATTTTTACCCCTGGCATCTAACACCGGCATGTGACAAAATGCTCATCTCGCTATCCGCTTTCCGTCCAACAATGACCGGCGGGTCCCCGGCCTACTATCACATCCTGCGTCTGTAAGTGGCTCTGATTTCACTACTACAAGGGGTCGTGCGCTTGTAAAAAAAAAAAAAAAAAAATCCCCCCACGTTTTTGTGAGGTGACACTCCCGTCCCTTTCCCCCAATTACTGCTGCTCAAAGGACCGTGTGCCAACGCAGATCAGCACTCCCCAGAACCCTGGCCTGCAAATCATTCCGGGTCTTTAGGTTCTTATTAAAAGAGCCCAGATGCTCAAAACCCCACTTTTTTTTCTCCTTTTTTTACAAGTCCTATATCGTTGAACTGTTCTTCCTTGTGACCAGAGGGAGAGAGTGCAAATTGCTCCTGCAGCTGGGGCAGTTAAGGAGCTCCGCATAGACTCACTGGGCTGCACTTCTCCAGCCTGATATATGGATCATTGAGTTACAGTAGACCGCTTACTGTAGCTTTTCAATAAGCCCCCTCAATGGTGTGTTTCTGACATGTCCCTCTGCGTCATATACGGCTCCATACATATTTATCAGCTGTGACAGCCATGCTGGTATTGTTTTCACCTTGTGAGTCTGTGTGGCCAGCCCCCCCCCCACACACTTTACACCCCTGGCCCACATTGGTTTTAAGTCGCGGCCGTCATTTTCACCTTGTGATTATGTGTGTGTGTGTGTGTGTGTGTGTGTGTGTGTGTGTCATCAAGGCAAAATGTGGTCCTGGAGACACCTACTGTATTGTAGTGGGGACTATCACAGAAGCCGCTTTGGGTACTGTAGCAGCTGTTTATGTCTGTCGGTGGCGAGATGTTACCAAAGCGATGGCGTCAAAACCCGTGAAAGATGCAGTCACAAGATGTGGTCACAAAACCTTACAGGTGAGTAGCTGACATCAATGTAGGCCAGGTTCCAAAATGGGTATGATCCGATCAAGGGGGCCAGCCCATTACATATTGCCCCCCCCCACCAATTTACGTCCCTGACCCACATTCATTTTAGGTGGGCGTCGCGGCTGATGTGATCCCATTGCAAGATGGTCTCTAGTGTTCAAATAGCATTTATCATGGAAAATCTACCTAAGAAATTATGTGATGAAAAGTCAACAAATTCTCTCATTTGATGGCCTCAGACAGTCAGACCAAACAACTGTTGTTTGCAGCGATCTGTTGGTGGACGGAGACAATTGTCTACATAAGATGCATGTAAAATTCTAGTTTACTCTAGTTTCTAAATCGCATGTTACACAATCCAAGATCAAAGCCATTCACACCCGCGACATTCTGTCACTTTGACTTGGTTTCGCTCCACCGTTCTGTTCTCACACCGACACCTCCGGTCATTTGGTCCACACAGTTTACCACCCTCCTGTTTTTACAGAGCAGAGTCACACTGTGGGAATGTTAAGCTTTAGCCACCTCACCGGACAGGTATGGGGCATGTCAGTGCTCACATGACCGTGACAGTTGTTATCATGTTCTAAAATGAGGTTACAATCCACAGCAGCTGCGCTGGGACATTCCGAGGGACTACTTGTATTTTATTGATTGATTGATTGATTGATTGATTGATTGATTTAAGTCCAGCAAAAGCTGGTTTTGTTCATCACAATCATTTGTGACGTTGATGTACTTGACATGTCACAATCATTTGTGACGTTGATGTACTTGACATGTTATTGACATAAACTTGTCACGTGCACTAATTTGAGCATCAATTCCTCATTTGAAGGAGGCAGGTACATGAGAAAAATATCGCGATTATTCACGTAAGGAAAATATGGGCGTCGAGGGAAACTTGGGACACTCACGCTTTGACCACCCGCTGGGACCGTTTCAGACGTGGCATTCACCGACATTACGTTTTTCTCCCTGCTAACCTGTCACGCCACACTTTTCCTTTCCATATATTAAAGGTAAATAAGCGAGAGATCCTAATGAAGTATTCCATTCATTTTTAATGCATGAGTAAACATCGCAGTGTTATTTTTCCTATTTGTTCTCTCCGTCGGTCACAGCCAAGTCCGCGGGCGAAGGCTTCCCCGGCCTTTGTAGACGAGTAAACGGTGTCGCTCAGGACACCTCGCCATGAATATGTGGGGAAACTCACAGTTACTTTTGGGTTGAGGGGAATCATGAATTAAATATGCTTCCCTTCAATATCTAACCAGTGGTATGAACTGAAAAGAGGGAGATTGGCTTTGCAGAACAGTGCACAGTGCAGGATGCAGTGCACCTCTGCCCAACAGCCATGGGATGTATCCAGTCTTCTAAATTGTATCTCCTAAATGTTTATTTTCGTCTGGAATGGCTACATGGAGCTTGACACTGGGTGGCAATAATGTAGCACAGTGCCAATATATTTGTTTCTTTTGACACAGAATATTGTTTAGCTCTATTTAATTTCTTTCTGCTCTTCCAAGTATCCAAGACTGTAATTGCACGATTGCATTATAATAAGCCAAATCACATACCGATAGTTAAAACACTTAAAAGACATTGCTTTGCGAAGCATCACTGTGGGCTGAAACAAGCATGAAGTCGCAATATTGTGACCGCATATGCGGATTTATGCAGGATGGCAGGGGCAGCCCACCCTACGCTGCCTCTGCCACCCTGCATTTAGAACCCCCCCCCCCACCCAGCCAATTGGCATGAATACAAACACACACCTTCACAGTCACACACCTTCACACATACACATGCACACACACACACGCGCGCGCGCACGCACACACACACATCTGCCATACATGCTTGTGAAGAGGAATTCTAAGTGAAAGCTCCCCCAAAGCTAATGAACATGGCAATATTTGTGTGGGACAGTAATCATTGAAAAATAAAAAATACTGTGGACTCTGCTTACCACTGCTTGCCACAGTTCATGACACAAATAAAAGGCACAGGCCTCTCCGGCCGGCGCTGACTGTAGGTGATAATAAAGTGGGCCAGATTGGGCCCGGATCGCTGTGGGCCGACAACACCCTGCAGCCAGTGCAGCACTGTGACGGGCCATTTACAGACACAACACAATGGAAAATGCTCGTCATCCCAGTGTTTTCCGTTGTCTACCACTGTGCCACTCCAGACAGGGGTATGGCTGTTTGCTCATTTCCAATTGATTTGTCAAGAAGAAGCCATTTAAATTCTCTGCATTTGCCCTGCATGATGAGAGAGGGATGAACTGTCTTTGCACAATAGTGCCATTTGAAATATGCTGGCATGAAGGATGTTTATTGGAAAGTTAAGTGTTGCATAAACAAAGACGGCGGGATCTCAGAGGTGCAGCCAAGCAGAACATTGAACTGTTGTCTGTCTGTCATTTGCTTTTTCTTATTTTTTCCCCCGGCTTTCAAGTCGTACATTGGATCACTCCAATATTATGCAAATCAGGGGGAGAAAAAAAAGGCAGAGGCAGAGAGCCATACCGCACTGATCCGTGTCTTTCTGCTCGAGACCCGAAACGCAGAACACACGGCCGCAAACAGGATTTTGAAAATTAATTTGGCAAAATCAAAAAAACGCAGGAAGTCATAGAGATTCCGATACTCAAATAGCAGCGATTGTTTGAAATCCTGCCCCGAAACTGATTATGTTTGATTCCTATGACTTTAAAAAAGTAGTTGCTGGAATTAGCGGTAATACCGGCTGGAGGTGGGGGGGGGGGGAGAAAAAAAAAAAACATTTTCTAGCAGACGATGGTGTTCATTTCTGTCGGCCGTGAAACCCAACCACTGTCTTATTTCTCGGCCTCGCTTAAAAACCGGGACCTCTCTTCGCCGGGTCTTTCTAATTTGTTTTTACAAGAGCAGTACTTTTGTTTCCAGCGGACTGGGCTTTGGTCTACTGCAGTAAAGGCTCAACATAGGAGGGCTGCTGCTGCACTCCAGCGCCCATTATCACTTTTGCTATTAGGTGTGCCGGCGTGTGGATGCACTCGGCACACTCGCCGGCTGCCAAAGTACATGTTCTCGCTGGGAATTCAATTTGTGGCAACACTTTTCTGTCTGCGGGAGTGTCACTGCAAAAACGTGTCCCCGTCTCGGGGGGGTGGCAGGACTTGAATCTGCGTAGGGCCAAGTCTGTTGAGTCAGCTCATGAGAGAGAGAGAGCGTGGGAGGAGGGGGGGGAGGCAGAGGGGGAGGTACACGGTTTCACTTGGAGATCCTGTAAACTTGGAATGGCCCGGACACATTACGACAACTTGTTACTGAGATTGAGGCGGCCGCCGCCGAGCCCCGAACCCATTACATTACTGATGCAGAACATTACTGTAGTACACCGTGTCTCCAGTCAGAGACCGGCGGGCTTTTTTCCTTTATACTCCTGCTTTCCCAAGAGAGCTACCGCGTAGGAGAGAGAGAGAGAGAGCGAGCTGACACTCTCGGAGTAACCGCTCCTAAAACATCATCTTATTGCGAAATATTTGCTTTATTATTATTTTAGCATTATTACATTATTACAAAATTATGATACCATCTCTTTGAGGCACTCTACCCTTGCCAGGAGACTGAGGTCTGGCAGAGCCAGAACCTTCAAGTCTCTTCCCAACCCATCCACCTCTTCAACGAGGCCCCCGAAGGAGCAGCCCACACGAGTCCGAGCACATGCCGGCTTGGTAACGGGCCGAGCTCCCCCCCTACTGACTTAATCCGACCACCCCCCCCCCCTCCATTAAATGACTGCGCTTGCAATTTTTTTGATTGTTTTGTGACTGTTTTCTACTGTATATTATAGCTTTATCTTCTACTATTGATGTGATCGCCATGCTGCATACTGTACTGTAAAACAAATTCCTCATTTGTAATCTGATTACTTACTGTGGCTATTAAAGTGAATCTTGAATTATTTTATCATTATTTATTTATTTGTTTGTTTGTCTCTGGATTAGTTTATCCTTGCTTTGTTTTCAGGTTTTATTCATTTATTTGGTTATCTACATGTGTGTGTGTAATTTCCATCACACACGACCTCTCTGATCGCTGCCATTTGTCGGTTGCTATGTGTCTGTTTGGTGTCTGATTGATCTGATATGTGTCTGATTGATCTTGTCTACCTGTGTATGCCAGTAGGATGCCTGGTTGTTGGGTTAACAGGCAAAACAATTAACTTGTCCTGTGTGTGTGTGTGTGTGTGTGTGTGTGTGTGTGTATTTGTACTGCTCCACACACTGTCATTCAATTAAAAAAAAAACTTGGAAAGAGAAGAGAGAGAGAGAGAGAGAGACACTGACACTGGCTTGTCTTTCAGCCTCACTGTTAGATCCCCGTGTTTCTACAGCAACTGAAGCCACGTCGCCGCGTAGACTCAAACAATCAGATCCAACTCTGAAGCCACCGAGGCCACAAATTACACCTTCTACATCTATCACCTTCTTTTGGCCTCCAAAGATATACAGTATAGTTTTACACGCTTGTAAGTATAGCATGAATTGATGATGTTCTACTACAGCATTACTGCTTAAACTGTTCTGGATAGAGACTAGAGTGATCCTTGGTCTCGCATAGCGCACACGCAGACACAAAGACACACACACACACGGTGCGCGTGCACACGCACACGCACACGCACACACACACACACATACCAGGTTCTCCATTGCGGCCTCTTCTTCCTCGCTTCCCTGGTGGGCCTGCAAAGAGAAGAATACAGTCAATTTTGGTCGGCAGTTCGATTGTCCTGCTGTTGGTTTCAGTTTCACATCCTTCAGTTTGAGCTGTATACGTTCAAGTATTCTCACGCCGACGCGAAACCTACGGCCCGGGATGAGGAAGAGGCAAATGTTGTCTTTGGACTTTGCGCACACCTCAAAATCTCAAGGTTCATTAAGCATTTAGGCCCAATTTAGAGGTAAACTGAGGTGGAAACAGGGCACGCACACTGTCCCGCCACAGAGTGAGCATTTTGCTGTCGTCCCCGTGTCTTCTTTTTCCCCCCTTGGCGTTATTCACTTGAGCTCGGATGCCCTCATTTTTTTTAGTTTGTTTATACAGTATAAACAGTCGTCTTCTGTATTTCCCTCTCGCTGTTTGCTTTCCGTGAGCGCCGTCAATCCGCTAAAGTTCAGGCGGAAGAGTCAAACAATTACGCCCTTTGCCAAGTTTGACGCGTTGAAGACTTGACTGCATTGTGCGTGCGGGTACTGTAGACGTCCGTTCTGATGGGGGGGGGGGGGGGACGCAGACGAGCGTAAGAATATCTTGCCCAAAGATGACCTTCTTCCACCCAAGAATACATGGAGTGTTTGCTGAGGCTGACTGCTGGAAAGCTTTTTCTGCCATTGGCATTCTGTTTGCTCTCTGCCCCCAAAAAAACTGTGTACATTCGCAATTTAGTGAAAGGGGTGAGGCCGCGACTTTCCGAGCGGTAGGAAATGAAAAGCTATACAGTGCACGGGGGAAATCTCCACCTTTGATGAGTCCACAGTGGAATGGATGAGGTCTAAAAACATTATATTAGGTGCAGGGAAAATGAACGTTTGACTTTTCACTCGACAGTACGGGGCTCAGAAAATCCGTTTGTCCGAATCACCAACGCGGACGTCTGGTCTGCTCCTACGTAGTCTCACGTGGTCGTCAGACCCAACGTCTTAACGTCAGCATACTTCCAGCGACAGAGGTTTCTGAATCGCAAGTCAGCATTTCCGGGTTTTGCGGTAGGAATTCCGCCGGGCAAATCTGATTGGCTGGTCCGACTCTCTGCGTGCATTTGTGCATCGTTCAAAATGTACCGCCCCACGAGTTGCGTCGCGCAAATAAGGAGGTCCGTGGTTGGTCAATTCAAATGTCTGTCACGCGTGTTGTTTTGGTCTCAGGGGGGGGGGCGGTCCTTAACCACTTTGCATGAATTGTACGGCTGGCTACTGCGAGACTAGCTCCTATACGTAACCAAGCGGGACAATCCTCTCCGCTTGCTTCTGCAGCACGGAGACCATGCGGATCCCAGCTGCAAAGAGTACAGTATGAACTATTATGCAAATCATTTCGGAGCTCCTCTGACCCCCGGTGCTGCCAAGGAATAGCATTTCATTGTCGTACTAAAAGTTCAAGATAATTACCATAACAGAGGTTGTGAAAGTTTGGAATAGTGTCACCAGCTCCTCATTAATTTGTCTGGGTGTCAAAAGGTGGCGTGCTCCGCCCGCGAGCGGCGACTCCTTCACGCCGGGCGGAAATAGGAAGACTTAAAATACTGAAACGCCATGCTAATTACTACCGCTAATCCAAATTGCCTGACCCCCCTGCCCCACCTCACTTCACGCAGGTGCACACGCACACGCACACGCACGCACACGCACACGCACACGCACACGCACACACACACACACACCTCTCTCCTATCGTGTGTGTGTGTGTCAGCTGCTTTGTCCAATCAGCTTTCCTAACTGTATTTGCTGGCTACTTGACAGTCTGCAGTCTCTCTGTATGCAACAGAGGGAATTGAAAGTTAAACGAGAAAGAAAGAATGCCTTTTTCCTCGGTATTTGGGGGATTTACGACGGGCCCAGATGTGTAACCAGGGTGTAAAATGCGGGCTTATGCTCCACGACTCTTCGCATGATGTTTAGTCCTCGACTCGCTCCCACTGTTTGGCCGGGCTTCAGCCTCCAGCTCTGCTCCCCTGGACCGCGTCCAGGACCGCGTCGGGCGCTGCCAGCAAAAAGGCCCAGGCGCGGCTCAGAGTGTGCAACCACAGGTGCAGTTTGACTCTCACTTTGCTATGGTTCACTTCAACCCCCGCGCTTTCTCCAAAGGTTTGCCTTTCAGGTCTTAAGAGAAACGGAAGGGGGGTTTACTGCGCCTGGCAGTCAATTCGTTATTGCTTACTTTGAAATGTCATTGTAAGACACTTGACACCTCTGAGAAGAATGCTTTGTGGAGACGATACACCGTCCTCCTGATTTTAGCGGTATGCTTTCGACTACTGCTGAGAAATCACACGGGGGTGAGTGATCCAGGCGAAATAGCCAAGACTATTTTCAGATATTATCATGACTCACAATAATGCAACACAATATTTCTCATTTTGTTTTTCTTAGGATGCGAGATACTGAGAAGCGCGGCCCAAATGGTAACAGTACTCCATTGGCAGAACATGCCAACTTAAAAAAATGTATATAAAATCTGAGTTTATTAAACACAAGAAGAATAAAAGACCATCAGGATCAGTGAGAGTCGGTTCTCAGATCAATTTCTATTTGAATGAATTATATAGCGGTAAAAGGTCAAGAAGCACAGAGCAGCTTCTTGTCGCAAATAAAAGTAACAGCAGGACTCAAATAGGGGTCTGAAGTCCCAATAGACCTGAAGTTGCATGTTGTGGCAAAACATTGCAGTTACATGGCAGTTGGCCTGCGCTTCATTCCAAGTACAGTCATGGAACAGCAGTTTCAGGAAGAAAAAAAAATGTGGCAGGGAATTTCACGAGGAGGTGAATTATGACCAATCTAGCGAGACCTTCATTTTCAACTGTTTTGATAGGAACCAACCTTTGTTAGGTGAAACATTACAGCATCAGTTGCATCTTGCCAGCGTTTGCTTTTGGAGGGTTTCTCAAGTGATTTGCCAAACGGTGTTTGACGCTGCCTTCAAGTGCTCCTCGAAAACTCCATCTTCCGAGTTTGTAAATCGTACAAGACAACTCGGTGCTCACTCAAGTACTTTACATACATACTTTATATACACACAAAGTATATAGTCACATCTCAGCAATTCACCGTTTTTGAGTCACTCAATTATGATATTTCCAACAGCAACTGAAGGCAGCACACACTTGAATGACACGCTGAACTAAGCAACTTTAAGCTTTAGTTACACGGTGACTTTTGTGAACGATTGCATGAAAGCAGTGAATGTAAACGGCTACAGCAAAATAAGTTACTGAAGGAAATGACATGTGGGCTACTATTTATCACAAAGACATGTCCACAATCTGCCTGTGTGAGCGAATCGTGACAGAGTTTTAACCAGCGATGATGTGAGATCATCATCTCTCCCACCCTCAAGAGCAGACCATGCCATCCAGCATGAGAGCAGAGAATAAAACTGTCCCATAAATGCTGTCACATGGGCTCGCTCAGATACGTTGAATCACCACAAGGGATGGAGCTTCCAAAGGGCAGCCATTGCATCTGCTACTCTGACAGTAATCCACTGCGACAGGAACGTCACCAAGTTGGCTGTAAGACCGGCGTGAAACCATCACCGACCAGCACAGTTGTCTCGATCCTCCCGATCTACACTGTGGAATGACTTCACACATTTGCTGCTTTTTCGGGAATGGTCAAAGAAAGAGAGATTTTTTTTTACAAACCCACAGAACACAGTCTATTGATAGTAGTAGAAATGTAATGTTAGTTGGCACACCAGACTGTATTTGGCAGTATTTTGAAACAAACTGTTCGCAAGCAATGGGTGTTTTGTTTTCGAATATACTTAGCTCATGCTGGTCATTATGACATGATTTGAAAGTTACGCATTGCTTGCTTCTTGTTTATACTTTATGTATTCAGGGCAATATTACATTTGACCTTTTACCGTCATCCATAAAATATTGGTTGGCATGAACTCGCTAACAATTCTGCACCAGTTCTGAGTACCTCTTTTTCTTCCAAATCAATCAATTTTAACCGAATCAATCCCAGGTGGACCCATTTACAAAACCAGCATTGTTTCAGAGCTTAATACATAATCAGCAATCAAAGCTTCTCTCTCAAAGTACCACAGCTATTCCTCAGCGAAAGGTGAAAGCGGAGCCAAAAATACCAAACTGGGTACAAGATCCAATCTCCAGAGTCAATCAGGTTTGAAGAGAACTGGCTTTCGTACGTCTGAGACAGCGAACCTAATTGCACCTTTCCGGATAAGACATTGAGCGCCGCGGACCTCTGCTGTGACTGTGATCCGTAACACATACTTTGCATTGTCCCACGTTAGAATATCGTCCGATTGAGCTGAGATGTGAAACCGACGTCAACTCCTGATTAGGTTTTCTTCTTCGAAGAGGCACTTGCCATCATTTCCTCTTTATATGAGCGAAAACCTGCACTTTAAAGTCATCCAAATAATCAGGAGAAGAAGGACAAAACGGCAAAATGTCTTTTTCACTTCTGACAAATTGCATTGATGAAGCAAATATGTCACAGGTGTAAGCAGCAGTGTGTGCTTCGTGAAGACTAAACCCAATGACTTTGAGATAATGATATAAAATCAGACCAGGTACTGTATACCGCGATATGGTGTTGCGTTCACTCATCTATGCCTCCTTGCCTTACACATTTTCCCATAGGCTATTTAAGAAGTATTTTGGCCTTGCTGTCACGCTGAATCAATGTAACCAATCAAGCCATTTCATGGATACCAAAAGGGCTGCAGGCCGAACTTATTGCTTACATGTGAGTCATGCAAATACAATGTGTCCAGCATGAATGTTTGGAGGAAATGTCATGGCGCTGCACAATAATCCCAGTGCCAATGTTTTAAAATACTGACATGAAATTATATGCCTGCTTCTTTGTCCAGCTACGCTTCATTTTACGTAAAGGAGGTAATGGGCCTCCAAGTCCTCAAATGTCCTTGAATGATTGTGTTCTCATGCTCATAAACAATGCTCTACTGCACGGCTTCACTGTGGCTCCTGTCACAGCTTCCTATTGGTGACAGGACTGCATGGTGATTTCCTATTGGTGACAGGACTGCATGGTGCTTTCCTATTGGTCACAGGACTGCATGGTGCTTTCCTATTGGTCACATGACTGCATGGTGCTTTCCTATTGATCACATGACTGCATGGTGCTTTCCTATTGGTCACAGGACTGCATGGTGCTTTCCTATTGGTCACATGACTGCATG
The DNA here is from genome assembly GCF_964638095.1 of Poromitra crassiceps. NCBI lineage: Eukaryota > Metazoa > Chordata > Actinopteri > Beryciformes > Melamphaidae > Poromitra > Poromitra crassiceps. Next base: position 38,582,076 of record NC_139628.1, read on the forward strand.
GTGTTTCCTATTGATCACATGATTGCATGGTGCTTTCCTATTGGTCACATGACTGCATGGTAAGAGAGAGCATGAAAGGACACCATGATTTTATGACTAAACGTCAGTTTAGATGCCCAGCCGGACATATGGATAGACATAGTTTCTTGTCAGCATTTTCAGATTTCATCGTAACTCCAAATCCATGTCTGCTTCACTAGTGTTTGCAAGGACTATAGATTTTAGATTAAATTTGATTATAGTGGCATACAGCATACTGGTGCCTAGCCCACATAGGCTTACAAGACACTACAAGTGATGTCACGTGAGCAATCGTGATGTCATCAGTGATGTCACTCAAGCGAAAGTGATGTCATCAGTGAGTGATGTCATCAGTGAGTGATGTCACTCGAACAATTTGTCCCTTTATAAAGCCTTCCGTTTGAAAAAACAAAGTTTGAGATGCAGCGCTGCGTACACAGGCGTGACGACTCGCTGCTCCACAATGCCACTGAGGCTGGAGACCTGGACAAATTGAGGACCCTGCTGCAGGAAGACTGCTTCAGAAGGTGTATCAATGAGTGGAGGAGGAGTTTGTGGTACGGATGGATCACCCCTCTGGGGCTCGCAGCCAAGCACGGTCACGCTGCCTGTGTGGCCTACCTGATCACCCAGGGAGTACAGGTAGACCTAGCTGATGAGGATGGCTGGACGCCTCTCTGCTGGGCCGTGGTCTATGGTCACCTGGGCTGTGTCCAGATCCTCCTGAAAGCCGGGGCTAACCCCAACAGAAGGGTACGTGGCTTATATGCGCCGGTCTACTATGCTGCCCGGGATGGAATGCTGGAGATACTGCAGGAACTCATCAGGTACCGTGCTGCTATTGACATGGACACCGATCACACCTTCGTGAGGTCTCCTCTCTACGTCAGTGCCTACTTCCACCAGCTGGAGTGCTTCCGTATGCTCCTCCAGGCTGCTGGCGTTCTGACCCGTGACATGACTACTCTCCTGCTGCAGGTGGTGATGTGGAAAGGGTGCGACGCAGCTTTCGGCCAGCTGCTCCTCGACCGCCGCCAACCTGGCTCTGGTGAGGATGCAGGCACAGCTGGAGGAGAGGGCAGATCCCGAGGCTCCCCGGGTCTTTCAGGAGGCCAAGAGATGCCCTCACAGTCTGGCCCACTTGTGTTGGATCCGGATCCGCCAAGCGCTGGGCACACATCGCCTGAACCAATTCCACTCCCTACACCAATTCCACTCCCTACCACTAACACAAGTGATGAAGGACTTTGTGCTCCACCAAAACCTGGATTGGTGAAAACTGGATTGGTGAAAAATGGATTAGTGAAAACGGGATTGGTGAAAACGGGATTGGTGAAAACTGGATTGGTGAAAACTGGATTGGTGAAAGGTTCCCCGTCAGGTGCTTATTTGCGGCGGGATAGCCGCCAAGGGCTCCAATCCAGTTCCAAACAGGCCAGCCCGGCCCCCTGGAAACACAGCAAATAGTGCCATCATCAGAGATGTATGACATCACAATGAGGAGCGACCTGGCAATTGACATCGATGACCTCATAATGAGAGTGATGATGATGATGTCACACAGCGATGACATCATCAACAGTGGCATGAAGTGACATCATTGGATACAATGACATCATCAGTGATGTGAAATTCCCATGTCACCAGAGAGGTCAGTCACAAGCATCACAAGTGATGTCACAATCCTGATCGGCGATCACGACATCAGGAGTGATGTCATAATCATTGATGACATGATGGCTATAAATACGGGTTGGTCCGTGAGAGAACGTACATTATCCCAAAGGAACTAATTGTATATGAAATTATGCAGCTCACTCCAGAGTACCAATCAGCAAACGATGACTCCCAGAACGAAGTATCGGATGAAGGTGCTTACCAAATTGGTAAGAGAGTTTCGGGATGGAGGGGCCACTGCCTCATCCACTGCTTTTTTTTTTAGATTCTTTTTTGTGGCATGTTGCCTTTATTTGATAGGACAGTAAGTAGTCAGACAGGAAAGGTGGGGAGAGAGAGGGGATGACATGCGGCAAAGGACCACGGGTCGGATTCAAACCTGGGTCGGCCGTGCGAAGGACTTCAGCCTTTGTGGTACGCGTTCTACCAGGTGAGCCACCGGGATGCTCCTACATCCACTGCTCTGATTAGTGGTCCTGGGTCATCGAATGTCAACATCCACGAGTCAAGCGTTATACCCGTTGACAAGAGTCCTCCTGCTTACCAACATGATGAAAGCCCCATAGGATTCACAGAATCAAGGGTTAGGCTAGCACATGCTTCTTCCGATACATGTGCAGTCACCAGCCGCTTCTTTTCACCTGTAGAGCGTGGGTGGATCACACTACATCCCCCCCCCCCCCCCCCCCCCTCCCGAACAGGCGCCCCGACCAACCAGAGGAGGCACTAGTGCAGGGACTAGGACATAATAGCATTCATCCGGCTTTAAGCCAGGCCAATTACAGGCCAATTGTGCCTGTATGGATGACCGAAAAAGCAGAACCTGCGACCCTCGTGTTGGTAGGCAGGGAATCTGACTACCGCTGCACTACCCGGACGCCCACAAAAGGTTCAACACCTTTCCCACACCTTACAGATATATTAGGACTGCACATATATGTTTTATAGCTTTACCATGCATTTACAGCTCATGCTTATTTATCTTCACTTTCATCCTCAAGGCTCCCAACTAAATGTAGATTTTCCGGCTTGGAGTTTAATTAAGTGAAATATTCACAGTCTTGCTCAAAATGTTAAATGAACAGGACCTTTACAACCGGTGAGACGAAATAGAGGGTATGCATGTGATGTCACAGAGGCAGAAGTCACTGCAGGTTCACGCCCACTGAGTCACAGCAAGACTGAGCTTGAATGCAGTAATCAGCCTACATAACTGACACCTGCTGCTCAGGGAGGAACTTGACACTCATTTTGATACTCATTCCTGATTGAGGGGGCGTGTTCCAGTGGGTGTGCATACCCTCTATTGGAAGATCACCAATATTGGAATAAAAAGGCGCGTGGCATCTCTGTCTATCGCTGGGAATATTATTACATTATATCTGTAATATTGGAGAAGTTCAAACAATCCTAAAAAGTGGGTGTCAGAGTCCTCTTGCAGGGGCCGCTGGTCTGTCTAAATAGACTTCATTATAGTCCATTTAATCCCACAACATGGATGGGTGAATTTATGAAATCTGGCAATGCTTGGTATCCAGGTCAACAGAATCTAAGCTGCACAAGAGCTGGCTTTCTACTGTACAATCATTTGTTACTTTACAAGTACATTTTTGTGGAAAAAGTCTGGCAAAGCAAAGCGGGCAACAATTGCGATCCAAGATCGTTATTACTCTACATGACAATGAATAAATCAATACATAAAATGCTAATTCATGGAACTCTAGGTCTACCGTCTTGGGGGAAAAAATGAAAATTGAACCGCAATTTTACAATCAGCCTCATCCATGAATGTCACTGCTCTTTTCGTCTTAAGGGGGGGGGTGTCTTGTTGTCAGAAATATGAGCACTTTTTGGCCTGAAAGTCAGGCCGACGCAACTACACTGGAATATCTGCACTTTTTCCACTGAATAAAAATAGAGGGAATATGCTCATAAGATGCTAACTCTACCCACGAAACTGTGGAGCTCTTTGTAAAACTTGACAGACAAGTATGAGCGGCAGGTTCCTTATAAACGCTCATAATTTCCATTCATAAGTTCCCTGTCATCAGTCCATATACTGACAGAGTGTGTGCTGTAAACTGCACTTCACCCCTCGTGAAGAGAACTACTGCGCTGACCTTTGAGGTTTGCCATTACGCTGCGTGAACTTTGCTACGTCTGTGTCTCCAGCACAGACGGCCCATTCAAAAACGTTAGGACGCTTAACGTAATCAGCAGATAGAATGAGACGCAGATCTGGCCGTGTGTCATCTGTGGTCATCTGTGATGGGTATATTGATGAGAAGAAGAGGAAAGTCCCATGAACTTGTGATACACCGAGTTGGCTCCAGAAGCTCTCGTAGCATTCTGACTGACCTCCCTTACAATTACTAAGCCCCTAACTCTCCCTCAAACCGTCAGCGTGAGAGAGTATGAAGATGCAGACCAAAAGAGAGAGACTGAGTAATTATACTAAGATAGCAAATGGAAGAAAGAGGTTGTTCTTAAAAGAGCAACTTGTTTGTAGCACGACTGGCAGACTTGACCCCCCCAGCCGCAAGTCAGCACAATAATTCACCCCGTCAAGCTGCATGTGCTCGAATCACGAGAAAACCACGCTGTCACAACTTTGGAGACGTCAAACTAAAGGTCATCGGGGAGTTCTTATGAAAGCGCCCGAAAGCTGCATTGACTTTATAGTGGAGCCATAACATGAACTTATCGTTCAGTAGTTTCCCCCTCCCCCCCAGATGCAAATATGAGAGGGATGGATGCTGTTAGTGATTCATTATAAGTCAGCATCACTTGTGTCAATAGAAGTTCAACTCAAAGAGGTATTCTTTCCATTTTCCTGCAATCCGATAAGAGCAATAGACTACAGCATGGTTAGCAAGCAATGTTAGCATTAAAGGCTAAACCATATCAAAGAAGAACCATATGATCAGACTTGTAGTATTGTTCTTTTTTAGGAGACCGACACCGAGTTATTTTTCTTCCAAGCCAAAACTGAGTTATGGCTTATTGACTAATCTAGCAAAATGTAACCTGTTTGAAGACTGCAAATCTACTAGCATAATGTTAAATCCAGCCTGCTCTATACTGCGAGGGAGTTGAGAGTCTTGGCAACACAATCTAAACACCAATTTCTGCAGAAGAATTTGGGGGCCCATTTTAATTTGCCCAAGACCCACATTCGAGTCCCAACCCAGACCTTGAAAAACAACGTTCTAACGCATATTTCACATTATTCTGGGATTCTGTGGCATAGGCTATATCCTCATTATCCTTACTTCCAGCTACGCTGCACTCCAATGCAACCATTTCCTGAATCAATATGATGATTATAGCCATTTCCTAAATAATTCTTCACAATTACATTTAATCTGTTGCCCAGAAAAGAGAACCATTGTGTCTGATTTGAACATTTACTCATTGTATTTTCTCGGTGTGCTCATTTTGTCACCACAGAGTATTGCGTTCAGTATATAGCCCATAGTAACATCTAGCCAGTCTAAACCGGATTTTTCTTCTTTGTGAATAAAGTGTCCCGAGTCTTTCACAAGCTCTTTGTGAATTCATATCCACAACGTTCATAAAAGGCAACTTTGTGTACTCCCCTGTAATAAATGTATTGTTATGTCTGGGTGGACATGGGTTTATGTTTCTGCTCAACAGAGTATGATTGGTGAGCTGGAAATTGACACTTTGATTTATACAACAGTCGTAATGCAGGAGGACTCGCTGATTAGGGCCTGAATTAAAACTAACGAACAGTCATGAGGCCGGGGTAATGAACAGTGACGCCTGCTCCATAAACGCTAATGAAACGTTGTTTTTTTTTGTTGCCGTTTTCAATTACGAGACATCATGAAAAACACTGAATTCTGATATGCTCGAGAGTGCAGGCCGACACCGTTATCATTATGTTTCAAAACGAAAAGTGATTCACGGTATACCGGCAGGACACTTGTTAACGTCAGCTCGCGAGACATCACCCAACAAGAATGTCAAGCTAATTATAACGAAGTACTGTAGCATTAATTACACGCACGGCAGCAACTGATTAAAAACAAGTCAATGGTGCGTGCTCTCTGGAAACTTCTCGGTGCGTTCGCTCAGTAGTGGTCAGGAGACATTATCAACTTGAAGTGAATGCGTGTCTCTCTCTCTCTCTCTGTCCTCCCTCCCACTGATGAATTTGTAAGTCGCAGTTGTTTCACTTTGTGGCGCTTGTCCAGATGCCAGATATCAGTTCATTAAAGCACAAAGGCTGTCCATTAGGCTGTGAGGAATGTGTCTATCATCGCAGGCTCCGTTCACACTGCGTCAAGCCGATTGAGTCCTGTATTAAAAATGCATCTTCCCCTCCCTGAACCGCCAGATCAAAATAGCGGACACAATAATTCCCATGTTTTTTTGCACTTGGGAGTGCCCCTGTTTGAGTGAGCAGTGAAGTTGTTTGACAATCTGGCAGTATTCTTTTACCCCAAATCCCGTCACTCCCAAACACACACACACACGCACGTGAGCACACACACACACACACACACACACACACACACACACACACACACACACACGCACACACACACACACACACACTTATACAGCTATCTTAGTGAGGAGTGAGGACATTCACTGACATACTGGAATGGATTTCCTCGCCAATAACCTTAACCAGCATAGTTAAATGCCCTAACCCTAACCTAAACCCAACTCTAACCTAACCCTTAAAACCAAGTCTTTACCTTCAAACAGCCCGCTGAAGGTGTGTGAGAAAGTGAGGACCGGCCAAAATGTCCTCACTTTCCTAAAATGTCGGAAGTTGTGGCGGATGTGGCGGATGTTGAGGCGGCTGTGGCTCGGGAGGTAGAGCGCGTCGTCCACCAACCAGAAGGTCGGTGGTTCAATCCCTGGCTCCTCCAATCCGCAAGACACTGAACCCCAAATTGCTGTGGTGTGTGAATCGGTGAATGTAGGCACATTGTAAAGCGCTTTGGATAAAAGCGCTATATAAATGCAGTCCATTTACCATCTACCAATGTCCTCACTTCCCAGGTATAAAATATAAATCTCAAATTGGCTGCGCACACACACACGCCCGCACGCACTGGAGGGACTCAAAATCATTACTGAACTTAAGCAGGTCCTCTCTGGCTCTCTGACGTGCACACAGACAGACGGAGAGAAGACGGATGACGTGGATGCGACCATGCGGCCCGGCGGGCGTGCACGGATCAGCACCGCTCTCGCTCCGGTTCAGCGTGGAGGCTGGAACGCTCCTGAGGAGGAAGCGAGGCCTCTGAGAGAGCCTTTTCATCACCTTCAGAGATCAATGTGTTTTCCTCTGGCATGGACCAGAGTGCTGGGATACTTGAGACCCACCCTGTGCACTGCGCACTGCAATTACCCTCCCCGCAGTACTGCCTGCGGTCATGATGGAGGCGGAACACACTCCGTGATGAGGGGAGGTCAGTAATAAGCCAATCGATTGGCTAAGTCCCATCGCTTATGGCGCAAGTTGAATTGGCATCGGCGGACATCCTGACGGCTCTATCAGGAGGCGTCGGTGCAGACTAAGGACATCCCTATAGTAACAGGACCTGGACTTGTGTGAGAGAGGCAGAGCCTTACTTTTCAGCAACTTTACAAGCCTTCAAGACTATGAAATGGGGGGGGGGGGGGGGGGGGGGCGATCCAATTTACCAATTTCATTAGTTGAAAATGAAAAAGGCCACCATATTCATTTGAATCCAGCTTATCTTGGCCAAACTTAAGTGCAGTCCACACAGTTAAACTTAACGGTTTCTTTTGAGTGTTAACCAAGGTATAACTGAATTACATATGTGGCTTTGCAATCCACCAGACCAAATTGAGAAAATGTCATTATCACGAGAAAGTACATGTAGTCATCTCTCGCCAAAACATTTGGTTATCGTTCTGTCACCTTGGTGTGAACTATATCATATTCCAACTGTGTTCCAACAGAACTGCTCGGTGCAGAAGCGCTTACACAGTGAAGGAGGGGAGTGGAGCAGAAGACTGAGCAAACCAACAGCTCAACGACTATAGATCACAACAACGTGATCTGAGGGATGTGCTTATGCACGCAACAGCATCGTGTAGTGAGGAGGAGTTCATTCAACCATGACCAAGACTTAATTAATCCAGTCCGCGTGTGTGTACACACTACACACAAGGGAAAGCAACCTCAACCTACTAAATATCGATTAGGCACTATCAGTGACTGATTTATGCTTGTGAGACCTTCTGAGCCGAACTACGCTGGTAGTCAATCAATATCTCTAATTAGACCGTGAAATGCTGACAAGCAGATATAGATGCCAGCCAATAAACCCGACGGCGGCGTGCTCTCTTCAGCGGCTATCATGAGCTGATGTGATGGAGCGTTGGGGTCAGTAGGAACTCGAGTTGTCCATTTTGAAATCTCTGAGGCTGAATGTGACACTGAAGGCATGCAGATGACCACCGGTGGCACCTCCCGGACGACGAGGCGAACCGGATCTTTCCTGGGGACCGGCCAGCAGCTGCCGTAGCAGCTTACCGAGGGGTGTGTAATTGGGTGTGTGTGTTGGTGAATATTCCACCAAGGGCAACATGAGTAGTATCACATAGACCCGCGTGTGCGCGCGCGCGTACGTGTGTGTGTGTGTGTGTGTGCGTGCGTGCGCGCGTGTGCGTTTCTGCGGGTGCGCGAGCGCGCTCGAGCTGTCGAAAGTTAGAAGAGCATTTCTGGGCTTTGGAAGTAATTGTCAACCGGGATGCCAGGAGGCAAATGAGACATACAGTGCATGAGCAGCATCAAGTGATCCCTCTCTTGTTCAAGTTCAAATGAAATACTCGATCTGCGTTTAAGACTTCTGACTGCGGCGACGGGGGTATATCACGTTGACTTGCGGCGACGGGGGTATCGCGTTGAAATGGCGTGTAACCCTATACCTGCTGCTACAGGGAGGATGACATGACTCCTGGCTGACCTCATCAACGCCGTGGATGTGTGAGCCAGTATGTGTATATGTGGACGCATGTGGACGTACTGTATGCGTGTGTGGGTGTGTGTGTGTGTGTGTGTGTGTGTGTGTGTGTGTGTGTGTGTGTGAACTGATGGATTTAGAGACGCCGAGCTCAAATGTGGGCGATGGGGCCCCAAACTGCTCAAGGACAGAGTCACCACAGTTTCTCAAACCGAGATGAAGTCAGTGGAGAGAAGCCAGCTGGGTTTTGGCTCAATCGAAGTCAAAAATGCTATTACAATACTCAACTATTAGAGTGTATTGGCATAACAATTTGCCTGAATAACTATGACAACGCAGTCAGTGCACCAAAAGTAACCATTGTTTCTATGTGCTGGGTTGACATTTATGGCGGTTCTTTGGTTTGGGATTACGCAGAACACATGCGATATACAGGCCTATATTATTATTTCCAATTATTTTCAAATACCATTATATTTTCAGATATATGGTCTATGAAAATAATTGGAAATAAGTATTTTCATATACCATACATTTCCATATAAAATGGTATATGAAAACAATTGGAAATAATAACATAGGCCTATATATTATTATTTCCAATTATTTTCATACACCATATATTTTCAGATAGTTTCACATGGCACATATTTTCCACATCTCAGTTGTCTTAGGGTATCCTACTGGTATGATTTTTGCACACATTGCATCCCTGCTCTAAATTCATCTATCTTTTTCTTTTATTCCTACCATTTTGACCTTACAATCTAGATGATTTGCAGGTTATGGTTTTCATCCATTCGATCTGTTATAAGGTTGCGAGCCCTAGGCCTCGGGGGCTTCAGTTTCACTATCTTTCAAATGATCAGGCCAGCGTTGGTGGTCTTAGACCCCCCGTGTTTACTCGAGCGTGGTATGACCCATGTTGGATTATTCCTGCCATGGTACGGGCACGCAAGTCTAACTGGTACAGGCTGTTATGTCACTGATACCCTATCTTGTCAACAGGATAGGAAAATAGCATAGGAGAGGATGAGATGAGGAGGCGGGAATAGAGAAGGGAGCGGGGCGTGGGAGTAGAGCGAGGGGATGAAAGGTTTAGGAGCAAAATGGAAAGTCGAGTGTCTTAAGTGGGGTGTTTCCAATCTGTTTTTTTACCAAGTTGGTGAAGTCACTCCTCGTGTAAAGCTCCTCTTTCAGGGTTGAGCTCGACGTTACGGGTGTTAGCGACAGCGATGTACATTCGACGTTAAATGACAGCTAGGGGATCGTTTAATCATCGCACAAGAAACAGTGAGTAAGGCTGCTGTAATTAAAATATGAAACTAGAATTTGACTCCCATTAAAATGACAATGCTCCACTGAACACCCCGAACCGCCCACACCAAAACATTGGAGCCAATTTAGCCCTCCGCTGGGCACCGGCGGAGCAAAATCCAGTTCCAATTTTTTTTTTTTTTTCTTTTCATTTCATTTTTCATTCAGCACTCCAGCGACTGGCTAAATAATGGCGCAGTATGTTGAATCAGCTTGAGGTGTAACCGAAGTGTAAAGTCCGGGTCACGCGATGCGGGGAGGCCTCGTCTCACCAGACCCCCAGTCGGCGCTGACAGATTGAAGTAGGAGGCTGACGCTGTCCCGGGAGAAGCATCTGGATATCAGGACTACTAATCGTCTGCCTCTCACAAACATATCAGGCCTTGTAACACTCAGTCGGAGTAGATGCTGGCCAGGAGAAACCCCGCGGCTGTCTGCTTGTACAGGTCTAAAGCACATCTGACATTATGTGTGCGCAAACATATCACATAAAATCAATCCTTCGCCAAGGCCGCATTGCTCAGGCGAAACAGGAAGGATGGATGTACCCGACTACAGGATTTCATGGGCGGTGTTGGGAGGGTTACCTTTAAAACGTATTGCACAGCAGATTACTGAATACATGCCCTAATATGTCATTTGTAACATATTCGATTCGATTACTCAAGTTAGGGACGTATTCTAAATACTTTCGATTACTTTTGGAATACTTCAAAATCATCTTGCTGAGCCCATCTTGTCTGAGTCACTGAGGGCAATGCCGTCTGCACGCACACTGATGTCATTCATGTTGCGACCTTCTTCAACGTGTTTGCCAGTAAAGTGTTCTTTATATTTCCATGTCAAAAACACATTCCTGACAGTGTCCTGGCTGTGTGTCTCCTCCGACACTGTCATTCTCTTGTGGTGTGTGTGGCAGGTGCACTAGTGCGCAGGCAGATTTTTTACATCTGTTTATGGGAAATGCATGTCTCGTATGAATTTTGGAGCAAATAAAACAAAAACAAATAAAGTACTCCCTTAAAGTAATCTATTTTTAAAGACAGTAAGTGTATTCAGAATACCACCAATTTAAACTGGAACAAATGGAATACAGTTACTCATATTTTGCATTTCACGCGCTCCCTGAATGTCCCAGCTATATTCAAAGCAGTGCAGATGAGCTATGTGTTGAACGCTGAATGCCGTTAGTGTCCCGCGGTCCTTCACGGGTTCTGAGTGGAAACGAAAATAAAGTGTCATCATCGGGCCGTCAGCCCCAGACGTGCTGAGCGTTTGCCAGCTCTGCGTTTATTTTCCCAACCCAGGAAAGCCCTCTGCGGGCGGAGCTCGGGGACGTGCATCTTCCCTCGCCTTTCCAGATGAATCAGCCCCAAGCAGCTACATCAGAACGAAAGCCCTCTCACCCCTCACGCCTGTGCAGGACCAGAAGAAACAATCAAGAGACGCCCCAATACGGTATTATTGCGACGGATTGTAGGAAAAGTAGATACAACAGGGAAACAAATAAAAAACAGGAATCGGCAGTGCAATTCTCAGTGGAGAAGAATTGGCGGGGTAAAGCCAACAGTCTCTGCAAATGAACGAGGCTCCTGTTTTTCCTATATCCTCTATGTCAAGCTTTCCTTTTAAAAACACACAAACCGCCAGACCTTCTACTTTTGTGAGCTATTAATTGGCCTTAATGAGGGCTATTTGTTCACAGCGCAATCACGGTCCTGAGCGGGCCCTAGCTTCCTCCGGAGCTGAGTCATAGCACTGAACCACTTTAATATACACCCCATTCACTTTTACTGCAGCACACGGTGTAAAACCAATTTCGGGGCATTCAGTCAGGGGAAGCTTATAAACAGGTATAAAAATTCATACTACTTTGTTTCCAATGAAACCTTTATACGGAAAATGGCATTTAACACTACTGCATTTATTTAACATTACACCACACACCCACAGACACAGACACACACACACACACACACACACACACACGCACAGGCACACGCACGCACAGGCACACACACGCACAGTATATATAACTGCTCAAGCTATGAGTGTCAACCAATGTGGGATTTACTGTACAGAGGAAGAGGTTTCAATATCAGACCACCAACTAATTCAGGTTCACATGATCTATGGCCCAAAGTTCTCAGTGCATACAGTTCTCCATCAAGGCAGACCATTGCTATCCACGCACATACCGTTCTCCATCAAGGCAGACCATTGCTATCCACGCACATACAGTTCTCCATCAAGGGAAACCATTGCTATCCATGCACACAGACTCAAACAACCTATGACCAATCCATAGATGCCCACACATTGATTTGTGGACTCGTTTTGAAGCCTCAAGTTTGGCATTTTGACTGTCACCATATTTTTTTTCTTATATTTTCTTATATTTTTCTTTCCTGCTATTGGTCCATGATCGGCGAGCTGCGCGAACACTGGACAGGTAAATCAATCACGGCCCAAAGCATAGTCTGCTTTATTGTCTATTTTATTCTAAATGGGACCATAATTTACAGAATGAGCATCATGCTGTATTGAAAAAGACTTGAAACGAGCGATTGAAACCATAAACTCATTAGGAAAGTGTTTACTGCAGTAATATATCAAGTGAGAAGTAGGGTCATTTTCCTATTGACTTCCATACAATCTGTTTTATTTTTGCAGACAGTGGTGTCACCTCCTGCTGGCCATTAGAAAGAATGCATGTTTAAGGCACTTCCATATTGGCTTTGTTTCTCAGCCCCGGGGGTTGCCCCTTGGACCAATTCAAAAAATAAATAAAATAAAATAAATCCAACTTTACCCAGCTCTTGATGTCGTGCAGCATATTATGGAATATTGTTGCTGGCCATCAATGCGAGAATAAATCATAACCGCTGTGAAAATCCCCATCTTTCAGTCTGAGGCGACCATTAAGCCTGTAGGAGAAGTGGCACAGGGGGTTCCTCCCCTTGCGTGGCGCTTCCAGCTGCGAGCGTGACATCAGCAGAGCGCCAAGGCCCAAACTGCTGTAAGTAAGACGGATGGCACAGACCACGAACCACGGCGTCCGCTGCTTTCATGCTCTGAGAGACATCAAACGCAGGGCATGCACCACCATGCAAACACAATCAAAACATACGGAAAGCTTAATGTCATATGAGGGAAAGCATTAGCGTAATTCTATTAGCCGAAATGTTTGGTCCTAAACGAGATTGTTAGACGTCAATGTAGAGGCTGGTGAGGAGAAAAAAACGGTGCGTAAATCACAAGTGACACGGAGGGGTTGGAGGACGCTATGTGAAACTGGCAATCGGTGTTCGGCACGTCAATCTTAGCACGCTAGCAGCTGTTTTATTTGAACTTTTTTTTATTTGAGTCTTTTTCTGTGATTAACAAAGAAATGGCAGAAATCTCGACACAATGCCACATGAAAAGTAACCGGAGGAGACGTTTCTCGTTCCCTACGAACTCCGAGGGAAAGACAACAAAGGCTTTGTTTTGAAAAGTGTTTTTTGGGGGGGAAGTACCGCCCGCATCATATTTCCTTTTCATGTGTCAGTCAAACTGACCAGGTCAAAGGGCAGAGAGGGGTGGCGGGGAGCCACGTCCTCCCGGGAGACTCCCTAATCCTGACCTGTAGTTTCAGGTGGTCGGGGGGCCTTAGTGGAGGTGGCGGAGGGGTTGGCGCTTCATCGGTACACATTGTTCTTATTATGGGTTTAATGCCGAAGGCTTTAAACAAAGACAAGCGTGCTATCAACGAGCCAACTTTTTAGCTCCGAAACATGGCATCGGGCTCACGTAAACATTCCTCCCCTTTCTTACCAACAGTGAAGCAGTTGTAGAATTATATAAGGAAGCTCTGCTATGCTTTTATAGGGGATTTAGGGTGGTGGTAACATGGACTTTAGAGAAGCTGATTTGTGACTAGAAGTTTTGTCAGTTCAAATCCCCACACTGGCTGAGAGAGGATATACCGTAGGTGGTGGAAGCGAACTCTTGAGCAAGGCACTTAACCGGCAGCTCCCAGGTGTGGGGGTGAGTGTCGTTGAAAAAGAGTAATAAAGTAATAAAGAGAAACATAAAATAAAAAGTCACATAATACAAGCTACTTGATTCTCAGTGGCAGTGATAGCCATGAAGTCCAAATTGTTTACATCTGAGGCATCTTAAAGACTTTGAAAGAGCTGTAAACAAACAGGGGGCGGCTTGAAATTCCGTCCCACTTTCCCACATTAAAGAAATATGTAGATGCATGGATAAGGAAGCTGGTATCAATTGCGAGGCCCCCGTAACAGGACGCAGCACACTTAGTCAAATCGAAAAGACGACGTGACGCGTCAGTTCCAAGTGTCTTGCTTCATAAACTTGACTTATTTCGGGCTGGAGCATGAATGTTTGGGCAGGACAAAACATGGGGAAGCGATTGTTCTAACGTGGGCAGGGTGGACCACGGCAAACATGGAAAGTGACTCAGAAGACCTGGATGCTGGCCTGCATGCCATTGTAGAGGGCCGCTGGCCTCCTCCAACATCTCCATTACCCCAGTTATTTGAGCAAGCAGTGGACCAAACTGTTGGGAGTGCAGGGAGGAGGGGGGGGGAGATGGATTTCATATGGCTTTATATGATGGGGGGAGGAGATTGTTCACAAATCTAATTATGGGTTGGACCACTAAAGTTGTAATAAAAAAATATGTACAATTTGTACATTTTTGGACTTTATTGAAAATCAGGACATGGAAAATCAGCTAACAGGGTGAATGAGTCATTTTTCACTTAATTTGGTCTTTAATGTATTGACTTCTGTTTCTGACTGTTCCTAATGAGTTTTCTCCTACGGCAACTTCACAAGAAGCATTGGATTATGGTTTTGTTTCACCGCGAAACAAGTACAGCCACCCTACTAAACGGGCGGCACTTTAACGAGCTTGACAGTTAAACAGATTTAGAAGCGAGGGGATAGTGGAGCACCTTATTTGGCACGGGGGAGGGCACCTGGCAGCCACATGATAGGTTTCACAGATTGAGAGCCAGCGCCGAATCAAAGAGGTTATGAGAAATTTTCAGACGTTTCAAATAAAGCCGGACAATCATCTCCTCTTACATCTCCTGTAATGAGAGAGATTAGAGGAGATCAAGCCTCCGGATCGACTCGATTCCTCTATAAATCATAAGAAGACAAGCAAGATTCAATTAGCCCTGCTCGTTTAGCCGCGGCTGCACGGAAATTGCGCCACCAAACCAAATACCCTGAGCTCGGTATGAGACGTATTTACAAAAGAGATTTGGGGAGGCGGACGGTACCGGTAAATGGCAAACAAACGAATAGCCATGGCAAAGTGGAAGGAGTCAAGATCATTATTAGATAAACAGTGAACGAAAACAGCAGTGCAGCAGAGGATCTTTTGGCCACCCATTTGTTAAATTCCAAGCCAAAGTAGAAATCCTTCAGGATACAATGTGGCTATTGAGTGATAAAAATCTATTCTTATTTTGAGCTTGCGTGTCTCCTGGAGGATCCGAGAGTGCATTCTGCATCGGATTACCTTCACGCATAATAGGCCCGCCACACAAACAGAATATAAACAAGAAGAAAAGAGTCCCCCTCCCCCCCCTGCTTAAGTGGCTCGTACAGTATACTGCACGTTTAATGCTTTAACTCGTTATTTTATTTCATCCAAACATGTCTTGCATCTGTAGCAGAGCATTGAACATGTATGTTGCTGTCACCCTCCACAAAGCCTCTATTTAATCAAACTACAAAGCGTTGGGCCTGCTTCATTAAAAGACAGAACTAGGCCAGAGATGATGAGGACATTGGGAAAGTTTCCGCTTGAAAAAAAAACAAAAACGTTTGGGCGGGGATCGGATTTGGTTTTCTGACCGAATAAGTTACAAGTAACTGACATCTCCTTTGAGTCTCCCGCAGTTCCAATTTCCAAAGACTAATGAAAATAGGTTTAGACAGTAGCATATGCATGTTTCCTTATTTACAGTTGGGGACCACTGGAACATCAGCGAGACCACACGCGTGATATGCAGGCACTTTCCATTCACAGAGAGGCACAGGCCGTTTACTTTGAGCATTCACTAGAGAAGATCTCCTCAGAGATTCTGTGATAACAGACGAGAGTGCGCCACTCCTTTTCTGATGTCTACCTTTAGAGCAGAAGGAAATACATTTAGACTATCATGGCCTGTGTTGACTTGTGCAGCTGTGCTCCATCTGACATTATGCCCGTTTAAACAAGCGCAAAACTTGGCGCCACTCCCCCTACGGCCCCTTTTCCCTCGCCCCCCTCCCACCACCCATATCCCCCTAGCCACTCCACCTACCCATCCCTCGAATCCCGATTCTCTAGCGCCGCCCTATCCCTATAGCTACGGCCATTTTTCCCCACTAAACTCACTCCATGACTGGAGTTGCTAGAGCCCACTGAGTGACTGTCCTGATTTTTTCATCCCCTGACCCCGGCGGGGCCGCTGGCCCAGCGCCGTGGGAGTGAGGACAGACACATTTTAGTATTGCCGGAATCAGATCAAATCTTCCTTCCTTTTGAGCATGAGTAGATGTTCTACAGAGAGCGCGAGAAACTTTCCAGGACCCGTGCATTAAGAGCAAACTCCATACCCACATTGGACACTCTTACGGGAAAGGAGTGGGTTTCATTTCTGCAAACAGGGTACTGATTGTGGGTCTGCTGCAGCCGATTACTCATTCAAGTGGTAGCATACTGTTCACATTACAATTGCCATGTTACGCCGCTTATTGCCGCGTATGTTCCATGAGAACTTGTCACTGCCTTGCATTTGCGGGAGGCAGATGAAAGGCGAGGCAATGTGTTGCTGTACTCTTAAAGAGAAGTACAATTATTCAAAGACCGCATGTGAAGATGTTCTGGCCCAAATTCCACACCGAGCCATCCTCGACAATTCTCTCTGGTATCTATCAGGCTCCGAGAGGACGGCACGGTGCGTCTATCTCCCTTCCAACGCGCCTCGGTTCTCACAACACTTGTCATGCACGGCAACTGCCTCTGCCGTGTAACTGCCCGTGATTACGGAGCATTAACTTTTCCTCTGCGAAGAAGCCTCCATGTTGCCTACTTAACTCACCCTGGCTTTCTGCCTTTTTCTCAAGCTCCACTTTAGCAACTATCACAGGGAGAGTGCTGGGACAGAGGCCATCAGCAGTCATTTTGGCGGAGCTTTCTGTGCACATTCAGGCCATTATTGTATGTTGAAGCCCCTATATTGTACAATGGGCCAGTGGAATGGATGACACTAGAGTACTGCAGGAAAAGTCCCTGGAAACCAGAAATATTTTTTTATTATTTAGCATTTTGAGTGTATCACATCACAGGAACCTACATTATGTTAATAAGCCACCAGCCAAATTTGAATGATGATGAACGTCGCAAAGTATATAAATTTAGGTTTGACAGTCATGACAAAAGTCATGAGAATCAATTAGATTTTAGACCGTCTTTTCTCCCGCGGACTGTGTGGGCGTGTCCCGTCTGCAGCAGGTCTCCGAGAGAGAGAGAGAGAGAGAGGGAAACGGAGAAAGAGAGGAGAGAGAGAGAAGGAAAGAGAGATGGAGTGTGTGTGTGTGTGTGTGTGTGTGTGTGTGTGTGTGTGTGTGCGCGTGCGTGCGTGTGATTCGATTAAATAAATCTTATGACGTGATAAGATCATGCATTTCAGCACCACGCGCACCGCTCTCTTCAATGAGGAAGTGGAAATCCAGACCTGGTAGAAAAGTGGTGATTTTGGGGGTTAAGATCCTTACACATCAAGAGCGATGCGAATATACGGCACGAAATTGCGATGCGAGTTTTGACCCACCTGTCAATCACAGCCACAGATGTGTACACGTCGGAAGCGAATTTCTTAAAAATCGACCGTGGTTCGAAAAAATAAACACCGCAATAACGCTCAGCGAAACTTCGCCGTTGGTATGCACGGTTGCATTGACTGATATAGGTTCGGAAAATATTATTGACGCTCCCGATGTGTAAGGACCTTTAGGGTTGAAACTAATGTCAACTACTTTCTGAGGCACACAATTACTCACATAAGACCCTAAATTTAATAGTTAGAAGGTTTTTGTGGATTTTGGTTTCCAGGGACTTTAAGTTACCGTAGGTGCAAAAGTCAATGAGTGCGTTTACATGCAAACAATAAACGGATAACTGAGAATAATCAGGTAACTGGCAATAATCTGATTTTCGCGTTTACATGCACTTAGTAAATAGTGAGAACTCACCTCAAAGTGCGTGAGTGGACATTGACGGCAATGAATAAACCTGATGACTCAGCAGTAACCTAGGTGTGTTTATCGGTTTTCTCATAAACTGATAACAGCCTTTATCTGATAAAGGATGCTGTTTTCATGACACTTGAATAATCAGGTAACTCTAGAAATCCGCTAATAAACAGTTTATTAGTGTGCATGTAAACGCACTCATTGGGATTTTTGTATGGGGATTTTGGTTAAATGCTTGAAATAAGGTGGTTAACAGAAGTTTATTCTTAATGGACCTTTTATTAAAAAAATCTTTTTAAATGCGATTCTCAGAAAACGCTTCAAAAGTCCTAAAGGTGGTCCTCATTTGTGAAGATTATCTTGCTGAACACAAAGTTCACTGTTTCATAAACTTTTGTTACCCACAGACCTTATTTCAGGCATTTAACCAAAATCCCCATCCAAAAATCCCATTGACTTTTACACGTAATGTAAAAGCCAGAAGTGCAGGGACTTCTGGGTGAGCCTACAAAAATACGTCATCTCTGCAGTACTCTCTTAACTACAATATCAAGAGTTCCTTCAGCCATTATCACATTTTCAAGGAGAAATCATACAGTAAACAGCCATTATCACATTTTCAAGGAGAAATCATACAGTAAACAACTTTATTTTAGATTCCCTTGTGTGTCACTCATACAGTATACAGTATATAGTAGATCCAAATTGTTCACAAAATAGCTTTAGGGCTATGTCCTACAGTTTCCTTCTTTCAAGTCATGTTTACAAAAAGTTGAAGCTGAAGAGTAGATCTATTTTGGCTTTATACAGTATAAACTTAAATCCGTATTATATTAGTACTTATGTAGTTATTTGCAAATGGTTGGATTAAGATGTTTCTTTTAATGATCTGAATCAAGATTGATCCCCGCAAACGCCTTAATCGCTTCAGTATGACGCAATTAAGTCCTGTTGAACAGACTTGCAAGGCACACAGATTTAGTGATCCTCTACCATAAATATCCAACTAGAACCAGGTTGGGTTGAGAACTGCAGACATTATTATCAGTACAAAATACAGATGAAAGTTGTCTCTTCTACCTAAAATGGAAATATTCCATCAAATCTAAAACGTCTAGCTTCGCTTCTCCAACCCTTCACGAACCCTAACCGTGCAGCTTGATCCACCAAACGGTTTTGCCATTTCCAATAAAGCTTGGGAAAGTTTACGGAGCCTTGGCCTTAGCCCAAGAGGAAAGTCCTCTTAATGCTTGTACACAGTGGAAACAGAAGTAAGCACTTGTGTGTGTTTTTTTTTGCCTCCCACCCATCCCCACACCCCGGCTTACAGATGGTCGGACCCTGGGCCTGCTGGACTCTCCTGTGCCAAGGCCCTGCCAGAGAGCCCCCCTTTGATACGGAGCCTCGCGCACTATTTACAGCCACACTACAATAATCCTGCAACAATGGTTTCCACATAACTTTTGATTGAATGGGCCTTTATGGACGGATCTTGGACCAGGCTAATAAGTGGCCCTTAGACAGCTTTGCCAAGGTTTACCTCACTGTTACTCTGTGCGAGTGCGTGCGTGTGGATACACAATTGCGTAGTGCAAAGTGTATAGTAAAACTAGTGTCCACCTTCCTACTCAAACTTCACTTCACTTTATCGAATGACCCCGACTATTAAAATGTCACTTTGATTGTTAAATGAGAAAGATTAAAAAAAAAAAAAAAAAACGTTTGATTCGGCGTAATAGCTAGAGGGCTATTAGGGCTAGGTGAAGGGTCTAAAAAGAGCTATCCATTTCAGCCAGTGCGGCCCTGTTTCCAAAGAGTCTAATGGAGAACACAGATGGACTCTTTACGGCCTCAAGGTAGATACTGAGATCAGCCATGTTTAATACAAAGTCGGCCTGTCAGGTCTCTCTGACATGGGGGGTAAATTTAACCGCCGCTCCTCGGTCTTAGTCTGTAGCATCCATCTGTGCACTGTAAAAGCTGTGTCAAAGCACACAGGCCTGGTACTGTACCGTGTTGCTACACGATCAGTAAACAGCCCCGGTTGTTATCCTGTCACATAATAACAAGACTTAGGACGTGAGTGTGTGACGTTGCCAGGAGACATTACGCGTGTGAAACTTTCACCAGCCGGGAGTACGAGCACAACCGCGGCCTGAAAAGCCCCGGAGCTTCACCCGTTGTTGTTGTCTGATTTGTGGCGTGGGTAGCTGGAGTTAGATCATGGGCCCTGCTCAGCCTGCGACGGTGCCAGGCGTATGATGCAGAGGAAAAAAGGAGGACGTAGACGGCAGGGCAAGAAGAAGAAGGGGTGTGGGAATCTCAGACTCTCCAACCTTGCAACCTGCCTTTACTCACAGTCCACCCCGTCACAGAGTTCACCCCGTCACAGACAGTGGGGGTCATGGACTTAGTGTGGACAGACGGAGGAGGATGTAAGTGGATCTGTATTTTATCACTGCGCAGAGTGGCAACCCCCTGGGATAGTTCTCGTTCTTGCTTTGATTTAAAGGCCAGTGGATCATTTTAAAAGGGACAGAAATGAAACTTTCTCTTTTCTGAAATCTTAAGTCTGACACAAATGGGTTTGTTGGAACCTCGGACGAAAAAATATGAAAATGGGAAAAAAACGCCATTTTCACGTCACTATTCGAATAAATGGGTGAATGATGTCCTTCTTCAGTCCCCGAGCTTGCCATAAAGGCAGATGTCAGACGGCTGACATTTCCCATGCCAGAGACATTTCCTTTTCCCCCTCTAAGTTCATCCTCCCTGAAAAAGCGCTGTTCCTGTCTGGTCCGCTAATGAATCAGCATCATGTTCAGCATATGCTAAACGGATGGACAGAAAGCTCCCCAAGCGCCATGTTTCCAAAGTGCCTTTGAAGGCTCTTCTGAGGGCACTTGAGCAGCGGGGATGACGTCTCGCAGCAGTGTATTAGGAGGAAGTCGGAGAGACAGGTGCTTTCCGCGTTGCAAACGCAGAACACCGGAGGACCTGGAGCGAGGTCAGACCCCTCAGACGATCGCCTCGTGCTGTTTTGACTTCACCACTCTGCTTCTGTGGATTTTTTTTGGTCAGGTGGTGACAGCTGGATGTAAGCAAACAGGGCTTTGACTTGGTCTCAAAGCTCTCGGAGGAAGACGCTGGTTTCTTCACACACATTTATGTTTTTGAGAGAAAGAATCAACTGCATGTGATGGTCACCTTTTCACCCTTTTGTTCATTTGCTTGGTTCTCGTATGATCTGCTGCTCCAGGCAAACCAGTTTTATCTTACCCCTTTATCTGTAATCTCTCAAGACAGATTTCCAATTAAAAAATATGTTGTTTTTTAACCGTTGGGTTCCCAGATTGTTTTATTTGCGCTATATGTTGTTGCTTATACCTCTTGCCAGCTGCGATTACTGATTTCTCACCATGACAAACTCCCCACTTTGCAATATTACATCAACCTATGAAAAACAGAACGATCCCAGGGTCTCCCATCCGATCAGATTTTTTTCTTTTAGATGTTTCATGACAGAAAGTGTATGAAACACCAAAATAGTCATACATTCTGTCATTGTGCTACCTACGCCCTCAAGGACCCCACTTTGAGAACCACTCCACTGCTACACACCAACAGTTCCTGAACCATGGCAAATTATAATGGAATTGCTTGCTACAGCAGCTACCAAGGTAATTATAGCTGGACCAATAAAATAGCAAGGAAAGTGTTCTATTAAAACCAAAATTAATTAATCCCCATTCTCTTGGCCCTTTCCACCCACCCTAATCAAAGGTTCGTTACTAATTAAGACAAAGTCGATGTACAGTTAAGAACCGTTAAGCAGCAGGTATAGGTCATGTTAGCTATGCCGACACATCTGTAATAAGTTGCAGTTCACACACTGTTCTGTATGCGGCGCAAACAAGCGTTGGTTTGTGTCCACGAACGAGCTCAAGGCGTTTTCTTCACCTGGCGCGCCAAAGTTACACGCTGCATCTTTACTGGAAGATACAGACGTCACGAAGCTTCTCAAGTTGGTAAGAATGTCGGAAATCCAATTTCTGCTGCTGGAAATGCTAAAGCTGCCTTGACAGTTCAATTCCCCCGGGTAATTGCTGTCTTTTGTCTTTGCAGAGATAAGGTATGATCTTTTCCGGCCAAGGTAATAATGCCCAATCATCCATTCTCTCCCATGCAAAAAAGCAGAGAGCTAAAGTTAGGATGGCATTACATCAAGGCTGTGCATTACCTTTGATGCATTACCTTTGACAGGGCTGGATTTGAAGATGACGATGCTTTGAATGCCCTCTGTGGACCCCAATAAAGATGAGGTATATTTCCTTCTACCCATTTCCTATTAATAAGGACTAAGGTCTCATCTTCAACCAAAAGGCATACTAGGACAATGGCATATATGAACACAGACTTGCTATTGTGTGGATGATTAGTATATGAATGTGATGAACAAAATCGCATTTTGAAAACCGCAAAATGTGACCATTAAGATAATCACGCCCAGTTAATATAGGCAATAAAAGAACGTTTACTATGTATTCAATCAAATGCCCTTCATTTGATCAATCAGTGCACCAGCAGTGCCACAATCATGCAGTAAAACACTTTCAACATAGCTCCCCATTGTACATCTCCAATTAGGTAAAAGAAGAAGAAAAAATAGACAGAAAAAAACAAACGTCTGTGCAGTCATCGATATGCAGCCTTGAATGCAACCACAGTGAATGGGAAACTGTGGGAGTTTTAATATCTTATGGCACTAACAATGCCATTTGAATGAGAGAGAGAGAGAAAAAAAAAAAATCTGGACCTTTGTTAATCGATATCAAATAGAGCTACATTAGAATAGATGAAACCCTAATGATCCCAGTGGGAAACGGACTTGTTGCAGCTAAGAATGGGGTGTAGAACGAGCTTGTCCATTGGCGTGTAAGCCAATCAGTGTTGTTGTGTTAACAGTGATATTGCAGGTTTGATTAAATCCAGGATGGATTGCAGTGCGGGGGAACCACTAAAGACGCTCTGTCACATTTGGCGCGGCGTTCCCTGCCTCTCATCCAAATGAATAATGCAGGAAAATACAAGGAAATGGGGGCCGCCTCTTTAACTGTGATGATTGGGAAGTCGGTACAGTAGACGAGAACATAGTTGTCTTTGTTCAAAGCCGTGCACATGCTTCAAATTACACCCCTCCCCCCGCACCCCCCCACAAAAATATTTTCAAACTTGGCATTTGGAATTGCACTTTTTCATTGAGACGTTTCACAAACCAGACATTCGGGGTGGCTTCACAAGAGGAGGAGACGTTCTGAAAGTGCAGTAATCCCCCAAACCAAAGAGGGGTATTACTGTTGCAATGTAAACGGTCATTGGGGCAGTAATGGTTTGTTTGTATGTGATAGAAAAGCTGGTGAGCACGCCGCCCACAACAAACAGGAAGACGGGGGGGGGGGGGGGGGAGTGGCCAGGAGCAAAGTCAGCGGGGAGAAAATCATTAGCGAGCGGCGAGCAGCCTCCAGAGGGAAGGGACGGGTAAACAAGCAGGTCAGACGCAGGGACGCTGATTAGCCAGAGAGGATACGGGGGCCTTCTGCTGGGGGGCCAGATACTGGAGACAACACGCAGGTGGGGGGTGGGGGTGTGTGTGTGTGTGTGTGGGGGGGGGGGGGGTAGTGGAGGGGCAGAAGGGGAGAGAGGACACACACAGATACCGAAGACGAGTGCCGAGTCTGCACAGTCCCACGGCGCGTTCAAAGGCGATGATGATGTATGTTACAGTTTGCTCTGAATACGTGAAGATTGTGGGAGAAATTTACAACCCGTCCTCATACCGAAAAGGCAGAATTCCAATGACTCCCAAAATGACATAATATGAGCGAGTGTCCCCGCCTCTTTTCGTCATTTTTCGATGCCACCGGTGCAGCGGGAGAGGCTCGCTGGTCAGTCCCGCCTGCCCGCCACGGCTCGACCGGTGGTGGTGACGGCGGGACAGGTTCAGTGCTGTCAGGCTCGCATTTCCTGGTTTAAAACTCCATGTTTCCTGGTTTAGGCAAGTAAACCAACTTGGTTAAGGTTAGGCACCTGAAACAACGTGGTTAAGGTTAGGCACCTAAAACAACGTGGTTAAGGTTAGGCACATAAACGGTTCAAAACGGAACACGCCGTCGAGGGAGTTGAGAGGCGGAGATGCTCCTAGAGGTGGCAAATGACAAGATCAGTAGTTTGAACCACCTTGAAAATAGATGTTTTCCTTGTCGGGACGGGCCGGAAATGTTCTGCTAAGGCATGAAAATTCATAATTAAAGATCCAATTTCATAATAGAGTTCTTTTTTATTCATTTAGTTCTCAAGAAAGAACCAAGTGATTTATAGAAGACTATGAAGTTTAACACAACAAGTATCAAGTGAGTATGTTGATGATAGCGCACAATGACGAGGCCGAGTCTGTGTTTGTATATCTGCGTAAGAAAGAAAGAAAGATACAAAGGCTATACTACATTTGGACAGGGTATAAAGAGATGACAGGCAAAAGAACTGGGCTTTGACGAAGCACCACATTATTGACCATTTCCCTCCGAAAACTAAACCAAACTCATTTGCAAATTAATTTCGCTTCCTGCGTGCCCGTTCACTTTTCCATTTCCTGGCAATCTAGTCTCGCATTTTCCGCTCACCTGCCCCTAAACTCGCACAGTCAAATTTGCTGTTATTAGACAGCAGACAGGAAAAACAACAACTCTATACCCTCTCCCAGAACCCCCTACCCTCTCCCCGAACCCAGAACCCCCTCAACAAATGACTGCTCCTGTTCACAGCAGTGGCAGCTGGATACAAAAAAGTACACTATTTTGACATACCACAGAGTGCATTGGCACCCATTGACATTCCAACATCCAGACATGAGACAGGTGGCACCGCACGTGTGATTCTTTGACCCCTGTAGGCTATTAGGGACACTGCTACAGGAAGATGTTGTCCAGTCCAATACCAGCCGTTCCGTTACAGCACCAGCTATGGTGGTGCAGAATATCACTTCCGACCACCGTAGGGCAGCATAACAATATGATGTGGCCGCGTATTCAAGGTGGAACTGCCATACGCAATTATTTGCTTTGCAGAGTGCGAGACGGCCCATTTCAAGAGGAACTGAGCCCTGGTGGTGAAATCCCAGTCATTGCTTAAACAAGTATATTAAAAGCTTCTACAAACACATTTGGGATGTGAGAGAGAGAGAGAGAGGACAACCCCGGGGGGAGGTTAAATGTGCTGTAGCACAACGCAAAGACAGCTTTGATTCGCTCACTGGTCCAGTGTGATAATTGCGGCAAAGGAAAATGTTATTGTAGTGACGTGCGCTGCATAATTGTAGTCCCCACTTACTCACACACCGCGGCAACACTCGGGGAACGGCGGTAGTTAATTGGAGAGCAGACGTGTGTTTACTTTGCAAAGTGAGAAGGGGACGGAGGAAATTATCGACAGGCGGTGGTGCAGGTCTGTTGGACTGCAGATTCAGCCTCTGGGCTTCTCCGTCGCTTTGCCCAGCGCAACCCGGGACAGCCAAGCAACTGCATGAGGCTCTATTTTCAATTTGGGGCAGTTTGCAGATCATTAAGGTAATAGTCTGGAGGAACCGTATATCGTATGGTCAGAAGTGGTAGGAAACAAGGGTATATCTGCCTGTCCAAACGGTAACAAGGACCAAATGAGCGCTTGTGGGAAAGGCAAATGTTCCATACTTGAACATGCGATTTCCAAGCCTAAAGAGGTATTTGCTTATTGCTTAGAAGTGGCCTCGTAAATATAAAAAACAGATTGTCTTACTTCTTCAACCTACAGTAAGAAAACAACATGTTAATGCTATTCTTTACCATCTCTTAAACTTAGATTATCCCGGTGTTTGTGCCAATTGTCTTTGTTGGCCATTTGCTTTACATTATTTGCGATGGTGTCTGCACGCAGTTACCACAGTCGAGTGTTTTCATATCCATGTGCTTATTACGCCGAGTTGTGCTTAGTGTGGCTGAGAATAACCCCTTGAATCAAGTCACCTTACAAACATTATTTCAAGTTAGAATTGCATATTAAAAAACAACTAAAAATGGCTAAATGGTAAAAAAAATTGTAATTACATACATGTAGATGTAGACAGGAGTAAATGGGCCATAACTCTAAATGAAGCCGGTCTTCTTTAAAAGCTTTTAAGACCGATCGGTATGAGTCCGACACAGGAGGCCTCCACATACATCCGGGGCCTTTAATCTGTATTTGTCACATGTTTACCACAAGCCACAGTAAGCTCTTACACGCCAGCGGCCGCCACCTGTACATTCCTCCACCGTGAACTTTGACCTTGGAGCGGTCGCGGGTTACACTTCCTCCCATGTCCCGATGAGAGGGCCATTGTTAACCTGATTGACACTACCAGCAGGGAGCCAGGTTTGGTACGCAACCTTCCAAACCGCCGCGTGCTGTCCCCGCTGACCCCCCCGACAGGCCGCAACAATTACTCTAAAATTCAGCCAAAGTCCAGCTTCTGACGCCTTCGCTTTGGGCCACACAACTCCAAATGAGAGAGGGAGTCTATGACACACAGGGGGATCATGGGAGGCGGTAACGTTGCGAAATGGATAACGATTTATTTGCGGTTATGTGTCCGATACGTGATATTCTGTTGACGTTGATATTTGGAAATGGACGTGCGCCTCTTTTTCCACGATGCTGTTTGGTGGACGTGTAAAACGCCCACGGCATTCAGATCAAGCAGCATTCTGCAATTTGGGGTGTATGTCAGTGTTTTACTTGGATACCCATGAAAACAGTGGGGAACATTTTCAGAAGGTTTTCTCCAAAGCAGAAAATGCTGAGCGGAATAACAGGCGAGCATGTTTGTGGAAATGTGTTTGACATCAGAGGCAAGTAAGCTGCCCTGGACCCGTTTTTAAATCAAACTGCTGATGCATCAGAAGATACGCGGCGGGCACCTGAAATCTCCGACTCAGGACTTCCTTATCGCTCCTGCATTCAGTGACAACATCCATCTGAACATGTTGAAGAGTGAAAAAGGACATTTGAGAACCGAACCCGAGATAACCGTTCCCTTTATCTGTGAGGGATAGAAGACGTGTGGGGAAAAAAAGTGAATCCAAAGTATTCCCTTGTGTAATTCGCTAGATGGAGGTGCCTCTTCAGCAGTACACCTGAAGGAAAGGCACGTATTGATAGAGAGAGATAGGGAGAGAGAGAGAGGGAGAGAAGAGAGAGAGAGAGGGGAGAGAGAGGGAGAGAGTGGGAGAGAGAGAGAGAAGTTAGAGACAAAGGGAGAGAGGAAATGAGAGAGAGGGAGATAGAAGAGAGGGAGAGAGAGAGGGAGCCATCCAGCAAAATCTGGAAACACACACAGTTCCCAGGGCTGATTGCAAATGTATTCTTTGAATTTGTGTGTCAAATTGAATTTGGCCTCAACTCTTTTTTCCATGATCAATATTTTCAGCGCTGTGCACAACAAAACCACACTTGCCAACATTTCTAGCCCCACAAAGCAAAACAAGTCACAACACATATTTGTACGAATTCAAGCGAAACAAGTCACAACACATACTGTATCTGTACGAATTCAAGCAAAACAAGTCACAACACATACTGTATCTGTACGAATTCAAGCAAAACAAGTCACAACACATACTGGATCTGTACGAATTCAAGCAAAACAAGTCACAACACATACTGGATCTGTACGAATTCAAGCAAAACAAGTCACAACACATCCGTTACGACTTCAAGCAAAGCAAGCCACAACAACACATATCTTTACAAATTAAACAAGTCACAAACACATATCTGATCTGTATGAATTAAACAAGTCACAAACACATATGTCATTTGAATTCGTACAGATATCTGTCCGAATTCAAATGAGTATGTGATGGTATGACAAAACAGTCGAGTCCCACAATGTCACCCCTAGAGCTGCACATCACAGGCCAAGTGGAATACTGTGTGTGTGTGTGTGTGTGTGTGTGTGTGTGTGTGTGTGTGTGTGTGTGTGTGTGTGTGTGTGTGTGCGCGCGCACGTGCGTTATGGCAGAAAGCAAGTGAGAGAGAGTGAGAGTTTGCGAGTGAGATCCAAGTTTCCATCTCGGATCCCGCTTGACGGTGTCAATGTAGTTGGCCGCACCTTGTGGCCTCTTCACAGCCACGACTGTCATAAAAGAGAGTCGCTGGATCTTAATTGCCACCCCCCCCCCCCCCCCCCCCCCCCCCCGGGTGCCAGCGGGTGCCAGCGGGTGCCAGCGTTCACAACAGCTGTTGGGACAAGTCCTTCGAAGCCACATTTAAAACTCAGCGCCGCCATTACCATTTTTATTTTTCCTGTCGAAATTCATAATGACATTAATTTTGAGATGTGTAATTGCTGGACGCTGCCCCGTGTGTGGGCTGTTGACTCTGGCCGCGGAGGCAGAAATAATTGGCAGTACGCTGAACGTCGACGGTATTTATTTGAGCGGAGGGGTAGCCAGGGCGCGGAGGCTTGCCAAAGCCTACCTCTGGCATTCCAAACCCTACATCTGGGCTTGATTCATCAAGGTATTTGCACCGAAGTGCAACAACGTGCAAACAAGCGTAATGAACAACAAAAGGCGAGCGAGAAAACGCTTCGCATGACGCGCAACCAGAGTGAAATAAATAAATAAACCAGACAGGGTACAACAAGGCAATTTAAGGGGCCTATTTTTAAATCCAGATGCTCCTGCCCTCAAAAACCATGCCGTAAATGAGAGTCGATGACAAGTGATGGCACCGGGTCAATTTGTGCTTTTGATTCACCAAGACTTTGGTTCTTTCTGCGGTTATACACAAGAGGGGGAATGGGTAACATTCCAACTTAACAAACTTTTTGGAGATCTTTCTCCATTTTTTTTAAAGAATTATCTCCTCCTTAGGTTTCAGAAGTCCTCTCTCATAGCCGTGCTGACCAGATACGTCAAATATACTAAATATGTCCAATGATAATTTAACTAGATTATGCCTAAAATGTCATACACACATCCACATTATGTCTAGATCACTCAAAACGAATGCTTAGAAAATAGGGCTATACACAAGAGGTGCATTCATTCAAAAAATATTGTTTAATCATTTTTCAGGAAGTAATGTTGAAAATGTCACGGTCAGCTATGGAGGTAATTGCAGCATTTTGAAGGATAAAAGTCAGAAAGAGTCTGGAGATTTACAAAAGAACAACTAACATCCCTGCAAGAGAGAAGCTGGGAAGTCAATGAAAACGGCTTTTTAGGAATGCTCTGTACAGTAAACGCTCACATCTCTCAAGTATGAACAGCTATGGCTGCTCCTTGAATTGAAATAAAACGACCTGTTCAGAGGATGCAGTGTCCTTGTTAGTCTCGTTTGCCAGACTCTCTCTGTTTTGTGCTGTATCAGCGCAGGAGAGAGTCTGGCTCCTCGTACTCCCATTCTGGTATAGTGGGGTGGGGGTGGGGGGGGGGGGGGGGAGGAGTACCAAGCAGGCCTGCTTTATTCACAATCCAAATCTTTGCAAAAAAACTTGCCATTTTCAGCGTGTAGGTTGCTAGCTTGCTACAGTAGCTAGCATTGTTGTTGTTTCAGAGCGGCGGTCGGAGGCTTTTGGGAGCGGACACGCAGGGAGCGGAAAGGGATTTCCCTTCCGCTCCGACTGAAATGGTCGGAGCCAATGGCAAAGCTCATTAGCCTGGGTAAACCCATCCCCCACGTGACCTGCTCTCAGACCTGTTCTCAGTCACTATGATAGTGACTGGGAACTGAGAGAGCAGGTCACGTGGTGGCTGGGTTTACCTAGGCTAAGAGCTCATACCCAGAGCCTGCTCCCAGTGAGTCAGACTAGTCCCTGTGGCAGAGCTCATACCCAGAGCCTGCTCCCAGTGAGTCAGACTAGTCCCTGTGGCAGAGCTCATACCCAGAGCCTGCTCCCAGTGAGTCAGACTCGTCCCTGTCATCTTTTATTTGTCAAATTTCTTGAAGTGGATACGCCGTGCCCCTGACCTTATCAGGGATACAATTTGTGCGTTCTGCTATGGCAGCAAGTGGCTTTACCGAGTGAGCAATAATTGGAACCCAAGTCCCTGGACCCTTCAAGATAAATTTTAAGCACAATTATCGGGGACTCCACTTTTAGACCTGAACATCTGTAAAAAATCATATCCAGTGTCTCTTGGACGGCTTCGTTTGCCTGCCCCCCTCCCCCTCCCCCCGTCATCATTTCATTATGAAAGGGATGAAGGTCTCTTCTCCTCTTGAATACAGTGTAATCATTGCTGATGAAATGAAATACCTTCATGTCAGAAGCTCTTTGCGTTTTCGACATGTGTCTTGGCGTTTGGAACAGGGGGGGGGCGAGGTCTCGGAGATGTCAGTAGCTCAGACCACACAGGAAAGTGTAAAGAACAAGGTCACTGGGTGAAGGAGTAGACAGTTGCTTTGCATGCATGAATACAACTGAGATTCATCCAAAATAGATGTGAAATGGAGACAGGGGCTCAGAACAACAGCTTCGCTTTGAGACGCGGCCTTAACCTTTGACCCCAGCCGCTTCCCTCCCCCAAACATAACGCCGAGTGAACAGGTTGAGACCCGCTCCTTAAAATAAGTATCGTTCAACAATCTCTAACGGAATGCTGCTTTACCAGAGAGCATTTTATCTGTCCCCTGCGGACCCCGGCAGGTGTCGTCTGCCGAGTTGGAGGCTCTGGGGGTTAATTGAATAGCGTCAGCAGAGACCACGAGGCTATAACGACTGGCAAAAGGTAGTTAGCGTTAGCATGTGTGGCACCGCCCAACGGTGCCAGCTGAACGCCCTGGGCGGCTGCGGCTGATGCAGCCGGGCACAGGAATGAACAGGCAGCGATACAGCGTCAAGCTGTTCACTGACAGACTGATGCGATTTGGCTGTTAACAGCTCCCCAGCTGGTGTCTGGGTGTATGTGTTAGCCTGGTAGCGTGCCACTGTTTTGGTCTGCGGATGTTTCGTGAGCATGTGTGCAGCATGGATGTTGGCATGAAGGCGTCCCCCCCGACACAAAGCTGCCACTACCAGAATAAAGACGCAATGGCGGCCATTTATTTAGACAGCTTGCGTCTAGGACGGAGGCGGAATGCAGACCACAAGCTCTGCAGCGCCGTGATTGAGAGGGCTCGTTTGTACACAAAAAGACTTGTGTGGGGAATCGGGTTACGGCGAGATCGGAGTCTCCATAATGGTTAGTTGCCACTTTACCGGTGGGATTTTTCATGGTCTGATGCAGCATTTACTCCTAAAAGGTACATGAAAAGCACAAACTGATCCCTGGATATGAGATAAATGTGGTAACATGTTTGCATAATTCAAAGTGTCTTATGTGTCTTATTAGAGTTATTAGAGATAACTTTGGCTTTTGGAATTCTTTGGATGGTATGTCTGTGGCCAGCTGTCATTTTTTTTACAATGGATTACACCGCAATTTTAGTACAGAGGGGAAAAATGAGTTGGGAAAGCCGCTGGTGCACTTCTCCGGCGAGAGGTCTTTCTTTCCTCATCTCCGAATGGGAATGGGTGGAGGGGCGGTGTGGGGATGCCTGTGGTTTTGGTTTTCCCTTCCCGAACCCTCCTGGTGTCACCAGTATCATTTAATGAATCACTCGAGGGCAACTTCAAATGCGAGCAGTCGGGCCCATGATGGCACCACCCCGCTGATCCTGCCCCCCGTCGCTGACCGTGCACGTGAATCCCAAATGAGAGGCTGTGTAGACGATAATTCCCCCAGTGTCGCGGTAACCAATTAAAAAGGCATTTCACACCCTGTACCTGTCCCTTTATCTGTAGCTGCTTTATCAACATGGCCGCCGCATTGCTGAGTCCTCAGAGGCCATGTAAGGGGATGTAATTACTGGCAAGCAGCTCAAATAAACACTTATTGCTCAGGTAAACAAACCCACAGAGAGCCTTCCCCTTACATGTTGTAACAATGAGGGGAATTATAGAGCTCTAAATTGGCTTTGACTAGATGAGTACACTGCCAAGCTGTGACGATCCGGAGATCACGTCTGTTAGCAATGCTCTGCCCATAGGAGTAACATGCATGTTAAAATTACAGGGAACAACTTCGCAAGTCGAGGACGCTTTGTGCTTCATTGCATTGCGGAAATAAATTACATGTCAATTGGAAAGGGTAACGCCAACGCGACGTTCCTGCCATGCCACACAATTAACGTTATCATCAGAGCGCCTCGGTGCTAACGGAACCGTGACAGCTCCTCCTAATGAGCATTTTATTCTGAATGAAATCAATTATAACTCTGACCACAGGGGGGTGAACACGGCTCCACTTTAATAAACTCAGTATTTACTTGAATAGTAATCAATGGGGTCCATCCGTCAAGCAAGGACTCCTGTGTCAGGTGTAAGCTCCAATGACTTCTGAGGCTTGGTTATGTACATGTCTATTTTAATGCTGACAATCTTGTTCTGCAAGCAATCAATTATCCTTCGATGAAGCCCCTGTTTTGTAAGCATGACTGGCACACCATAATAACTTAAAAGAAAATGTTGGGGCTTTGTTCTGGAAGTGGCTGTTTGGCTGACACTGAAAAATGAACTCTCCCATGGTGATAGCTCCAATATGGGGTAGGTGAATGTATGTAGAGACAGAGGGTTGGCCTGTGTCCAGAACTTCCAGTCCGCCCACTACACCGAGTTGGCTGCTTCTGGCCGGGGCATCGTGACATGCAACAGCGATTTCCTAAGTTGAAAAAATGACTTGTCCAATGAGCGTCGAGGGGGCGTAACGATTAGCCAATCAGCCTCAATAAATCGCAACGGGAGGGGCTAACGCCGTTGTCAAGCTGGTGTCAAGTGCGTCGGACCCCCTAATAACAATGGCGACCACGACAGACGCTGCTATTGAGCCTGTTCTAAATCGATCAAAAGCATCCATTACTTTGAAATCTGAACAGCACTCTGCTTTGAAGACATATATTCAAAGGGGAGATGGTTGCGTTCTCCCCACTGGATTAGATTCACGTGGATACGTTGTTGGTCTCTAGTGATTGGTTAGGACACGTTGTTGGTCTCTAGTGATTGGTTAGGACACGTTGTTGGTCTCTAGTGATTGGTCACAGTGATTGGTTCGGGAAAATCGAATGCCCCTCCCGCACAGAAATTCGTTAGAGTGGAGGCAATGTCAGAGTGAAGAAGGAAATGGAGTGTAACAAGGTGACAGTTCACTCTGTTATCAGGCTAGACAGAGGGACAGACGGGGACATTAGCTGCTCTTACTTTGTGATAGGAACTGAACAGCGCCTTTGTGCAGAAGTGTGAAATGGAGGGATGTATCTGTTCTTCTTCTGCTGTAATACGTTTAAGTTCCCTGGAAACTTGGTTAAGGTCTTCACACTTCTTCTCATATACTGTAAGGGCCTGTCTGATTCTTAAGTGAACGAGCTTTATAGGTGGCATTTCTAGGTAAGAAGTTGTAATGAGGCTGCCTGAAACCAGTTTGATACATAAGTTCACTGAATTTGCAACCTTTCTAGGTACCTGGTTATGGATCATTTTCGAGGAACCATACCATGCACACTTTGGTGGGTTAGGATATCCCATAATACCTTGCGCCCCTTGCAATCGACGAAGAAGAATGAAGCGAGCCCGAGCGAGCCCCTAATGGCGACGCCCACAAAGCCAACCGCATCAGGAAAAAGTGAAACAATGTTGGCTAAATAACAAACATCTGTCACTTTCTTTTCATTTTTATTCTAGAATAGTCAATAACGTCAATCTTTACTTAATTTCAGTGCAGTCAGATGTTTGTACAGTGTCAGGAAAGTCACTTTTGAACATTTGTAGGAAGCATCTTACCTGACTCTGTTGTGGACAGCAGCCGTCTAGTTAGGTTGCTAGCTAAGGTTAACGTTAGTTTAGAAAACCCGCTCCGCGTGCCCCAAAGCAGGACTACACTGTAGCAGCATGGCAGACCTTCAAGTGTAAGTGGAGTTCGTTTTAACTGTGCTTTATTAAATGACAAACTGTCATTGTTTAACTAACGTTACCAATTTGTTTGTCAAATGCAACATTCCAAGTTAGCTTGGTTACACGCTTTTAATTTGAAGGCCGAAACGGGAAATGGTTTGAGTAGATTTGTCACTGGTCTGTCAATTCTATCATTTCACACGTACCATTTCCCTTTTTCGCCTTCAAATTAAAAGTGTAAAAACAATGAAACGTTCGCCTGTGAAGCCTCGACCTGTTTGGATTATAGTTAGAGAAAACAGCCATCAGCCATGCAGTTTTATACTAATTTATTGCCAAATGCTTTGGGAAACAACTTCATCAAGCTTGGTCAGAAAACGTCTTGACTATTCAATGGAAACAGCACCAGTGCGACCTGTCGCGTGCGACGCTACCTTCAAGAATGAGGACGTCTGAAACAAGTTATTTTTTAATCACCTATATTAAAATGAGATACCTAATTAAACAATAATCTAGTTAGGTAACTAGATGATATTAAGCTTCCTTGCATTACAGACACTAAGTGTTACTTTGTGACAATGGGGATTCACTACAGTATAAGGCCCTAACTAATATCTTCACTGTTGTCTACTGATTGTCGACCTACAGTTACATCCCTGTGTCGTGGCCCGAGGAATTCCACTAATGTTATGAAAGGCTATTTTGAAGACATGTCACTAACAATGGGAAGGCAAAGCGAGCGGGACTATGTACAGTACACTAGCTTTTCTCATCAAGACGAGCATTCCATCGTTAGGAATTTTGGCTACCGATTTTTTTGTCTCATCACCATCGGCAGGATTCATGCGAGGTGACAGAGCCCATCAGCTCAGACCTGCGCCCATCTGCATGACTGCCCCTGCCTGGCATATTGTCTAGCCGCTAATGAGACAGAGCAGGCCCATAACCAAGATAAGAGGGAGTGGGGGGAGTGGGGGGGGGGGGGTACAGGAATTTCCTTTTAAGTTCCTCCCTTTTTACCAAACTAGGCATCTCGCGCGCTCGATTCCCAGGCTCACCCGCTATGCGGGCTCGCTAGCACGGGTGCCTCTTTACGCTTCCTGAAAGTTTCAGCCCGATCGCACGTAAAACAGCATAGCTGTGGCCGGCCAAAATTCTTGAAACAAACAAACAGACCAAATTGCCACATAGATAGATAGATACTGTAGATAGATAGATAGATAGATAGATAGATAGATAGATAGATAGATAGATAGATAGATAGATAGATAGATAGATTGATAGATTGATTGATTGATTGATTGATTGATTAAGCCAGGGCAAGAGAAGTGAGACACTACTTTTCTAAACCTGGGTGCAAAGGTGATGGTGTACATGTAGTAAAAAATAATTGTCTACAGATAAAGTGGGCCTATGCATTTTTGAGGAGTATCTAATTAGCAAAACAAAGTAAAGTTTTATTATTGTGAAAATTTCACTTAAACTTACTAGACTGTAAATCTTGACATTTTTGCTGTGATTTGAATTCGTTTTGTATACAAATGACATTACACTACGGGAAAAATTACTTTTATTAGTCTAGTGATTCCCAAAGTGTGGGCTGTGAAGGTACTGCAGGTGGGCCGCGAGATGCATACCTGCCAAAACTCCAGATTTTCCGAAATGGCTGTCGCGGGCCAAATTTTGAATTCCTGGTATCTATAGGAAACTAGGCCAAAGGCATCGGGTGGTACCAATCATGTCATGCTAACTTGTCGGAAAGGGGGCTAAATAACGCTCCAAAGTTATGGTAAATTTCAAAGGGGTCCCTTGGCCTCTCACCTCAAGATATCTGAATGAAAATGGGTTCTATGGGTACCCACGAGTTCTGCACACAAAGAGGCCTACTTCTGGGGGAATAAAATGTTGGCAATCGGACTTTTGGGTATTTCGCCCTCAATTTTTGTATGTGGATGGATTATTAATTTGCACTGCACTGCTGTATGCACACATTCACATGTTCTGTTTCTGAAATATAAAATGGGGAAATATGTCGTCTCAGTCTCATGTGTTGATCAGAGTTGTGATTAAAGGGTTGGGTGGATTTCAAAGTGGGCCCCGGCATCGTTAAGTTTGGGACTGGCACTGGCTGGTCTACATGAACTGCCGCCAGTATGATGTATGGCGATAGATGTATAGCAAAAATCTTTTGATGATCATAAGAAAAACATACTCCTTCTACAATAAATCACTTTATTATAAGCAGTGCTTGTTCAGCATTATTGCCGTTTTCTCCATAGAAGACATAAAGGCAGCTGATCAACTAGGGAGCCAGCTGAGATCACATAAAATCAAAAGAAACTGCCAATTAAGATTGATTTTGTCATAATTAACAAAACGCACTGTGGGACTGGAATCTGTACTTGTTACTTACTCATTTTAAAGTCATTCAGAATGACCAGGTTTATATTCGTGCTGAGCTGCTGACACTCGAGTCTTTCTCCTTCTTTTGAAGGTTTGTAAATTTAGCAATGCTGCTATACCCTTATTATTATAATCTGAAATTTGTGGGGTCTTTTCCAAAGTGTTTCAGAATGTAGAATCTAACTACATCAGTTTTTCTCCTCATTGCTTTGAGAGAACTGGCTGGCACTCCAGCACCACTGGCTTCCATTGGCTTAGCTTTTTTTATGTGGGTGCTGACAATGCCAGAATTAATGACTCCAACCTCACCCATATTACACTGTCATATGTCAGCTGTAAGTGGTTGCAGGGATGGAAGCACCCTCTAAGAAGTTCGATGGTGCTTCCAGCATGTCTGTGTTGGAGCTGGGATGTGATTAGAAGAGCTGAGGCAAAGCCAGATGCAGTCTGTCTGGCTGCCACCAACTCCAACAAGCCTCCACCAGACACAGAGCAGGGGAGACAGTCTTGCACTTCCTCCTCTTTGGAGCTGTCAGTTGTGCCTACTCTCAGTACTTTCCTGATGGGACGGAACAGGGGCACCGCAGATAGCAAGACATGACTAGGCTATTATGAGAATATGACCAGCAGGGTTTCCCTCCCACCTAAGCAGTCAGTCACCCTGCTCACGATCTAATTAGGAGATCACTGGGGGGACACGAAGGCAACATGGAGTGACAGCTTCGTTAACATGCGCCGGGACAACGTTGGGGGTCATCGTTAAGGTTTATACAGGCTCCCTTTTCACGTTTTATCACCTGCGTGTGTTGCGATGTAAGTGCAGTCTATTCCAAAACGTCGCCAGTGGAAATGCGGACTTAAAAGGACAGGTTCCTAGAAAGCAGATATTTAAAAGGGAGTAAGCCTACTGATAAATTGACTGACAAATTATGTTTTTCTTTTCATTGCTTTTGTATATTTGTTCTATTTTTTCAGAGAAATTGGCATCCACCTCCAGTTGGCATTTGTTTGTGATGCTCATCCAAGAGGAGGAATGAGACAATTTATCTACAAAAAAAAAAAAAGCATATGCATTTGCTTATATGTGATGACAACAAGATGGGGCTAAGTTAAAGGCTAATGGGCGTATGGGATAGGCTTCTAAAACATCCATTTAATGATGGTCATAAAGAAAAGAAGAAGCCAATGTACACTAAGCTACATAGGAGCACATCTCTCTCTCCCCCTCAAGTCACACTGACAACTCCTTTCATGGCAACAGCAATACGCTGTGTTTAAACCCAAACAACCCTGTACAACTCAATCCTGTCCACATGACAGGAATCTGGTGAGAAATACAGTAAAGAAATGCACAACTGCAGGGTGTGCCGTGTCCAAGTAGCGCAGCAGTAGATTCCCTGCCTACCGACACGAGGGTTGCAGGTTCGAGCCCCCGCGTTACCGTCGGCTTGGTCAGGCATCCATACAGACACAATTGGCCGTGTCTGCGGGTGAGAAAGCCGGTGGGGTATGTATGCGTCTTGGTCGCTGCACTAGTGCCCTCCTCTGGTCGTTTGGGGCGCCTGTTCAGGGGGGAGGGGAACTGGGGGGAACAGCCTGATCCTCCCATGTGCTACGTCCTGCCGGTGAAATGCCTCGCTGTCAGGTGAAAGGAAGCGGCTGGCGACTGCACATGTTTCGGAGGAACCATGTGGTAGTCTACAACTCTCCCCAGATCGGCAGAGGGGGTGGAGTGACGACTTAAAGAACAGAAAAAAGGAAAGGAAAAAAAAGGCAGAAGTGCAGACCTGAACCCCAGTCACCCCAACCACCGCCCTGCTGTCGACTCCACATGACAGAATCTGTATAGCCTGTGGTGATGTTTTTTAAACCAGCCAATCGAATCGACCGCATGCCACGATGTGAATTCAAATGTGCCGTGTGAAAAAGTCTGGCGGGGGCTATTTACTAGCTTTCTCTCAGGGCAGCGCGTGGTGAAATCATGTGCCCACACACACTTTTGCATGGGAGAGGGCACTGCGTTTTGCATAAGGGCGTTAATGTGTGTGATCATCCGGCACGTAAACAATCGGCGTCGGCGGCTCGCTTTCTCTGAATAATCCATTTGAGAGCGTGGCCCGCAGCCATTCATTAAATCCACGCCGTCCTCAGAACTGCTTACGATACAGCAGACTTGCTGCGGCGAGAGGATAGCGAGAATGCAAATGAGCGCGTTTACGCTTTTATTTACAGTTAACCGACCACCAGGCCCCTCCCCCTTTTCCAGCCAGGAAGGGAGCGTCATGTGGCCACTGGCGAAGGGTAACCGTGATGAAACATGGATGGAGATAAGGGTTAACTGCTGTCGTACTCTAAGGGATGTTTGATGATGAATTGATTTGGCGTACAGAACAGGCTGTCATGGTGTATCCCTTTGAAGGGGGGAAAAAGGGGACCGTTTTTGTTCCTTTACAGCCTTATCAGACTAATTAGCAGATGAACAAAAGTGCCCTAAAGATAGATGTCATTAAACGCTATCATTCCCTGTCGTTAGGAGCTGTGCGGCGTTTGGTTCTTTACGGCTGGTGGAAGGAGAAAATTAACTAGCCATACATTTTCTTCACATGTGCCACTTTCATAATACTTTCTCATTTGTACAATCACCATTTAGCCATGAAATAATAACAAACAACACAATGTTGTGGGCAATGCATGACATAATATGACTGAATGGCATGGAACAAATTAATATTCATTCGCATTTTTTTAACAATCTAATATGCTGCACCATTAATTTTGCAGATTTCGCTCATTGATGAAGGCAATGATTTTCAATCAAGAGCACCGCTGGTTTTCAATCTAGCCATCTAATCAGGGACAATTTTGCACCTGGCATGTGAGATGAAAGCAATTAACTGTAATTAACTTCCGGTGGTCTGGGTCCCGAGAACCAGAAACTGAGAAGCACTGATAGAGACACTGCATGTAATAGGCCACGCCCATCACGGGGGAAGAGCTCCGTTCATTTCCACACACCAGCGTCATTTTCCTTGAATTAAACATAGCTAAAAGCTGTTGTGTGGTGGGCTGCGCAGAAAACAAATGTAAAAAATCGGCAGTTAAAGTTTTTTTGTACTCCTGAGAAAATCAAACAGAGTTTGATTTTCTTAATAATGATGATGCATATAATTTGAGTTGGTTGTTTACATATGAAACTTTTGGACTGGCTTATTATTTGGAAAAAACTTGGGACATGAGAAAAAAAGCTCTTTATCAGGAAAAGGCAATGTAAGACAAGGAAAAGAAAAAAGAAAAAGAAAAAGAAAAAAAAAAAAAAAAAAAAGTGTATGTATGTACAGTAAGTGTGTATATGTGTATGTATATTTCATGCATATGTGTATATATTATATACTTTGTTTATTTTGTTTGTACAACCGGATGTTATGTTATGATTATGTTTATATAT
This sequence comes from Poromitra crassiceps, assembly GCF_964638095.1. Taxonomy (NCBI): domain Eukaryota; kingdom Metazoa; phylum Chordata; class Actinopteri; order Beryciformes; family Melamphaidae; genus Poromitra; species Poromitra crassiceps. The sequence continues at coordinate 38,622,184 of NC_139628.1, forward strand.
AATTTGGTGTCTTGTAATCCCATGTGGGATGGGCCAGAAATGGCATGACACAGAAATAAAAACTACCTACCTACCTACCTACCTGAGCAAAACAAGGAAGCCATTGAGAATTGGTGAGAAGAAAAATGTGGATCTAGCTGTCAAGAAGTAAGTTGGAGTGTTCATCTTCCGTATATACGATCTTTTGGTGCAACACGCAACCATGCACGTGACATAGGAGAACGCCAGGATTGGACAGGAGTTTGTGTTTTCCCCCGTCTTGGGCGTGGTTTCTGAATAATGACGCGTTACGCAGTGTCTCTATACAGGGTAGTGAGACCAGACGTCCCGAATTACAAGCACTTGTCCCGGGATCCCGAATCCTGTCCTGTTTGTCCCGAAAATCAACCATGTAATAGATCATATGAAGATGAATTGAATTAATTGTGCATTGTCCCGTGCAAATAAACAAATAAAGGAGAAAGAAAGAAGCTGCTGGGCAGCTGTCTGTATGCTGTGAGACTCGCGTACTTGAAGGCAGAAATGCTGTGGAGAGCTTACTTGGTGTCACAGTAACATTAATATTGAAAAATGCTTCAGTGAACGTAGCTAATTGTGTCTTTTGGAGCGCTGACAAATTGTCATGAATAATTAATAACATAATGCGCGGCCACGGAGATAGGCGCAAGGCGCAATGAGCTGCTGCTGTTTGAAACCAGATGATGGAGAGTACAGCCTCCACTGTGCAGTGGAGTTTGTGATTTAAAAAAAAGTTTGTAAACTCTACATGTCTACAGCTTAATGTCAATCTTAGCTGCTAAAGACGTTTAGAATGACTGTAACATACCTGTCACCTGTGCATAATGCTTCATACATCCTCACAGCCAATACATCCATTTTATCCATCTGTAACTGATCTTCATAATATTCATAACAAATGATCAGAGTTATCGGAGTTAGAGTCCTGTTACTCTAAATTATATACATTTTAATCCGTGTGACATTTAAAATTAAGCCACCTGTTTGAGTCATTGGTTCAGGTGTAGTCATTTTTGAAAAAAATACAGCCTACTGGAGGACATGACCCCCCCCCCCCTCCCCCTCCCATACCACCACCATCACCATCACCAACAACAACAACAACAACAACAACAACAACAACAACAACAACAACAACAACAGCAACAGCAACAACAACAACAACCACCACCCGCCAACTTCCTGTGCCGGATTTCACTCATTCTCATCCAGTCAGCCTAACAGACAACACATCTGAAGATCAAAATACAGACATATAAGCCCCGTCTTCATCATCTTAAAAATAACCTCTCCCACAGAGGCACCTGACACGACAACTGCGTCTGATCGGAGGCCGTGGCATGCTGCTGCAGCATGTGAGTGAGCGCGAGCAGCGGGGCGGCGCCTCCCCTTTCAAAGCCAAAGGAGCCGATGGCTGTCGAGCTCGCCGAGGCTATCCGAGAGCGTTGACCCTTGACCTCAGTGCTCACACCACGATCACATCCCACTGCGCATGCTTTCGTGCGCTCTAGCCTCTAACCCTTGCACCCTGCCCTCCACTTTCAAGTGAGAGACATGTATCGATTACAGAATTCCTCAACTGAGCAAAAGACTTGGGATATACATCCTTCAGGAGGTACGAGGAACACAGGCGATATTGGCTTGCAGCGTCTTCATGCTTTGAGCACAGCTGCATTTTTAAAATACATTTTAGATGATGTTTTGTTGTCACTATAAATATAGATATAAGAGAGAATATTCCTTCTACAGTATCATAAACACGTTTCTTTCTAGACGTGGTTTTAACCTTGGCCTCATTGCCTCCAACCAGTCCACACCTCTGGCCTCACTAGTGAATGCATGAGTCAGTGAGTGCCAAGCGTCGCACTCCGTGCCAGCGGCATGCCTTGCCTGTACAGGGCACTCTCATTGGTCCGCCTCACTCATTTACTGTTGCGGGAGTGTAATGAGTGCCCCAGACCAACAGGGGGCATCGTGTATAATGGGGCTTGAAGAAAGGGGGCCAGGAGCGAGGCTAGGGAGCGGGGTGGAGAGAAGCTGGAGGCGGGGGGGGAAGGGGGGGGGGAGGTATGATATAAAGGTAGGAAAAGGAGGAGAGAGAGAGAGAGAGAGAGAGGCAGAGATTGAGAGAGAGAGAGAGAGAGAGAGAGAGAGAGAGAGAGAGAGAGAGGGGAATGGGGCATGGAAGTCAGGTGGTGGAGCTGAGTGAACCTGATAGGAAAGAGAAGTTTGCCTGTCAGGAGGATTGGAGATACACAGAGCAGGAGAGAGAGAGATATATGGCAGCATGAGAGAGAGCGAGAGAGAGAGATTTGGAGGAGGAGGAGAAGAGAGAGAGAGAGAGAGAGAGAGAGAGAGAGAGAGAGAGATGGGGAGGAATGCAGAGAGGAGGCAGTGGCTTAGCAGTCCTTAACTGCAGAGAGCTGCTGTGAGAACAGCTCAAGCCCATAGCTCGGTCTGCTAATTACTGTTACCCAACACAAATTTGTCATTGCTTTGACATGTGTGCGCCACACAAACGAATGCCTCTATTTTGTATTTATTTTTATTGGAAGGAACCAATAAGACTTATCATCACGAGGGCTCGTTCCTGAATGCCCAACCCAGATATTCAGTGCAATATCCGAGCTGGTTCAGGCTTCAACTCTATGAGGGCATACTAGTCAAACGAAAAGCTAAATAGGGATCACACACACGCATTACTCTAATCCCCACTTTAATGAGCATATCGAGCAGATTGATGAGATTATGGTGTGATTGCTCGAGTCTAGTTGGTGCTGCCTGCGCTGCCTCAGAGGGCTGGCAGAACCCGCCAATTAAGCGTCCAGGATTATAAGCCTTTTCGTTTGATTCCTTAGATGATCTCGCCAGCATTAAAGCAAACCCCCTTGGCCTATTATTGTCACTATCCATTTTTGTCCTTTGCGACTTGCCATTGCAGCCAAGTGCGTTCTTTTCTTTTTTTCACCCCCTCTCCCTTCACGGTGGTGCACGCAGGTCCTTATTACATTGCAATGTGAAACACTGGAAGGGAACTATGCGCACGATTTGAGGGGAGTCCAGTCCAATATAACTGAGAGTCGCTCCCTCTGCCATCTCTCTGTTATTGTATAAATCATGTCTTTTATTTAAGAAAACATTCCTGCGCCGTGGGGGGACGCAAACTTGAGATTTTGCTTGCACCCTGCCATGTTTGTTCTCTGTTTGAGGAGCGGGGTGTAAATTGTTGGTTACACAATATGTGGACACAGTGCATGAGGGCTTAAGGGGCAAATTGTCTGCCAGTGTGGAATAAGCATTGGGTATTTTACATGGACACAGAAAAAAGCATTAAGGTCTGCGGTATTCCAACCACTTCAAAGCCTTATTGAGTGTCCCCACCAGGGAGTTAGTGGCCTTTGATCTGAATTAATGTGTTTATTTACATTACATATTTATTTACATTATGGCCGTGCGCGGGCAAGACGCTAAGTCGGCTTTCTGCGAAGTGGCACTAATGGTAATCGACGGCAACGTTTCCAAAATTGCACCGCAGCTTCTGCGCGATGCCATGTTCATGTCACGTGTAATTTGTTGATTCCTGATGACACTGGATATCGTTACACATCGGCACACTGCGCTGCCATTCGAGAGGGCGAATAATGACATAACATTATAGAGTTAGTAGTGCTGTAAAGAGATGTGACATACCTGAACCATGGCAATCCAAGACAGGCAATTGATTTTCCAGGCCGATGGGATGGAGGGAGGGAGAGAGAGAGAGACAGACAGAAACACAGACAGACAGAGACAAATGGATAAAAACAAGATTAATATTTTCACAAGATACAGGATTATAATTTTTTCTGATTTCCCACTGATTTTCTCCCCAATTGTACTTGGCCAATTCCCCCCCGCCCCGGTCGCTGCTCCACCCTCTGCCGATCTGGGGAGGGCTGTAGACTAGCACCATGCTTCCTCCGACACATGCACAGTTGCCAGCCACTTCTTTTCACCTGACAGGGGGGAGCTGCATTGGCAGGACTTAGCATGTGGGAGGATCACGCTATTACCACCAGTTCCCTTCCACCCTGACCAGGCGTCCCGACCGGCCAGAGGAGGCGCTAGTGCTGCGACCAGGACACATACCCCCCCCAATCCGGCTGTATGGGCGCCCGACCAAGCCGGAGGTAACACGGGGGTGCGAACCTGCGACCCTCGTGTTGGTAGGCAGGGAATCTACGGCTACACTACACGGACGCCCACAAGGTACAGGATTTATTTTTTATTTATTTTTTCATGGAAAGGCTGTGAAATCACCCAAAACATATTCTCATCCATACCAGAGAGTAGCCTACATTAGAAACTCAGTGAAACATACACACACAACATTCCACATCGGTCAACAAAGTCCAAGTGGCTGGACCATTAGTGGTCTGATACCTCCGAGACAAAACCGTATCTTCTCAGTTACATCTCTCATGTGAGAGAAGAAACGAGGATTCACCAAAGACAATGGAAAAAGCTTGGCTCCGTCCTTGACCGCTGCTCATCGCGCAATTTTTCCTATTCCCTCAACTTATCACAGTTTGACATCTTGCTCCACATACACACATACACATACACACATACACATACACACATACACACATACACAAGACAAAAAGTTTGACGAGCATTGTCCTGATGGATGAGGACTATGTACTGCATACTGTATGGGTGAGTCTTCCAAGTTAAATATCTGCTTCTCTCTTTACTACAGTACACGTCTGCAAATAGCCAGGAGAGGGGTGTGTGGGCGCAGAAGAGTCTACTTTAGGTTACATTACCTGACTGAAAGAAAGAAAAAAAAAAAAAAGACTATCCAGATGGATTCGCTGACACTTTTTTAACATGCTGGCAAGGCCTTGTGTAACTTCACTGTTGACAGTGTGCATAAATACATGGGATATAACCTGAACACATTGCAAGCCCACGATCCCACCTGATGAGTGCCAGACCTGCATGTCAAGAGGACACAGAAGGTGTCTTCGACATTAAATTCATATTTTCCACTCTATTCAGCTTAGGGCAGCGCTTTCCTCGGAGCAGAGATAAGCCCGACTTGCTCGTTAGCTGTCTAACACGGTGTCTGTGAGAGCTGGATGCTGCTGAAGGTCTCCACTACATAAGCTTCTGGCTGCCCTAATACAGCTCAACAGTCACGTGACATCGTTTGCCTCGGAAGTGAGTTTCCCCATTCATTTAGACATTTCGAAAAATCCTTATATAATGCTTTTTAAGGCTGGAAGCAAGCCAGCCCGTGACCTACTGAATCATGAGCAGTGTTGGGCAGTAACGTGTTACTTAGTAACGCGTTACTTAGTAACGCGTTACTGTAATTAGTTACTTTTTTAGTAACTAAGTAATATAAGGCGTTACAATTTCCAAAACAGTCATTAGATTACAGTTACTAATCCAAGTAACGCATGCGTTACTGCGTTACATCATTGCCTGCCAGAATGCAGTGTTTTCTATGTAAAAGAAGAAAAGAAAACGTTTTATCCTCACGGACTCAGGTAGACCTGTCGCGCACACGTATACGTCATAGTGTATGTGCGCGCGACAGCGTCAGAGCGTGCACGCCGGCTTTCAAAACAAACTGAAGCATGATGGAGTCAAAAGAAGGAGACGAGCAAGAGAAATATGCGTTCAAAAGCTGGAACGTTATTGTCCTTTGTAAACTATGTGCAAGCAGCTTGGCAGATGCTACCTATTTGCACTGTTGACTCGCCCTCATATCGATGCATCATAGAGAAAATAGCCACGAAGAACATTAACAAGCTGCCACACAGAGAAAGACGTTTGCTGGCTACCTCGAGAGAGAATATGCAAGGATGGAGCATAGGGATGGAGGCTAAATTGAAGGTGACGCTGGGTGAGGTAGACTTGGGTGGTGTAACAGTTCACTGGATTAACAGATACACTTTGGGTAAGTGTTGTACACTTTGTTACTTCCTAACCTTCTCGTCAAAGCCTCTCGTCATCATCACTTTTCTTTCAGCAAGGAACCTTGAAACGTTTGCATTGAGGCTGTGTTGTTTTATTACCACTCGTCTCCGACAGTAACAGCATCTTTACTCACGTTATCCGTCTGTCTGACTATCATTTCACGTCTTATCCAGTGTGAAGCTAGCCAGTCTTAACACACCACTTCCTGTTCTTTCTAACCGAATTTCAAAGTAAAATGCCTTTGGCGTTTCTTTTAACATAGCCTATATAATACCAAAGCGAAAATAATTAATACAGTGACATGCTAGACATGTAACAACTTAAAGGAACACTCCGCCCATTTTCAACCAGCTCAATGTTATTGAGAGTTGATTTGAGTTAATGAGTTATTAATTTGAGTTAGTGTGGACCAGTGATGTCACTGGTCCACACTTTAACACTCAATAACTGTCAAATTAAATGACAGACTTCAAAACCGTTTACAGTTTTCTGATATACTACTGATGTTCTAATGATACAAAGCTGGTTGAAAATGGGCGGAGTGTTCCTTTAAGTGTAAGGTATTTGGGGTAAAAAAAAAAAAAAAAGTAACTAGTAACTAGTAACTATTAACGTAACTAGTAACGTACCTAGTTACTTTTTGAAAAAGTAATCAGTAAAGTAACTTTTATTACTTTTTTAAGGAGTAATCAGTAACAAATTACTTTTCCAGAGTAACTTGCCCAACACTGATCATGAGTGACCATAAAACATTTCCCTTGGAGCGAAAACAAAAAATAAAATGAGAAAAAAAAATATCTAAAATTTGTTTTTCCCCCCCGACGACATGCGGACAGGCATGTTATTTTTTTATTTTTGCTCTAACTGAAATGTTTTATGGTCACTCATGATTCAGTAGGTCACAGGTTAGCTTGGTTCCAGCCTTAAAACTCGTTATATGAGGATTTTTCTAAATGTCTATGGAGAAAATGAATGGGAAACTCACTTCCGGGGCAAAAGATGTCACGTGACTATTCAGTTCTATTGTACACTCCCTGCAAGTCGGTTCATTTTGTGTGTTTACGCCTCGCTTATGACTTGTTCATCTGCATTGCCAATGAGCCCTGCTGTTTATTTCTAATACTTTTTTTTACATTTGTATACTTGTTCTTACAAGTTATAATAGCCGCGATATTTTGCTCAAATCCCAGCAGTTTTCCATTGGACCCGAGCCAGGCGATCAGTCCTATAGTGCCATCCTGTCATCAATCTATGACCCTCTGTGGAGCCCGGCTGTCTGCACGCTGATCTATGCTCTATGCATGCCTTTCCGTGGAGTGCAGTAAATCTAACGATAATCACGTCAGTCGACGTTTAGCGATTGGCAACGTTGCCAGGAAAAAAGTGAAGGTGATGGTGGCCAATGGTATCAAAACGGATTCTGTGACTTTTTCGTCAGGCAACGCCCGCGCACTCTCATTTCATTCTCCTCCCCAACCAATAATTTACCCCGAACATTTATGTCGGATTTTGATGAGTTATTTCATGTTGGACGGACTCGCTGTCCTCCTAAGTGGCCCCGGGCAAGAACCACAGCACTCATCCCCGACACTCCTCTCAGTTTGAGGTTTCAGAGAGTAAGATATACAGGTATTTAATGAACCTTTTGAAGAGAGGGATCAAACCCCCGGTCTTTCCAACTTCCATTTGGACCCGCGCCTCACGAGCAGATTAATTATTCCGCCGAGGGGCAGAAAGAATAATAAGAAAATCCATACATGCAGTTTTCGATTTAAGCACAGACGTAAGCGGAGCGGTACGCTCGCTTTACATAAGTGTTTACATGTCTCACTTAATTTGCAACGGTGCCAGATGACTTTAAGGGGAACTATAAATCCTCGGTTTGGCTCCGAAATATTTTCGTGTGTTTATGACTTTAAACCTGCTGCGTTCTGGATTTGCTAAGGAGGCCCCGTGTCTTTTCCAAGCTCCAGGGTGCAAGTAGCTCTGCGCTCCATCTCCATATAGTCCGAGCTGGATAGCGGTGATCTACCATGTCAAAGCCCGACTTTGACCTGATTTGTCCTGATGCTTTTGTCTGGTTTCTATAAGGGATGGTCGAATCCAAGACATTCATTCAATATACTGTGATTAGATGAGAAAAGGATTAGGTAGAGGTGAGTTGTAATGCAATGTAATTACACTATGTAAACGTGTTTGTGTATATAATGTCTTGTGTATAATGTATGAGGTCCATGGTGAATAAGGTTGAGGTTTAATACAGTAAGTCATAGACTTGGGACTTTGATTACATCAAATAAAGTTCATCCATGTTAAAGGAACACTCCGCCAATTTTCAACCAGCTTTGCATCATTATAAAATCAGTGGTATATCCTAAAACTATAAACAGTTTTGCAGACATTCATTTAGTTTGACAGTTATGAGAGTTGATTTGAGTTCAGTTGAGTGGAACAGTGATGTCATTCATGGACAAATGACATCAGTGGTCCACAACTCAAATCGACTCTCAATAACTGTCAAACTAAATGAATACCTGCAAATATAATACTGATATACGACTGTAACGATTGTAATGGCACAAAGCTGCTTGAAAATCAGCAGTGTTCCTTTAAAGGCTACTATGGAGAAAGAATTATAATGTTGCAACATACAACATGAATACTAACTTTGAAGTAACAAGTGCTGGAATTGTAAATGCATCAGTCACAAAAACGTCAACATTATTTTATGTGGCATGGAGAACAGTCTCCATTATCCTGACAACATGAGCCAATCAGCGAAAGGGAAATGGAAGAATAGGGGAACAAAAGGCTAGACGCACACAACAGGACTGACTTGGGTAGGAGTCCTGATAGCTGCACTAGTGCCCTCCCTGGTCAGTCCCACTCACTACATCCTACCTCTGAAACTCCCCACTATCACGTGAAAAGAAGCAGCTGGCGACTGCACGTGTATCGGAGGAAGCATGTGCTAGTCTACAACTCTCCCTAGATCGGCAGAGGGGGTGGAGCAATGAGGGAACTGGCCCAAAAAAAGTGATCAGAAAGATCAGTTGGTTGTTAAACACCAACAAACTACAGTCTCAAATATGAACACAATTCAAAAGACATTAACACAATTCAAAAGACATTAACACAATTCAAAAGACACGTCTGCGATACACTCTCAACAAACACCACATTGTGAGTTTTACAAAGCTGCTAGTCTGCTCATATCCAAGGCCAACGCACCAAGATGCATAACCTGGTGCAAGGAGCACAAAGCCTGCACCCCGGAGCAATATAATGTAATATAATGATGTAACATAATTAATGACATCAAAAGTAATGATGCTGTCATGTCAGCTTTACATTTGGAGAAAGCCTTCAACCCACAATGCCTGCTGCCAACTCCTAAACATGGCAGCAGATCTATAATGGTATGAGTCTGTGCACTCATTAAGTCAGATGACAGTGGCCAAGGGATAACAAGGCCATTTTACAGGTTCAGCTACACCGTATGGAACATCCCTCGGGATATTTTCTTTTGGATTCAACATTCAATTCAAAACCACATAGTAGCGTATGACATACCTTGTTTATGAGATGCTTCAATTACTAGTCTTTGAACTGCGAGTGAACTTCTCGTATGCAGCGCATAAGCCAACTATATGGTTTCTCTGCAAATTAAATACAACCAATGAAGTCGCCAAACACCGGTAACATTGTGTACGGAGCAAATGTTGCGGGGGCACTACAGAAATAAACTCTACAGATATGATTCATGAACTTCATGGCCATCGGGAGGAATCCGGATGACTTTGGTTTTAACCATTTCTGGGGTGCAGAGAGAAGGAGACACGGAACTACAGATATCTCACACAGTGTATCAGTCTCTCTTTGTGTTAAATGTGATTTAACACAAAAAACCAGTTCATATTCTGTCGGCCTCCGTTCCATTTGCAGCGCTCTGAAATTGTGATAACTTACAATAACATTCTGGTGAATAGAAATTCTGTTCTCTCTCACTCAACTCAATCCACGGTCCTTCCTCGGACCACATTGTTAGCTCGGGGGGCTTTTAATGTCAGACAGACTCGCTCCCCTCCGAGACGAGCCTCGTGTGTGATGTGAGCACTGAGCAGCGAGCTCTCCCAGCTCCAGTAAGAAGAAGACTTTTATCATGCTTCGGTGACAGAGCCAGTAATTGGAGTGCCCTCTGCCTTTACGCACAAACCCACATGCTGCAGTTACAGTACACAGCTTTGATTTACATCCCCCCCCGGTCTGCCGTCGTTAGCCACAGACACGCCCTCCTCCATGGGTTGAATTTGTGGCCGCGGAAAAAGTCATCTGTCCTGATCGGTAGGGGGAACTTATCACGGCGTCCTCATTGGTGGTGAGATAGCTCCATCGCTTTTGAGAACCCCAGTTATCTGAACTGGGTGATCCATCCGTCCGAGCAGCTAAAGATAGGCTGGGGGGGAGGGGGAGGGTCATACACGTTTCCTATTCTCAGTAAAGTGGGTTCTACTGTAGCGTCATCTCACTTTTGATATTTTCATGAATCAGTAGGAAAGGAATAGGGTGGACGGGATAGAGAGAGAGAGGGCGGGGGGGTGGGGGGGGACACCCGCAAGGGGAACAGCTGTCTGTGAGATTGCTCCAATGTGTGTGTGAGCGCAGGAGAAAGAATCCTTTTGTTTCGAGGCGGTTTGCCGCTCCACCGCGGGCCCTTTCATCTGCACGGTGCAGACAAAGGCCCCATGGATCTCGGATGGGGCCGAAACCTCAGGAAAGCGCTCACTGAGCGCGTGCAGAGGGACTAATGAGCAGGCAGGGAGAAAGCATAAACATGTTCCAGGAAGTGAATCGGTGTGTAAACAGAGAGTAAAGTGGTTTAAGTAATTGTCACTCTCCTGTTGCTGCTGGACAATGGTCTCCAGAAGAAAGAAAGAAATCAAAAGAGAGGATGGCTTGGCAACTACCTGAGAGGTATCAGTCACACTTTGTACATTTAGGTAACTCGGTTTCCGGAAGGATGAGCAGATTCCTAACTCATTTTGAAGGAACAGGTCTGGGGGGGGGTGGGAACTGAAACGTTTGACTCACTCTCTCTCACTGCAATCGGATGGAGAAACGTCCTTTAAAAATGTAATGACTTGCTAACTTGGAGGCATTTCACTGAGCGGCCTCACAGTGATGCCTTAATTCATCATTCTCTGTATTTAAACTATTTCATGTCTCCCCATCAAATGAAATCACTACTTAGTCAAGAAACAGCTTTGGCAGAAAGCAGCATCAAAGCGAAAAATGGTTTTACCACCAAAAGAGATCAAATTACATTTTTTGGGAAGAGCCTTTTTTCAACCAAATTGTTCTTGCTTTGTACAAGACCTCCACTGCAGATTGGGTTTCCCAGTTCTCTATGAATCTTCAATGTTCTAGCTGTAAATGTACAGTATCCATTGTCTCTATTTGACTAGAAACATGACTGTTTGACCACAAATGCCAAAGGGCAACATTTGCCATTTTTGTAAGCCATATAGCATTCGTTTAAAATGTATTTAAAGGGGGAGCTGGTTGCTCCATGCAAAAAAATAAAGTGCAGGTGTAAAGCGCAAATTATGCTCGAGCGAAATAGCCGGCGCTGACTGCGCCGAGGGGGTCGCCGCAGCCGGGCGTCCTATCGGCGCAGCTCGGCGGGGGGGGCGTGCAGCTCCTCGAAAATGTGACTCCGCGGCGTCAACTCCTTGTTGTGAGGAATGAAGAAAATGCCATTTCCTCATTTAACAGTGCTTGTCCCTCATCTAGGAAAGCCTTCTGCAGTCTCACCGGAATGAGTTTTGAAATGGAGGGACAATAAAATGTCCCCCCACCGACATGATTGCAAGTTCTTGGTAAACGACACGATAACGTTTTGGACGTGTACCGCAGCCAATGCGCCGAGTTACGTTCGAGTATGCACAGTCTCGCTGTCGCCGCCGTTCGGCGACAGGGCGCCAAGTCGAGATTGCGCAGACCCATGCCGGGCGCTTAACTGACAGATGCCACTTTCATACCAACAACCAGGGTTACTTGACCCATGTTCAACCCTTCTTTGTTCACACCAAGTCAGTCAACACTGGGTTAATCCCTGGTCATGCAATTGCAGTACAGGACCCGGGTCACAACCCGGGAGAGATGCATGACAATAGCATAAGCTATTATACAGTATAGCTTGTTTGCAACCACGTGATTCCGATGATGTCGCTGGGGGGCAGCTCTCCCAGAGATACTATGGAGAATGGAGGAAAGTGAGTATGCAAGAGGGTTGGATGCCGCTCCACGCTGCAGGTATCGCCAGAAGATTGCAAAAACATACAGGATATGACCCATATACAATGAAGAGAAGCCATTTTTCCAGCAACTTGACCGATTTGGCTCGTGATTTCCTATGTAGCTGCTGGATGCCCTCCAGCAGGATCACGTGTTTTGCAAACAAGCCAATGGTCAATCTCTCTCAGTCTCTCCCCGGTCGCCATCTTGACGTGACGTCACCTGAAAACAACCTATTGGACCCGGGTCACAACCGCGAGAGATGCATGACAATTAGCATATGGCTATTAGCATAACAAATAGCAACCTGGGTGGTGCCATTCACCCTGAAATGAACCCTCGTCTGACCCTGGTCCGACCCGCCTCCCGAGGCGGGTCGCCAACCCGGGTATGCTTTGTGTGAGACAGACATGCCCATTGACTTCACTGCTATAACTGCAATTAAATGACTTCAAAAATAATCAAAATAACAAACAAGATTGTTATTACACCCTCATCATTTTAAATCAAAATTTTTCTATTATAAATATTTTTCACCATCACGATCCAGTCTTGAAGTCTATTCTGATGATGAATAGAGTCTCTGTAGTCCCTTGACTATGACATCACCACTTTACAGCATGTGGTTAGTTGTTGTGATACAGTAATTATTTTTGATGCATACTTCAGACTTGACGCTCTGCCTCCACAGTCAGTAAATCATGCGGCCAAGTGTTTTGATGCACTTTGAATTAATTTCATGATAGGATTCTGTGAGATGCTGGTTTCCCACAGCGCATGGTTGGAGGCGGAGTGAGGCCAGATGCTGGTCTTGGTTGTTGAGGATGAGCCTTTTAAGTACAGACCGTCCTTGTGCACTGTCACTGGACTGGCACTGATATTTCCCTCCGGATAGAACTTTCGGTGAAGGCAAAACAAATGGGAGAGCGACAGATCATGGCATGCCCACTAAAATCTGTTGAGAATGCCTCTTTGAATGCAGTTCCATGGCACTGTTGTCTTTAAGAGTTGAAGACAACATCACAACGATAGACCCTTTTCACGGAGGCCATTTTGTGTGGAAAAGGCAGGGTAAACACAGGTGCAAGCAAAACACTAATGAGGGTTTCCAACTTCCAATCGTGTAAGTTGGAAACCCTCATTAGTGTTTTGCTTGCACCTGTGTTTACCCTGCCTTTTTGACACAAAATGGCCCCCGTGAAAAGGGTCTATTGATGTTTGTTTTGTAGTCATATCATGCATCATAAGCTTGGGTTTAAACTCACTTATATCAGACATCTGATGAATCGTATTCTGTTGGAATCAAATTAATCTTCTCTTAACACTGTTCTTCTCTCATTCCCAAGCGAATACAACCATAAACAGAAGGTTCTAGGGGTGCTCCGATCCGGCTAAGCCACGATCCGATCCCGATTCCTGGGGTCACGATCCGATTCCAGAATCGATTCTCGATTCCAACGATTCTCGATTCCAGAATCTATAATCGATTCTCAATTATGTAGTTTTATATTGCAATAACACACAAAGGTAAAATATAAGACAAAAAATGACAAATGTATTAATGCTGAACTTCAAATTCAACTTCTGTATTACAGTCAGTAGTAAAGCACTAAATTCATTTTGCAAACTAGGGGGGAATTCCCCCCTTATGTTATGATTTATAGATTTGGGGGGGAATACATTAACCAGAGTTCTTAAGTGCAAGAGGTGGTGGCACCGTGGCAGTACAGTACACAAATGACATGAACATTTGGACACTTATTCAGCCGGTATCTTCCATGTTGCGTTCAGGTGCACTGTAAAAAAAAAAAAAAAAAAAAAAAAAAAAAATCGATCCAGGAATCGTGGGATTAAGAATCGCGATCCTTTCAGAATCGATTTTTTGGAGCACCCCTAGAAGGTTCCCCTATATGGTTTGGAGGGACACTTCAACTGGATGGATGTCGGGAAGCCAAGTGCCTCTGCGAGTGAATGCTACAAGAAAATGCTTTCCTGGAAGAATAAATCTGTTCATTATCTTTCTTTTGCACTTGTCGAGCACCCACTTGTGTGGCCCTTGCTGCCTTCTGGTTTAGTGAAAATAATAAAGAAACGTCTTGAAGGAAACTATGGCGAGTGGCCTCCTTCATCTCCTAAACAAAGAGCACGGGGCGAACAGCAGTCATTCTGCCGTTTGAACGCCATAAATAAGGAGGAAAAAACGATAATATACACCAAGAGCGTTGACACTTTTTTCAATTTCATAAGAAAGCAATTGTTTTGGCTCAGCATTCCAAATCTGCCGCTTCCTCCTCCTCCTCCTCACAAATGAGCTCTCGACGGAGCGCTGAAAATGCTTTTGTGACGCCTTCCATCATGTTGTGGCTGATACATCTGAACACACACAGACACCAGTTTAGCCTCATGTCATAAATAACATCAAGATGCCCTCGAACAAAACCATAACAAACGTTGAACAAACCGAACGAGACATTAATATCATACATTATAGCAGGGAGGTAGTACTCGAGTCCGGTCTCGTCTTGCACTCGTTGTTCATAAGACTCGGACTTGAATCGGGCCCGACCCTCTCAACTCCCCCCTCGGTCTTGGTCTTGACTCGCATTTGATTCATCGATGACTCGATCTGGAACTTGGACTCGACCAAGGCGGTCTCGACTACAGCCCTGTCATAATAGTGTTGATTTGTGGCCTTAATAGACGGTACAAATCTAACTGGCCTATGTTTAAATTGAAAGTCCCTTCACGGAGGCATTCAGTCTCATTTCAGTGAATTCTCCGTGATATTTCACCTGTAGGCTTAATGGCAGATACTGACTGGCACAATATAAGGTTAAAGGCTTATTCTCACAATCATCATAACTTACAGTACGCCTGTTGAAACTGTTGAATGAGCACGGGGCATTCAAGGACACCACTTGGCCCGATCACTACTGAGTCTGGCCTAAGCTGCAGTCTTAACCCAACTTTTCACAAAGCTAAATGGAGCGTCCCAGTAACAGAATTGGCAGTAAAAAGGAAAGGAAATGAGACAGATAATATATTGTTCTTGCTGAGACACTGCAGGGAGAGAGAGAGACACACTGAAAAACTGCCCTCAAGCCAGTATATACCAAGCTTCATTAGCCAGTCCATACATGGCTACAATAGCAGGTTACGACCTGGTAGTAGCTATTAAGTAGCAAGAATTATGGTGGCTATCAAATAGGCCAAATTGCGTAAGAAAAAACAAAAAGCACAGGCATGACATGACTTCTTATTTCCCCTCCTGACATGCAAAGAAACTCAACTTCTCATCGCCCCCGCATTATCCAGTTATTTCTGAAAAAGTCTCCCCGCTGCTGCAAACATTTCAGTTTCTCAACAAAATGAAATATAACCATGCTGTGCTTTTCAATAAATATTGGCCAAAAGAGAGGGGCAATGCGGCGCTCTCCCTGAGAGCACCAGCGCGAGTGTGTGTGTGTGTTTGTGGAAGGATTGCAAATGAGTTCCATTTTTGACTTATTAGTTTTTCTGGCACACCATCAGGCGGCAGTTATTCAAATGAGGCTCATAGGAGACCTTAAAATGTCACAATGCTAACAGCTGTTGAAAGTCATGTGCGGCATAATGCAATTTGGCAATATAATGACTACTGGTGTTTTCTAAACAGTCAACATTATTTCAAAAGGCTGAGACGACTTGCTTACAAGTCTGTCTTTTCAGGATCATCATCATTCCATTCAAGTCACTAAGTTGACCACAACATGGAAAATACATTTTCAGTACTTTCTCCAGTTCTATGCCTGTGAAAAAACTGCCTGTGAGAAGCTCTCCTTGGACAGCTTCTTCTCACAGTCCCAAAATGTGTCTGCAAAATAACAAAAGCAGTTAGCGCTTACGGTACAATGGAAAATTTAAACTATTTTTGGCAATTACAATTGCACGATGCACATAGTCACATCCACATCCTACAGATCATGTACAGTGAGTTGCATTATCTCCTAAAGTGTCCGTCATTTGACTGCAGGGTACAAGAACAGGCAAAGCAGAAATAAAATATATCGGCACACGCTGGCTTCCAAACACAGCTGAGACTGCTGAGTGGCGTTATTTCTTTCAACCTTGTGTCATTCGCTGATATGTGGGTAAAGGGGCCTGTGGCCCAGACGTGTGATCAAAACACACTCTAAAAGCTGGGGGGGGGGGGGGGTTTGTGTCAGCTGTTAGATGCCTTATGGTTCAGAAATGGTCGCCCTGAACCATAAAACACACCACATCCCCTGTCTGTCATCGGCATAAAGACGTCTGGTTTGGCACATGGGGAATCACAATTGTCATACCAACTCTCGCCATGTGTCCGCTCCATGTCAGGGGTGAGCGGACTGCTAACAGGCACAGAGGCAGTGATGAAAGCATTGGGGGGTTATCTTGGTAAGTTATCTTTTAGGGTCTAAAATTGAGGCTAAATTGCAAGTTTGAACATGTGCAAAATCAGATCGTATCCATTCACCCTCACCCGCACTTGGAGAAACTGGTTCTAAAGGGGGTTTAGGTTAATTGTGTAGGCAAATTTTACAAGATACAAATATATGCGTATGGGCATTTTGCCCTTCGGACACCAGGATCAACAAACTAGGCATAGGCTTATTTTGGCATGTTGTGTAATGGTGGTAGAGCGGATTATGAATTTAATATGCCACTAAGTAACAGGTGTAAATAGTGTCTGAGTCAGCCTCTGACGCGTTCTCCCCGATCTCTTCCAACACGCAGCTCTTTGAAGTAGGTCCAGCGACAGCACTTGAAGAGTAAATACATGCTGCAAACATACTCCGTGTAACAGAATCACTTTCGTCGTAAATCATGCCGGGCAGTCCTCTTGAGGGCTCGTGGGGCCTGCCTCGGTCTCAGCGGGCGGCTGCCACGAAAAGGGTCCAGGGGGCTCTGCTGCGGTAGCCTTGCGCCAGGCAGCATGTGTCGTGCTCCGTTGACACATAGACTACATGATGACCCGGGCTCAGTTTGTAACAGTGTGACAGTGATTAATAGCCCTGTTCCTGTTTGGCTGCCCGGTGACGGTGACGGCTGAGGATCCGGGGACTGGACGGGTGAGATGAGACACTGGGGAGATATTAAGCCTGTTTGATGGCGTTTTCAGTGTGGTGGCACAGAGTTGTAAAGAGGAGGGATTTTCTGCCCCCCCCCCAACCCCCCCCATCAGCTGCCCAGAGAAACACCTGCTTCTGTGTCCGATCCAACGCATTCAGGGATGAGCCCCTGAGCCCCACATGGGCCGGTGGGTTTGGGCGACAGAGAGAGTGGGGCGGTCAGACCAACAAGGTAATGTTTGCGGTCAGAGGAGGAACTGTGTCTGGGCTTTTCAAACGGGGGCAATGCGGTGAGCAACTGACCGTCGGAGCCTGATGCTGACAGCTTGGAAGGGTGTGAAACTGAAAACCCTGTCAGTCAACCCCAAACTTGGCCTAAGGGACGACAAGGGGAAATGGTAGAGGTGTGTTTCTTTATGTTCATTTAAGGACCTTTTTCCTGACGCTGGTAGCGTGGGGGGGGACTTCTGTGCCTGTTTTGAGGCATTCCCAGGGCCTTTAAAAAAAACTTTGTTCTATGATGTTTATTGTCACACTTCTAGGAGCGGCGACACTTCTACATTTAGATGAATTTCAACTCGACAAATAACGTGCCTCTTTCCATAATTGCCTCATTTAGCATGTGTCAGAAGAGGAGCTAGCTCAAGCACTTTGCGCTGCCCCGAGTCCATCGACGTGATCTCAGCTTACTCAGTCAAACAGAGGGCAATTCCCTCACTATTAATCAAAGTAACCCTTGGCCTGACAGACAAGAGGTCTCTTACTGATCATGAAGATTGAAGATCTCCAGTGGTTCAGCCCATGTTCCTGTTCTACTTTCACAGCTTTCCCTCCTCCACTCTCTCGTCCCTCAACAACACACTTATTTCATCCTCCCATAACAATAGAGCTGAACAGTCACGTGAGATTTCTTGCCCCGGAAGAGAGTTCCCCATTCATTTCTCCACAGGCATTTAGAAAAGTCCTTATACTGTATCACTATTATATACTATATAATATACTATATCTATTAGGGCTGTGAATCTTCACTGGCCTCACGATTCGATTCGATTACGATTCATCTGTCAACGATTCGATTCGATTCGATTAAACGATGCATCACGATGCATCGCGATGCATCTTAAATCGATGCATCACTTTTTCCGCAATACATGATTTATTTTTTCTCACTTTCTTTTTTCTCACTGTGTGGCTACTTTTAAAATAAAAGTGCATTTGGAATTGCATTGTATTATGATCCATAATTAAAATAAACAACTGCATCTACTTACATTCTATTTTATTTGATAAAAAAAAAAAAAAAAAAAATAATAATAATTAATAATCGATTTTTTATATTTGTTAATCGATGCAGAATCGTGCACGTCCGCATCGCGATGCATCTTATAATCGATTATTTTTGACACCCCTAATATCTATACTATATTATATACTGTATATAAGTTGTAAGGCTGGAACCAAGCTAACCCGTGACCTACTGAATCCTGAGTGACCATAAAACATTTCAGTTGGAGCAAAAACAAAAAACAAAGACCGAGAGGAAAAATCAAACATTTGTTGTTATTTTTTGTTTCCGGGGCAAGAAATGTCACGTGACTGTTCAGCTCTAAAACGTCTGCCTATGTCCATCTGTTCAATAAGGTAATGCATAAAAGAAATGAACTGTATCCTGCCATGGAACTCAATGGAACTCCATGGGTTGAAACGTAACATTTTTAGTCGGCCATGAGCCCAAAATGGTAAAGTTATAGTCAATATTTTCTTTGGTCTTAAATCGCCAAAATGCTACTTAAAATGCCTGAGCAAATCAAAACACACCTCCGATATTGCTAAAGTACATTGAAATAAACCAAATAAAGAAACCCATATCATTCTTTGGAACTTGTTGGAGGGCCAAAGAAAACTTCTGGTGAGTGCCAAATTTGGCCCACGGGCCCCACTTTGGGCAGCCCTCGTCGAAGCTTAAATATATTGTACTGCAAAAGCAGACCGTTGTCCTGAAAGCTGCTGGTCAAAAGGAGAGTGTAGAGCAATGGCAGATACTGACCCACTCTTGTTTACCCTCACCGGGAATGAATGGCCAGATTCCTGGCTCTGGGTTCAGCGCCAGACATTTCAAACGCAGAGATTGGAGTTACCAGCTGCTCTAGTATCTCAAACGCTACTAACGCTACAGACACACACACACACACACACACACACACACTTGATACCATGAGCTGCAAATACGGAGGATCAGGGCCGACACAAATAACTCCAGCAGCGTTTTGAGTGAGTCTAGCAGACCCCCAGCTCCACTGAGGCCACTTGTTCCCTCTCAGCAGCATCTCCAGATGACAGGATTTGAGACAGACTGTCTCCCAACGGTTGTGACGCCTCTTTAAGAGTCGGATCCCCTTGCAATCTGACAATATGCCTAGACAGAAATGTAATCTCAAATTCTAATTTAGCCCCCCCTCATGATTACTGTACAACCAGCTTTTGTCAGACTGGAAGAGTGCAGACAAACTGGGGGGAAATGGAGTAGACATAAGAGACATAAGCCGTGTTCAGAATGGTTCACTCATTCACTCACTCACTCACTCACTATTGGGGGGCACGGTGGCTCAGTGGTAGAGCTGTCGCCTCACAGTCAGAAGGTCCTGAGTTCGATTCTCGCCTGGGACACTGTGGGCGCTGTGGTTGTGTTCCCCCCCATATCTTCAGTGCCCACTGTGGGGTATCTCGTCGTAAGGGCCTTTCTCTCTGTGTGGAGTTTGCATGTTCTCCCCGTGCTCCCCCAGGGGGTTCCTCCGTATATAACCCCCCCACTAAAAACATGCAGAAGATCAGATCGTCATCGTCATCTGACCAGTGACGACAACACCCGAAGTTGGTCCCCGGGCGCTGTACGAGAAAGCGACCACTGCTCCTGGCCTGCCCCCCGGAGGAAAGGACATGCCTGGATGGGTTAAATGCAGAGGACACTTTTCACCGGCCACCGTCAGCATGAGTGTGTTGTGGCTGCATGCATGTGTTGTGGTGTTTGTGTGACAATAAAAGACGGGGCATGTCCCGTTACGAGAGAGAGTTTTTTTTTATTGCCCATGTGGTGTTTATCATAGTGAACTATAGGGGGAACGAACAAGCGAGTTTCGGACACTAGTACCAACCTCACTCTTCTTCTCCTTTGGTAAACACAACCGCATTGCATTGTGGTATATTGGAGAAATTGTAGGGTACATTCTCTGTTCACTAGAAATTGCAGTGCATTGTGGGTATTTTATAGTGAACTATATAGTGAATCAAATTGGACACTAGTACAAAATGGCCAACAACACCCACTATAGTCCACTATTCCTGTAATAGGGACCGGTTTCTAACAGTGCTATTCACCTTATGTTCCAACACAGGGGTCAGCCAGTTACTTCCTATTGTGTTTACACTTCCTGTGACAGTACAGTACTAGTGAGCAGGTAAAACAGACGGTGTTTTGAACAGGAAGTCATAACACAACTGGGTCAAGTGGGCGGGGCTACATAAGGTGAATAGACAAAAATGGACTTCGTCTTTTGCGGAGGTGGCTGCTTCTTCTTATCCTTCAGGTACAGAACAAAGAGCAACAACAAAGGACTATTATGAAGAAGGACAATTTAGAATTCTTACAAGTGCAAGTGGCTGTTGGTTGGTTGGTCTGTCATACTGTATAGAGAGTGGCTCTGGCACTGGAGCAAGCTGGCGTTTGTAGTGACAGGCCCTCACAAAGGCCTCCCGTCGTGAGTCAACAAACACGCCGTCTCATGAAGATGACAAGGCCCCATCAAACACATCCGCACACAAAGCCATCTTTGGGATGCTGACAATGTTGCCCTTTCATCCAATGGGAATAGTTGCTTCAAAAGCCCACCCAACAGAAACCCCCCCCCCCCACACACACACACACACACACAGACACACACATCCCAACTGGTTGCCATGACGGCAAACATACAAACCCAGCAATGCGCAACAAGAAGGCCATCTTAGGGCCATTGTCCAGCGTCCAGGAATCAAATGAAATGGGCTTGATTCAATCTTGTGATTTTTAAATCAATGTGATGAAAGGGGGATGAGCAGAACTTATGGAGGAGGACGTGTGTGTGGAGGGGAAGGGAGCGGAGAGAAGCGGCGACAGCACACACACACTTGAGAGAGGCAAAGATCATGAAATAATAAAAACAATTCCAGACAGTTTTGCTGTTTAATTTCAAGCCCTATTAACTACAAGCAAATTGAAGACTCAAGCTGGGATTCTAAACTCACAAACGTTTTTTTTTTTTGCTTTGTCCATCAAGTCTATTTCCCACTAAGGTTTTTGGCTTTCACATACCCTTTCATTCGAGTCTCACATAGCCTAGATCAAGAGGACAGTGTGAAGAACTGGTCGTTAATGCAGAATGTTTAGTTGCCTGGTGGATCCATTTGTTCTCTCCATACACAGAACCTCTTCACATGTCTTTGGTGAAAATACGACTAAATGGTTGGTTAAGTATGTAAGGTAATGGCGCCTGTTCCGGGCGGAAGGGAACAGGTGGGAATAGCGTGATCCTCCCAAGTGCTACGTCCTGCCGGTGAAGCTCCCCGCTGTCAGGTGAAAAGAAGCGACTGGTAACTGCACATGTGTCAGAGGAAGCATGGTGCTAGTCAACGGCTCTCCCCAGATCGGCAGAGGGTGGAGCAGCGATCGGCGCAGCAGCGGGGGGAAATTGGCCAAGTACAATAGAGACAGTCGGTCTGTGTGGGAACGCCCACAAAATATTACTAGGCTGGTGCGCGAGTGGGGTAAAACCCCCCATATATCTCAATGGGCTGACTCACCAAAGGATGGTGCTGCGGCTCTACACTACCGGATTGGGGATTCTAGAGCAGGTTCATAGACGTCTGCTCAGATGTGCGTTTACTGCGGGGGTTAAATACCCGATCCCGTCTGCCTGGGCTGGGCTAGCAGCTAAATGCTAACTATGCTGAATGGATAGAACGGGGGATTTATCCCACCCTGACCACGCCCCCAGCCAGCTACCCCGGCGTCTATGACGAGACACAGACTGTCTCTATAGGGAGAAAAGGGGGAAGGGGGGGGGGGGGGGGGGTCAGCAAAAAAGTGTGTAAGGTAATGCGGACATACAACAGAGGACCCAATCAAAGACATACTGTACAAACATCCACAACTGATGTCCTCTCTCTCTCTCTCTCTGACACACACACACACACACACACACACACACACACACACACACACACACACACACTACTAAACTAGCCATTTGTCATCACACAGTGTACTGTAGATGTATGATGTAGCAATGTACTATATACGATTTGTGCCAAAATCCTTACTCCCCTGTGTATTTTTCAAGATATTATTCTATTCAAAACACCCTCCATAACGGTTTTATTATTTGATTTTGTATACACACATTTTCCAGTATTTTATAGGGCATCTCTTTCCATGGGTGGAGTACCTTTTGATTTGTGGCTTTTCCTAACCTAGGCATGGTATATGAACACTTAGCTCCCCGCTGTCAGGCTCTTGCTGCAGCTGGGCATTAGGTCTGCCAGAGACACAATACTCTCCTCAGGGCTTGAGCTCACTGTTGGCAGGGATTTCACTTTGGACACTTTAACCTGCCAGCAAAGCTGGGTGGGCAGCTGGTAGTAACTTGAGCTCTCCATCTGATCAACGCCAAGTTCTAACTCCGTGCCGTCCCTAAAGCACTATTTCTAACCTTACAGCCCCGGTGCCCGACCTTAGAATTACTATCTCCGCGCTTCAAAGTGCCACACAAAGACTGCATAGAGTCGTTAATGAAAATATGATACTACAATGTGTTTCTCATGAAAGTACGACGACAAGCGCCGGGAGGGGGGGGGGTTTCTGTTGTTATTATCTGTTTCCATAAAAAATGTTTGCCCATTCGGGAACTAAAGACTACATTTCTTTCAAATTTGGGAGGGCAAAAAGACAAATAACTGCCTCCACCTTGTATGTCTCCACCAACAGGTTGAGTTGCAGTTTACATCCAGGGCTGTCCAGACTCATTTCAAGATTCAAGATTCACTTTAATAGACGGAGTACTGTAAGTAATCAGATTACAAATGAGGAATTTGACTTAGTGCAAGTATGCATTTTATATGTAGTGAAGATTTTGAAGGGATTCAATAAAATGTATGATTTCGGTGAATAGCTTCCAGTGAGAAACATGCCATCTTCACTCGGAGACATTTTTACAGATTAGTACAGAGGACTCATAGAGAGCTTTTTTCACGCGGTGCAATGACGATCACCTGAAGCTCAATATCAGCAAAACCAATGAGCTTGTGGTGGACTACCAGAGGAACAGGAGGCCACGCCCCCTGCCATGGTTGTCATCCGGGGAGAGAAGTGAAGAGGGTGGGACTCATAGAAGTAACTTGGGGTCCAAATCAATATAATTAATGTGATTATTAGGTCAACTTAAGGGATTTTGGTGTCTGCAAAATAAGTGACAGCACTTCCACCGTTTTTGTCGATTGACCCAAGATCGTTTTCTCAACTACAGTGATAAGCAAAACATTATGATGTCACAGTGAATTTGACCTTTAAACTTTCGGATATAAAATGTCATCACGTCAGTATCCTATTAGACGTGTGTGAAATGTCATAATTAACAGATTAATTCTTGAGTTATGGGCGCTTTTTTTTTGTGAGGTCACAGTGACCTTGACCTTTGACCACCAAAATCTAATCAGTTCATTCTTGAGTCCAAGTGGACGTTTGTGCCAAATTTGCAGAAATTCCCTCCAGGCGTTCCTGAGATATCACATGAATGAGAATGGGTCAAACGGACGTGAGGTCACACAGTGACCTTGAACTTTGACCACCAGAATCGAATCACTTCATCCTTGAGTCCAAGTGGATGTTTGAGCAAAATTTGAAGAAATTCCCTCAAGGCGTTCCTGAGATTGGGTACGTACGTATGGACGGACAACCCGGAAACATACAGCCTCCTGCCACGGCTGTCGCCGGCGGGGGCATATAAACGTATCTTTACAGACATACCGTCAGTTTGAATTATGCTCCAGACAGAGATGAACAGCTTGTTAGTCATGTGTGACCACATTTCCATGGAGTATTCAGTCCGTCTCTCTCTAATTGCCTGGCGAAGTCCTTCGACGTGTCATTAAGGTGCACAGAGGTTACACTCAACATCGATCTTGGGTAATAATAACAGTCTCAAGCTATGTTCGATTCTTTTTCCTGACCAGAGCGAGCTGTGGGGGATCCCCGATCCAGCTCCCATGCTTTATTAAGATTCTCACCCACACTACTAGACTTGTATTTGGATGCGAACACTGTCTCAGTGTCTCAGTGAGATGCTCACTTTCTCATCAAATAAATTATTTCCATTGTGCTCCAGTTTAAATGAGATTTCTGCTCCGACTGGCTCGATGATGTGTCACACAACATAGCAGAGTATTTTACATTTACTGAGACATGAGTCGTTCCAACCGCATCAGCTACATTAAGCAGATATGACAAAGACTGGTAATGACACTTGAATACTCAACATAGCCTAACAGGGGACCGCAAAATATATGATCAAATTAAAGCTTTGTGTTTTGTTGAATTTTGATGGCATCTTAGTCAAATAAAGAAACCAAGGCTGTTTGTATAGGATCAGCATTGGTTTGGCAGCAAGGTACAGTGTGAGGTAGTGTTCTGGGAAGGGGAGGGGGGGGTATTCCAGGGCGCAATGCAGTCAGAGACAGCGGGCGCTTTCTCCTGAGTTGCTTTTGGTGTACGACTTTAAATCCAAGCACAACACCAAGGTTGGTTCAAGAGTCAGAGCGTAGCTTTGTCCGGCCGCGGGGCAGCCGTGTTTACCGGACAGAAGTGACTAAGACCGTCGGCGTCGATGTTATGTCATGATGACGAAAGGCTGAGACTTTGTTTATAGCTGGCCTGGCTCACTGCTCTGACCTTGTTTACAATGTGCTTAGAGCTCCCTAAGGAGGAGTTGAAAAACTGTCCCTGAAATATCGATACGTGGGGTGTCTGCGTAGTGTCGAGTTAAAAGCACTCGCCTAATACCACAGAGACCCGGGTTCAATTTCCGGCTTGATCGAGCGCCTCCTCTGGTCGGTTGGGGCGACTGTTCGGGGGGGGGGGGGGGGGGAGGGGAACTGGGGGGAGTAGCATGATCCTCCCATGCGATACGTCCTGCCGGTGAAACCCCTCGCTGTCAGGTGAAAAGAAGCTGCTGGCGACTGCACATGTATCGGAGGAGGCATGTGCTAGTCTACAACTCTCCCCAGATCAGCAGAGGGGGTGGAGCAATGACCGAAACAGCAGGGGGAATTGGCCAAGGACAATTGTGGAGACAAAAAAATAATAAATGATGAAAAAGAAAGAAAGAAAAGAAAAATATCAATACTTATTGCCCCATATGGAATCCCATAAAATGTGGGTAAACATCAGTAGGATTTCATGGTAGGATTTGCAAATTGGCAAAAAAGAAAGAACCCATATAATCCTCCCATTCACAGCTGTCCCCGTTCACCTGTATACAGTATGTATCAGTTGGTGATATACAATATGTTTGTTTCAGGAGCAAGGTTGTAAACAGGACAATTTTGTATTCTATTTGGGAGATTAACCATGTGGCCTTGATCTTCCTTAAGTGCAGATCATATAGCTGGCAAACAAGTACAGTATCAACAGCTGCAAGCGAGCACACGAAGCGTGCAAGCCACAGGCGAGCCGCGAAGCACACAATAGTTCTAGTATCAATGACCAACACACCAGGTCAACACAGCAGATGACGTATTACTTATTGCATTGTATCGTATTTTGACTATTAAAATGATTAATTGTATTTAATTCAGATTTTAATTTGCAGTATTTCCATGTAGAAGACCAGTGGAAATTCTCACTTTTTGCCTTGAAGTTGCATAGCATTTTAATGATCCAATCAATATCAGTTTCTGTTCTACTGATTGGGGAAAAACATGAAAGCATGCATCCCACAAGTAAAGCATGCATATAATTGTATTCCATTGCAAATATCACTATAACTTTATAAAGTTATGGCTTTGAACATTAAACTCTAGAGATAATGCATGGAAATGTGGATAAAACTGCATAATGGCTTTCCATTGGGCTGCCTGTATTTCTATGACTAACCACCAGGATCACAGCTTAACCTCGTTGACCCACTGACCATAGATGTTACGAAATATTGGCTGCAATTCAAACTCACACACATGACTGCTGTATCAAAAAGTAGGTTTGCTAAAAAGGGAAACGCACACAGCCACTCTTATGGCTCTCATATTCACAGCTGTCCTCGCCTAGTTGGCACGCTTGGCCATGCCCTCCCCCATCTGAACGCTTCATAAGACTATTTTGAGCTTCCTTTGAATCTTTAGATTCTCTTAGATTAGCCTGTTAGCACCGATTCCTTACATACTTCTTTAAGTCATTAACTGCGAAGGACAGTCGTCATTGCAACGTTCTGAAGGTTTATCTACAACAAGAAAGAAAGTTTATGATTAAGAAAATGAATGCATTTTGCTCCCAGTCCTCTAAATTAATGTGCCTTGGTTTTCTTACTTGTGTTGAAACCTTGCATTGTTTTATACCCCTAAGTAAAATTATGCAAGTAAGATTATTTGACCTTGTCACAATGATTATAGCAGAGTTATGTATATAATGCACTATGTTCTCTCGGTAATCCTGTTGCTCTAACTAGGCAGGTACAGTAACCTTCCTGCCAAGAATAAAACAATGACTGGCTCTATAATAAGCCATCTCCCTGCTTGTGAAGGCACCTGAAATCCTGCCAGAGGGCGCACAATCTTTCTACCCGTCCATGAAATTGTTTCTTCAACACCTCCGAGGTTATTCCTACACCTTCCAGCAGAAGAACTGTATTCCAATTCATGTGTGAAGAAATGTGTGAAGAATTCAACGACATTACGAGCTTAGGTCTCAGCCAGACCGCGGTTTCTGAAGCGAGATGAAAATACCGATGTTGCCGGGGGACATGTGAGAGCCAACGACGCAGACGAGTACGGAGGATCCGATGACAGACGGATCGCAGCACAGCGCCGTAGATTTGGACATTGAGTCCAGTTGTCGTGGACTTTGGGCTGAGCCAAATAAGGAACAGGTGCATGGCCATTTTTACTGAAGACGGCTCATTATGCCTGTGGGACTATGGGGCAGTTGAAAGCAAGCTCTGGGCAAAACTAGGGATGCACGTTATATTGGCAATCATATCGGTATCGGCCGATGTTAGTAAAAAATATATATATATCGGTCCGATGTTGCAAGGTTAAATTTGGTTATCGGTATTTGCCAAGATTTTCACATTGGGCAGAAACAATGCGGTAAATCTATGATTTATGGGCTTTTCCAAATGTTTTGGAAATAAAGAAAAGCATAACTTTTTCAAATTCACAGTATTTACATGTGTTTTTATAGAGATCATATCGACATCGATACGTATCGGTTATCGGCCATAACAAAAATGTTAATATCGGTTATTGTTATCGGCCAACATTTTCATATCGGTGCATCCCTGGGCAAAACACAACAAAGGTAGATGACAGACTGCTTCCAGGGATGTGAGGTGTGCCTAAGCAGTTCCTCTATAATGTGTTCAATTGTTCTACCGTCCCGATACATTTGGGCTTTGAGGAAACGGGGGACTCAGCTGGTATAGCCTGAGTGGTGATCCTCACATTCCAGTAGCAGGTGTGACTGGGTGACCCAGTTTCCTGTCTGTACCCAGGGCTTTGGAAGTCTTTACCGCAAGACTTATGTCCATGTGTCCCCACTTCCCACATGGAACAAATATGTTGTATATATCTACAGCTGTTGTGAATGGGGATCTCTAAAGAAAGAAATACCAACACTCATCTTACAGCGCCAGTGGAGGCTTTTTTGAACTGATCACTCCCATTATCACATGCATCCCACGCTGGCATCTATTGTAAAGGATGGATTTGGGCAAAGTTGCCATTGGTGGTCTTCAAAAAAGCAAAATTGGGAGAAGTACATTCCTCTATAGGGGGGGGGGGGTTTGGAACAAGATCCCTAATGAAATTAAGTCTGCAAATTCTCTGAATGGTTTTAAAAAACCTTCTGAAAAAATTCTTACTGAGTAAGCTAGTCATGTGTGAGCCTATCGGTGTAATGGTTTTTGAACTTACGTTGGTTTATATCTCTTGTTCTTCTTATCCTTGACTGTTCTGTATTGTTTATTTGCTGTTATGTGTTTCTGTATGTCATGTTTTTACAAGACCAGTGACCATGATGGAAATAAGTCTTGACACTTTTGCATGTCATCCCTTGGATTTTGTTATTCTTTATCCAAAATAAAATCAATCAATCGATCAATCAATTCAGTGCATTTATCAGAAAATTAGATTACAGCCAGATATCGATCTCATACATGCAATCGATTATAGATCCAGAAGGAGCGATAAGCGCCATCTTCTCCGGTTAGGCCGGGGCTGTCCTATGGCGCTAGTAACAAGAAACTGAGCAGAGCATTCCGGTATTCCAGTTGCTTTCTCGGTGTTAAGCCAGACACCATCAGTAAGCCCAATTACATGTTCCTAAAACTCTAGTGTTACCCTTTCACTAAATCATATACACAGCTGCCTCATTGCACATCTTACCATGGCCCATATAAGCTGTGCGGCCCAAGACTCTGGAGTTGAATGTGCGGGTTCAACAAACAAAAGGAGTATTGATTACGCCATGCTGGTTTGTTTCTCCCTTAAGGTTGCTGATAGTTCCCACATTGTAAACGTTTCACCGCAAGCCCTCATTCGGGGGGGGATGTTTCCCAGAAAGAAGGGCAACTTTTGGCAGCCGTCAATCCCATGGTGCAACAGTATGTGTTTTGGCCTGATAGTGCCGGGTAACTCTCTCTGGAGTGAGAGGAAGAGGAAGGAGGGGAACCGCTGCTGGACTATATGAGAAGGGAGAGATTCCACGCTGCTGTAGCTCCAAGGCACAGAACATAAACTGGTTCCACAAGATTTGTCAAAATGTGTTCCAGGCCAACGTTTGTACCACATACACAAAAGAAAATATGCACAAAGAAGGCAAACATTCTATTTTGGTTTTGGGCAAACGGCTAAATGACACTTCATTTTCTAAATAACCAATGACACTTATGTCTCTTGGCATTTGTTGAAGGCGGCCGAGGCACTGGCATCTCCTCCTGGGTTTGCTTTTGTAAGAGAGAAACGTCATTATCGTGTGCACCCTGCCATAACAATTCCAAACGTACATTGAGAAAGTCCGTTTATTCCATTCAGCCTTCAAGGCGCGCATTTCGACGTCGCTGTTTATCAAAATGGCCGAGTGCACGGCGAGTTGACCGCCGTCGACGTTGCGATTTGGAGCCAGCTGGAGACTAATCTCCTCACTCAACCTGCCACCTCACCAATATTCCCAAGGGATGCGAGGACTGCGCCGTCGGCCATGTGTCTCATTCCCAGACCTGTTTTGGAGCGCTGACCCGAGCATCTGGGCCTCGTCCTGCGACCTCGACCCCTTCATGTGGCGCGACAATAACACAAGTATGACACGCACAGGAATTGCTGTGACTTTATCACTCATATCACTAACAATATCATATTCTGTATGTTTTACGCCTTTGTAGATTAAAAGGACCCACAAGCGTTTCACCAAAATAAAATCAACATCATCCCACACACTACAGGAGGGCTAGGATGTAACTCCTCTCGTGTTACAATACAAACATCGCAAACAGTTCTGTTAAGATTTCTTTCAGCACCGCGTCCCTTTGCAACTCAAAGCTTCACAACAGATGGGCTGACCCCCGCTTCTATTTTGGTCTCAAGTGTTGTTCTGCACGCGCTGTTTCGCAATTCTAGTGCGAGATCTACCCCGGGTCAAAGGCCTTGTCCACTCCGAGTGAGCCAGACCATAAACAAGTGGGCCAGCCATGTCTCAGCTTCCCCCTTCCCTTCTGTTTGTCAGCGCTGACGTCAGAGGGAGGTATGCGGCGTGCCCAGAGAGCCTTGCGGGTTCAGAAAGGTGCCGATTGATGGATGAGCTCGGGGAAGATCGTCAAACATGGCCGGGCCGTCTGTCTCCCCCCCCCCCCCTCTGCCGGTGCCAGACAGCAGAGAGTCTGCCTGCCTGTCTGCCTGCCTGCCCAACCACCCTGCGAAAGGCTTTGGCTGTGCTCGTCAACACTGAGTGACTGCCTCGACGGCTCGTTACAGGCGTGTGTGGCGACCTCACGTCAGTGCAACCTGGGGGCTAATTCATCCGCTCGCATTCATCTCTATAAATCCCGCCTCCCCCCCCCCCCCCGTAAGTAACCTCAGCGCCAATCAGAAAATGATTTATCGATGTACTCTTATGTATTTTATTCATCACTATTAATAATAAATGTTACATAATAGCCATGTAATTAAGAGCTGCACTCACAGATATCATGTATCACAAAGATATGCACAAACCATGTGAGTAACGGATCCGTGCCAGGTATTGCGTCTGTCTACATTTGGGGATACTATGTTAATGTAGCAGGGCAAATGTGGACTACTGCTCCACTTCAAACATTAAAAGTCTGAAGCACAAGTAATACTCCGACCTCTTTTTGACACGCATTTGACTGCGTATTTGTCAGCGCTAGTTACGCATACATGGTATCCAAGAAAAGCGTATATGCTGTTCATATTCAAACTGATCATCGGGGGAGTAGTGAGATCTCTTTTGTGCCCTAATGGAGTCTACAATAGCTTGCCAACACTCACACTTGAACAAGCCTGGATATTAATGGCTGCATGGCTTTTAAGGTTGGTGAAAGAAAAACCCTTTAGCGTATCCTGTAGCCAGTGGAGTAGATCTCCACGGACACGGAGCTTAGGCTGTAGGGCTTTGAAGCGGCGAAAAACGGCACATTAAATCATCGGAAAAATCCTGAAACAAAACAACGCATGATCCCCGCAGGATTAGGACACCTACCCCGTTTAGCCTGTCCAAAAAGCGAAATGGCAGGGTAGACCTAATTGAGGCTGTCAGGGTTTAGCAAAGCCACCTTGATATGGACCACTGCACAGCTACGAGGTGAGTGAACTGTCGGAATCCCCGCTGAGCACAGAGATGATTCTTAACGAGAAGATAACGACACTGGATAGACGAAATATGAATTCATCGGGGGTGTTAGTCCATTCAAGGTGTTTTATATATTTCGTGCTGTGTTGGCAATTAAAATATATTCAAATAAATCCTTCAGCCTCCATTTTCATAGGGACACTATACCATACTACTGGAGTACTATAGAGCTGAACAGTCACTGATGTCTCCTGCCCTGGAAGAGAGTTCCCCATTCATTTTCTCCATAGACATTTCATTATTTTATTTTATTTTTTAGCTCCAAGTGAAATGTTTTACGGGTCACTCGTGATTCAGTTGGCTTGGTTCCAGCCTTAAAACTCATTATATAAGGATTCTTCCAAATGCCTATGGAGAAAATGAATGGGGAACTCTCTTCCGGGGCAAGAGACAGACATGACTGTTCAGCTCTGTATAGAGAGGGAGCACTATACACTTGTGGGGTCGCAGGGGTTAAATGCATGGAAGCAGTGGGGTGTTAAAACTGTGTTGCAGCACGTTTCCGACACAAATAAGCGAGGAGTCCTTATTGGATTTTACAGAATGTTATTAGGCCTGACTGATGACACAATAACCAGCAAAGCGGGACAAATAGGCGAGCCACACCATGCTGTAGTATGGGTAATATCATGCACAACATGGTAGCCATATCCTATTGACACCCCTCCAGGGTAAATACAGACACAAAACAGAGGGAGCACAAGCCAGTCTTTGAGCTCCCCCTCTCCTCTCCTCTCTCTCTCTGTCATCTGTTTTCTGTTTGCCTGGCGCTGTCTAGGCTAAACAGCAGCAGCCGGCCTGGGACAGGCACTCTCACCTTCTCTAATCCCCCAGGCAGCACCCTCCTCGAGTCGGCCCGGAGGTGCAGCAGACGTGCACCTGTCCCATGTGGATCCATTCCCAAACCATCCACCAGTCCCCCTCACCCCCAGCCAAGGCCATGCACATTCACAGCCCATGGGGCCAATGCTGTCCTGTCAGGATGAAAGAATTGCCAGCAAAGAATATGTGTAGGTGCTTCCTTGGTTATGTAGCAATCTCAAATCACAAAACCCATCTGTGCCATTGGTGGTGAATTAAAAAAAAAATCTTAGAATGGACACTGCAGGAAATGTTTATTGCTATTACCAATTATTAACAGTTATATCAATAATTGTGAACACAAACAGCTGTGTCCTGAAAATTCAAAGACCCACGGCTGTTTACCTTGGCACCTTCTGGAACTGCTCCTGTTAATATTAGCCAATGTCTGGAGTTTAAAAAGACGACTTTTCACAGCTGGACTGCATTCCGGGCGTGAGCCCTGGGCTTCGCCAGCTTAGTGACACCACCACCTCATTTCAAAGAAAAGGTGTTAATCCACCATCTTGGCTGCCACCCAGATCCATGGGACATGTGCCATCATGTTCATCCCATTTAATGATTGCTGGAGTTTGTCATGCTGTTCTGGTATTCCAGCTCAAACGTTTGCTAATGCACGGCCCATTAGATTACAATTCTTTAATTAACAATACGCAGATAAAAGTATAGCAGCCTAACGAGATTTGGGTGTCAGGCAAATCATATCTGGATTGTACTGTATTTTCACCCCACTTGTACTTGGCCAATTTCCCCGTGCTGCCCCGGTCGCTGCTCCACCCTCTGCCAATCTGGGGAGAGCCATAGACTAGCACCATGCTTCCTCCGACACATGCGCAGTTGCCAGCCGCTTCTTTTCACCTGATAGCGGGGGAGCTTCACCGGCAGGACGTAGCACGTGGGAGGATCACGCTATTCCCACCAGTTTCCTTCAGCCCCGAACAGGCGCCCCGACCAACCAGAGGAGGCGCTAGTGCAGCTACCAGGACGCATACCCCTAATCCGGCTTCCCACCCGCAGACACAGCCAATCGTGCCTGTATGGAGTGGATGCCCGAACAAGCCGGAGGTAACACGTGGGCGCGAACCTGCGACCCTCGTGTTGGTAGGCAGGGAATCTACCGCTACACTACCCGGACGGAAGTATTGATTGACTGTGTGATCAGATCCTGTTATGTTAAAATTCTGTTTTGACAAATCTGGCTGTGCAGTAACCAAAGACCATCTGAAGTAGGTTAACTAAATGACATCAGCAACTGCTATTGCTG
This sequence comes from Poromitra crassiceps, assembly GCF_964638095.1. Taxonomy (NCBI): domain Eukaryota; kingdom Metazoa; phylum Chordata; class Actinopteri; order Beryciformes; family Melamphaidae; genus Poromitra; species Poromitra crassiceps. The sequence continues at coordinate 38,655,851 of NC_139628.1, forward strand.
TGAAGAATAATTATTATGAATTCATTAAATTATTATTAATTAAAGACTACATGATGGTAGAGAGACTTGCAGACGCGACCTGTCTCCATAAGCGGATGAAGGAGCCATGGGAAAATGAACAGGGTCCTTTTTTTCTCAGCACATTTTGCTTGCAAACAGAAAATAACATCTCTGTGTGAGCCACAGCTGGAGACCTTGTAACCACCAGCCATTCGCTTCCAGGCCGTTTTCTGGCTGCGCATTATTTCTAAGTGTCATTTCTCGACTGAACAGAGCCTCTGTTGTCTGCAGTGACATGCGCGGTGCGCCGCGTTCACTTAACGAAGCATGCCCCACTTCCGCGCTCCCCGGCGCGCCTGCTGTGGGCCCTCGGAAGACCGGGGAGTGTGTGAGGAAGGCGGAAGGAAGGAGGCTATAAAAGGACACTAAAAAGACGGGGGAGGCGAGTGAGCGGTGCCCCGTGCGTTTACAATAATGCTCCTGCTCACGCGGCACCTTCATGCTAACGTGGGGATGATTTGGGCTCGGAAAAGGTGTGTGTGCAAACCAATGTGGCGCAAATCCTCCAGTTCTAATTTGCACGGTCTTAAATTGGACTCCACGGCGTCTCACCATGTGTTAACCGACGCTCGTCTGTCGGTGACTCATGTGGTCTGTTCACAGTTGTATAATTGAGTAATGGCTTTCAAGAGCCTGTTTACTTTAGCGATTTGTGTTGCTGCTACATTTTCCAACGCACTGTTGTAACCTGTTCTCCCCGAATGTATCGCCCCTTTCTTACTGCTCGCTTTTGTGTTTTGTCGCTTTGAATGTATGAATAACCGATCTGTGCTTCCTTAAGCAAAATTGACATGAACTCCCTCGTTTGAAAGTGAAATTCTGCGGAGACGGTCTGCGATAGAGTGAAGAGTCCTTTGTGAGAGGACGTTTCGGTGGGCAGACAGGAGCAGCAGCAGCAGACCACATGAGAGGGAGCGTGATGGAAACCCCTCAACCACTTGTACACACAGAATCAAAGCAAAGCCAGGGAAGTGTTTTTCCACACACTTTCAACAGGCGGGGAGGGAGGGAGGGACGCACACCCATGCAGGCACCGGCGCGGGCCGCTCTCTCCCCCCCGAAACGTTGTGAATTGAGCAGGATGTCTCCAAATGCGAAAACGTGCTCCGTGCACGAAGAATGAGAGAAACGCGCGGGCCCACCACAAAGGGATGATGTGAGGGAGGCACGACTAGAAACGGGGAGCAGTTTGATATTGAAATAACGCTTTGGGAATATGGGTGGGATGGTGGCGAGGTGTATGCATCATGCCGACAACGCCGACAACCCGGGTTCAACTCATGCTTGCATGTGATAGTTTTAATTTGATCAAAACCTTAACGCTGAACTTAAGCCATGCTGTTTTAGGCTACTTACCTAAACTTAACCGCCTTTTCACATGAAGAACAGGTGAAATCGTCTTCTCCGGTTCATGCTATTGTCACATAATCAAATTTTTTGGTGGAGGAACACGTTTTCATTATCAGTGTCCACAAGACGTAATCTACATTTCAGAGTGTTCTGTTCATTTCACAAGCGGTTATGAGAGCGCGTCGCACCCGTGCCACCGTTGCGTACGGAATCTCCGACGTCTCTCGGATCCGCGGACAAGCCTCCTTCTGTACGGCACGGTTTGTGACACAAAACAGGGACGGCTTTGATACGGCGTGCAAATATTGACTTTCTCCAGGACGGTTTCACTCTGGCCTGGGGTTTGAAGAGGCACAGACCCACCCCCCCTGCTCCCCACACCTGCTGTGGTTGGCGGCCATGTTTACACCAACACCAGTTGGAAACGTCGGTATGAGGCACGGGCGAGATGCACAGGGTTCATAGGCACACACACACACACACTCTCACACACATACACACACACACACACACACACACACACACACACACACACTCTTCTCTGTTTCATCTCCAGCCCGGGATTCTTGGGAGTCTGACAGGGGCTGCTTTCTTGGTGAGAGCTAGGAGCATTGCCAACGGTCTGTCCAACCTGAGCTTGAGTCACCACACACACGCACACACAACAGGCTACAAGCCCTAACTGACATATTTGATATTTTAAGACATCCATATACTGTACTGTGCTGTATATCCATAACGCTGGACCTGCTTCATCTCTGCGGCAGGTTTAGACTTTCACCCGTTTCTTATAGATGTGGCGAGCGTAGGCAGGATCCCAGGTGCCCGTGACAATGCCCCGCCATCATGGAGTCAACACCAATCAATAAAGGTTAGCCGGGCGTGCTACCATGGTCACTGGAGGGGAAACACACTAACGCCGGAAAAACGACTTTGGACGAAACCTTTCAGCGCTTTGACATTTTTGTCACAGCAGATAGAACAGTGTGCCCTTTACTATCATCAAAGCTCGTCTATACACAGTGAGCTCTCACAGGGCCTGCTATTTTGATGAACCATTTAATGTGGGCTCCAAAGACATTTTCTATCATTTATCATTCTGAAGCCACCACAGAGCTCCTCTTCAAACTCTTTCGCAGAGCATGCTTAGATCCCCGTTTGTTTCCTCTCTTCTTCTTTTTTCAACTTCAGGGCAAAAAAAAAAAGAAGCAAATAAATCTTCTTCTTTTTTGCTGAGGCCCGTTTGAGGAGGGATTCACTGACCTTGACCCTTCTTGTGGGGGATCCCTATCAGCAGCGCACACGCAAGAACATGTCCCCGCCCCCCACCCACCAGTCCGCTCCGTGTTTTGTGGTTTGCTATTTATTTTGGCCACGTTTTTTGTCTCGCCCAGGCGATAAACCCAGTAAATAGCCTTACAGCCCCGGAGAGGATGCTTCCCCAGTGCTGCGCTCACTGAGAGTGGACAAAGCCTTTTAAGCGGGATCAAGAGGAAACGGGACAGAGCAGAGAGATGTTTGGGGAAAGGACACGTTGTGCCCTTCAGGAGTCCAAGGTTTCTTGTAAAAGGCAATTCGGCTCCTGGTCCAAATCAAGTGACTATAAGTCAGTCTTGCATTTGGTGGTGGACAGTAGCAAAGGGCCGCGCAAAGATTTTTTATGGGATAAACCCGGTCAATTAGAGAACTTTTTGCTCGGGCTCACTCGGTGCCACCGGGGCTTTGCTGGAGCAAGCGGGGGGACATCTCATTTGAAGAGTGCAGAAAAGGGAAGGGGGGGAATCTTGGCAGCCAAAGTGCAGACAGCAGCACAAAGAGGCGAGTTAAGTGAACAATTATTAGGCTGCACCAGACTTGACTGGTTTGTGTGCACATGGGAAATTCTTTCGCACATGGCAATTAAACATGGTTGGGTTGGGAAGGGGGCGGGGCTTGGACAGGACCCAATTTTGATTTCAGGAGGTGGGAAGCGGTGCCTCCTCCACGACACCGTTTGGTCTTCCCTGCTGGCCTCTTAATGTAAATGTAGAGATGAACAACTCCTCAGGGTGTGTGTTTACGTCTTGAATACGCTCTATGCAGAGCTGCACAGTGCATAACGTGCGTTTAATATCTGTTCAAAACCCAAATTATAGTTGTCAAATTCCTACCTCATAGATTTGCCAGATTGGTAACTGCGTTACGGTCAACACAAATTACACGGCTTAAATTGACTTCTTTCACACTAGCTTTAGTGAGGCATTAGCGGTCTCAGTGAGAATGAGGGATGTAGTTTCTCCACTTCCTCTGTTGTTGACTTTGGCCGGCACGCGCTAATCCCAGAACAGGCCAGAGGGGAGCAGTCTACCTGGAGCAGACTATAAAGAGAGAGGTGTAGACACAACCTCTCTTCTTCTGCAGCTCTCAAAAAGTATCCCCTTCCCCCCTCGCCACACAGGTTAGCCCCCTGCCCTATTGTCATGTCAATACACCACAGACTTTTTGTCTTTGTGCTATTCTAAAAATTATTTCCCAGAAAACTGTAAAATACCAAATTTTGCACGTATCTTTTAGTCTCTTCAGGAATATCTGAACACATCCTGATCATGATGCATTTACTTTACACCTTGTATTAGGATGTGTTTTTCCTTGTCCAGATAACATCCAGATTGCATTTACATTTGTGTTCAATGTGTACACAATCAGTGTTGGGCAAGTTACTTTCAAAATGTAATATACTACATATTACTAGTTACTTCCATTTGAAAGTAATACGTTACTTTACAATATTACTGTCTGTGTAGTGTGTAGAGTAACTCATTACTTATTACACTACTTTTGCATTACTTTCAGCAAAATAACAGCAGTAGCAGAATGACATCGGCGCCCCGTCGAACCATCCCGAAAAATAATTTTAACCATCTTGAAGTCAGTGTAAACATCAAAAATTCTAAATGTTATCCTTTTCCTTTGTTATTGTCATATATAGTGGTTATTTGCATAAGAACACACAATTTGATTAGGAAATGATTGTACCTTTATTTAAATATGTGCTTTGATGGGAACAAGTAACTCAATTTGTAACTTGAGTTACTTGACAAAGTAACTGGTATAATATTACTGAAATCCTATAAGTAATAAGTTAAATTACTGAGGTACTGCTAAAAGTAATATATTACATGTAATATGTTACTTTTGTAATGAGTTACCCCCAACACTGTACACAATGCATCCCTGACCACCTCGGGAGGTGGTTTGGCTGATCCGATTGCAATCCGTCTTCAATGTGTCCTGTACACCTGTACTTTCAAGTGGTCAAGCACAATCTGATTGCAATCTGATGACAGAAAATGCATGTTAATGCCAGGTGTAAATGGCCTCATTTAAAAAAAAAACAGGTGTAAACGGGGTGTTAGTGCGATTCAAATTTCCATCAGATTTATGTAAGAGAAACTAATATCACACTATGCGGGCAAGAGCTATACAGTCTTCTCCCAAGCTGATTTATTTAGCAAGGCCCTCCACTGTAAACACCTTGCCCAATGCTGCAACCTAAAACTCAGCAGTGACCTCTGACCTCTGTCAGCGCTGTGCCCCGCCTCGGGCAGCACTTCTCAGAGGTAGCTTCATATCCGGCATCTTGATGTCGGCTTGCTTTGCGCTGCCACCAGTAGGCCGGGAGGCCACGGCCGCGTACGTCACCGAACCTAACACTTCAACGTAATGGAGATGCAGAGGGTGGTCATGATTTTCAGTCATCTCCCATTAAGGTGAATCATTTTAGTATATTCACGCCAGCGTGAAAAAGGATGACTGGAGGATAAGCCAGGGACATTTGCTGAGCAGACATTTTGCCCTTTACATCTCCTACAATAGGGATTGACTACAATAAATCGTGACTTTCTAGATTAGAATATTCTAGATGAATCATATGTGAAATGTGTTTACTTTGGATTAGGGGGCTTTTAGAAGTATTTTTCAGCGTCACTCAGTTCAACAGCATTCACTATTAGACTGCAACTGAATCTACGACTGACAAAATTGAGATTTATGGCTATGAGATTCATGAGCAAAAAGTGCCTTCATTCCTACGGGACTTCATGTGGCCCCGTGTGCGTTTTCGGTTTAACTCTTGAGTTTCGTTGAGTTATGTCGTGTTATTCCCCGCTCCCTCTCAGACGAAACCTACACCCCCTCACCGTATTGGGCTCTGACATTTTGGAGTAATACAGATGCGATGCCGACTCCCCCCCTGACTGACCTACAACTGAAGAAAATGACTTTGAGTTCACAGGAGGGATAGCCAGACAATAGTGTGTGAATAACGTGCGTTTGGGGGATAGCCAAGATAAGAAGAACAAGTCTACCACACTAAGGGATCTGAACTGCAAACCCAAATGTGTGCAGAGAGTTTCCCATCCCATTTGTTTTCGTCGCACGTGAAAGGAACAAAACGTTTTCGACAAGTAGAAGCTGAAAACCACCCGGAGCAGTTTGCAGGGGGGTCGGTGTGTGGAGTCACTGTGATATTCTACAATAAAAATACAAGTTTTATTATTTATTATCCTAAAATCAACACAATCTGTTTCGGTTGGAGAGATAAAGCGATAGCGCTGTCCAAAACCCTGCCTCGGGGCACCAAATACAAGTGGGCAACTGCTGGCCTGTCATGTCACATTCAATCACTTACTATCCTGAAAATGTACAAAGTCTATTCTCCATAATCTCTTCCTATGGCTATTAAAAATGGGCGGTTGTACATTAGCGGCAGCAAAGGCTACGTACGAGATCGCTGGGAAAGTAATTTATTTCCAAGGTCAAGGGCGGGGTGATGGATCCCTACTCATCTGTCTTCTGCGGTTGAACACTGAGAAAGAGATGGTCGCTACGTGAAGCACTTCAGATCAGTCACGCTGACACCCTGTGTATCTGCTCAGAGGGATGGATACTTACTGCTTTTTTTCCCCCAGAGACTTATAATGCTGATAACCTTGACCGTCCACTCGGCCCCATTTAAGTCACCGCCCCATAACCTTTGCAAAGAGACGCGGCTTGTCCGTTGCCCCCGCTGACGATCACTCTTGTCAGCAGGATTTCAGCGGCCCTGAACATCTAGCCTCAAACTGTGGACAGGAATATCGTTATCATTCATCACACCATCTGTACGTCGCGGGCCCCCCAGGCAACCAATGACAAACATCTCAATGGCTCCTGAAGCAGTTTAATTGGCTCCCTGTCTCTCACTGTCCTCATCCAATGATCCCTCTCAATCCTGCGCGCATATGTCGAAAGTTCTCACGTCAGATCAGTGATCTGCAAGCTCCACATTCTCGGCATGCCGATCTTTATTCTCCTCCCGTGGACATAACTGCTTTTAGAGAACGTTAAGGGAATTTTGATTAGCCAATAATCAACGCTGGTGTAGCAGACAGACAGAAATCAAGCGAAAATTTGCTCTTCAGTCATTAAGATGTAAAGGTGTAACGTTAGCCAGCGGTCGTGCTGTGCACTGATCAAACCTCACTCTCCCATGCCTTAAGAGATGCTCTAGTGACAGATGCTAGAGTATATCATGTGTTTCAGTCTCCTCCCCAGAGCGTCTGCCTCCCATGATGGCGAAGGTTCCGAGTTCGATCCCCAGCTTAGCCCAGATTACACAGGCTTTGCTCCAACTGAACACCATAACATGGCTGGCCTTTGCATTTGTACAACTATCAAAAAGAAATGCATGATAATGAATGTTCATGGGGGAAATAGATGGCTCTGACTGAACATAAGGGTACTAAGGTATATACAGTAGGTTTGATCCACTATAACCTGTCACCAGTCAGCTGTAGTAGCAGCATTACCTTCTAATTTTCAGTTAGCACACCTCAACATGCTGCGACCTTCGCTTGTATAGGATTTTCAGTACTGTCTCTGGGGACGTGAAGTCAAGTGTCTGGAGCCCCACCCACTGCCGCCATATTCTTTGCTGTCACGCAGTGTCTGCGCTGGTGTTTTCTTCGCATTCAACTCATTTCTTTGCGTCCGCTTCCTTTTATTGGCGGAGTGGGGCGGCCGCGTTGTGTGAAAGATGCCAAATAATGCGGTGGAGAGATGGTGGAGTCGAAAACAATCCCAGAATGCAATGCGCAATCACGTGGGCTCCCGGAGATAATTACTGGTTGAGAGAGTCAACTTCTCATTGCAAGAAGGAGTAACGATCATCACTTGAGATGTGAAGCTGCTGAAGAAGATAGCAGCATGGCTGTTGGGAGGTGGTTCATTTCTCTGGATCCCAGCGGGCCCGTGCGGGGTGTCATGGTGATTGAGTGGGGAGTCAAAAAGGGGAGCAGATATAGGGCAGCTCTGATAACAATGCCAGTGTTTCAGAGAGGCTCCGCCTCCACCGTCACAGCAGCCCCCCCCCCCCCCGCATTGGTTTTCAGCTCTGTCACTATTGCAGCAACTTTGACGTGAAGGTGGCATGGACCTCGCCTTGTTGTATAAACGTTATGTCGGGGGTCAAGAGCTGTCGACTATTTTTAAATGGGACATGAAACATAGATTTCAGCCTGTATTCTGAGCGTTTCTAACTTTGGGTCATTTCAGAACAACAACAACAACAACAAAATGATATAAATGAAATGGGATACATGGTGTGTCTGCGCATAATTTGAAGCTTACATTGAGCATAAATTAACATTGTACTTTTATGTTCACAAGGAAAAGGTATAAAATATGCATAAGGTATCAGATTTACAAGCTCATCACATATTCAAGCAGCAAGCCTGATTCATTAAAAGCAAACAAACACCGCCGCACGAGTGCACACAAATAACCCCAATCAACCTCACAGTACAAACATGAATTCAGATTAATTGCAGCGTTAACTGAAATAGCGGTAATCTTTGCTGTCTTTTACTGTGTGCACCCTTTCAACAGCAGCAACAAATGCAAATATATCATTTCAAATATATATCGTCATATTTCTCTTCACCAGTGGTGTACATGTGCAGTGCACATACACAAACACAAGTACTTGTTCTTACATTGATTAAATGAATTCCCTAACCCACTTTCTAATAGTATTTTGGCCAATTCTCCCCTAGTGTTCTGGTCATTCCCCTCCGCCTATCTGGGGAGTTGTACACTAACACATGCTTCCTCCGATACATGTGCAGTCACCCACCAGCGAGGCGTTTCACCGGCAGGACGTAGCGCGTGGGATGATCTTGCTATTCCCCCAAGTTCCCCTGCCCCCTGAACAGGCGCCTGACCGACCAGAGGAGGCACTCGTGCGGCGACCAGTCCTCTTTTTTATGATGCAGCTGTATGTAGCACTGTTGTCCAAGACAAATTTCCTCTCGGGGACAATAAAGTATATCCTGATCCTGATCCTGACATACCCTTAATCCAGCTTCCCACCCGCAGACACGGCCAAGTGTGTCTTGCATGCACGCGCCGACCAAGCCGGAGGTAACACGGGGGCTCGAATCACCGCTAGTCCGCTACATGCTTCACTGTGGATTCTAAGGTCTCTTTTGCGCTTTTTGCTAGACGTTGAATTTGGCTTTTGTTTACCAACTAAAAGACTGGTTGTTTGTTAACTGCGACTTCAGAAAGTTAAGCTCTAACCCTAAATCTAAGAGCTAACCTTGAAACGGCCGCTTTTGAGAGCGAAGACAGGCCAAAATATCTTTACCTCCTCAAAGTCCCCACTGCACATCTTATGTCCATAATTCATAACTGGTCCACCCAAGTGCAGCAACACAAGTGTGCACGCACACACACGTCACACACACACACACACACACACACACACGCGCGCACACACACACGCCACATACTGTGTCACAGTCTCAGACCAGTGCCATAATCCATCTATTTTCGGGCTGCCATATGGAGCATCGGCACCGTTTATCAAGCTGTTGAAAATTACAATTTAACTAGCCGTCTAGCCGGCGTGGCCCGTATCGAATGACACTCCTATTCAATTAAAGTGCAGAGGGTTGCCTGTCTCACCGCTGGCTTTTCCAGGCCTTAGCTGTGGCTTACACAGCTGCGTCTACCCTCCTCTTCATCAGATACAAGTGCAGGGGCCCGGAGAAGCAACAGTCACGCTACATCACACCATGAGGCAACTCTTCGCTCACTAGGTCATCCTTATATACTACTGACACTGACTGAGATGTACTAATGGGCACAGACATCCGCACGTACAGTACCTTCAACTGGCCAGTTGCCATTGTCAATGGATAAATTGATGGATAAATGCATTGTATTTTTGAGCCCAAGAAATATGTATTATATAATATGTAATATGTTGTAGTATGATGGACAAATTAATTGTATTTTTGAGCCCAAGTAATTTTTACATATTTTTATATATTATGTAATATGTTGTTGTTGTTTCAAATTAATGGGTGCTAAGTGGGGGGGGGGGGAAGGGGGGGTATATTAATAAATATTTAGCAAAAATACCATTACATAGACCTTGATTAGACCACATCTATCATTTTGAACACCACAGCTTTTTGAGGAAAATTGGGTATCAAAAAAGGGGCAATCTCCATTCCTTAGAAATGAAGCCAATGCAGAAGGAACTTGAACCTGCATTCTTTCTAATGGCCAGCAGGAGCAGACTGAACTGGCACCAAAAAGAAGTCTGATTGTATGGAAGTCAATGGGGGGAAAACTTCTCACCTGACAACACTTTCCTAATAAGTTTATTTCTCAATCGCTAGGTTCAAGTCTTCTTCAATGCAGCATGTAAATGATGGTCCCATTTAGAATAAAATATACCATGATTTGCTTTGTGATTGACAGGTTGCATGTGCAGTGATCGCACAGCTCGCCGATCGCGGAGCAATAGCAGGTGGCTCTGTGGGAAACCGCTGGTCTCGCTCTAGCTGCTTCTGGCTCCAAATAAGCAAGATGGCGATGGTCAGAATGCCAAACTCCAGGCTTCAAAATGGGACTCCACAAACCAATGGGTGATGTAAGAGTGGCTACGTCCATATTTTTATACGGTCTATAAACGACGTTAATTGATCAAGTTACAAAAGATACAAAAACGACACCTAGGAATGTCAGGGATATCACATGACTGCATGTTTCTGTGTTGTACTGTGTGTACAGTATGTGTGCGCTGAGTGCGCTCATATGCAAGTGTGCATATTTTGGGGGTTCAGTGTGTCCAGGAGACTGAGCCTGTGTGTGTGTGTGTGTGTGTGTGTGTGTGTGTGTGTGTGTGTGTGTGTGTGTGTGTGTGTGTGTGTGTGTGTGTGCGTGCGCGCGTGCGTGCGTGTGCTTGTGCGTGTGTGCACGTGTGCTCCTGCGTTTGCTTGGTGTGTTTATTACCCTTTCAGGTCCATTTCATGACTCATATTTCATGTCACATTTAGCACAGCTTCGACGAGGAAAAGCTGCCTGGCAGAATACATGTCCCCTGGTGAGTGGTGGTGGGGAGGGGAGGGGGGGAAGGGGAGGGGCACCCAACGCACCAACAACAAGAAGATCCTGAGCTAGCCGCGAGACATTCCTGTATCTCAAAAGCGAACGTGCCGGAGGGGAGAGCGAAGAGAGGAGGGTCCACTCCCCTTCTCTGATGATCACCACACTGGAAGTCTAATGGTGTGTGGGCCCGGTGGACAGGAAAGGCCAACAGTCGGATCCAACCTTTTCTCTTTGAGGATCGACCTCTAGGTGGCGCCCCGGGGGAGTCTGGGAGCATGCATCAGTCAGCCCGACCGCTGAGCAAACCTCATTTGTTCGGTTCACTTTTTCCACTCTGAGAAATCGTCCAGATCCCTGTTGTCTTTGGATTGTTTGAGGGATTGCTCGCTTGCCTTTTTCTGAGACTAAATGGTTTTAGAATTGAAAAGGGGACACTGAAACGTCAGCCCCAATAACGCTTCTGTGACCACTGTCAATAAATGTCCACCGAAAGGATTACTGGCAAAGCTGTGTTTGCATTACGTTGTCTTGCATGAATTTGTTTTAGACTCTGTCATTATACAAAAGAGAAGGAAAACAGTTTAAATCAAGTGCCTATTCAAGGATTGCCATCTGTTGAAAAACTCATGCAAAACAGTAATAACTTGGGCATTTTTGCTATGCTCCTCGTCACCTCATCTCATATAGATGATCTAGTCAGATCTGATCTGACTGGAAAAACATGTGGGACTCTGCATTCATACTTCATAAACTTCAATCCAGAGAGTCTATCTCACAAGCTTCAAGATCATGACCTAAATTAAAACAAATATTACTTGGGTGTCGAAAGCCATTTTTAATTGATTAAAGAACACAATAAAATATCCAACAGCTCTCAAGCGATGCTTCTCTCAATCTACGGACCCAACTAATGAATACATATATCCTCTTCATAAAAACAAATGTCACACAGACTGAGTATACTATAGTATGCCCTCTGCTCAAAATACATGTTTTTGGGGATACTCATGAATGGTGGCAAGACCATATTAAATGGACTGCATTTACATTATATAGCGCTTCTATTCAAAGCGCTTTCCAATATGCCTACATTCACCCATACATTGATACACCGATGGGCAGCAACCTACCTACCTACTGCTAGCACAGCCATCGGGAGCAATTTGGGGTTCAGTTGCCCAAGGACACTTGCAACATGCGGACTAGAGGAGCCGGGGATCGAACTACCAACCTCTTTTCTCCAAAGCGAGTAGTGGACGACCCGCTCTACCTCCTGAGCCCACATTAACCATAGTTTTGCATGTCAGGCACACGTTGGCAAAAATATCGCTTCCTGCCGTGGCACGTACCAATGTTTTTTTGCACACCAGCGCCTTTTATTTGTAGTGCCTGTTCTTATTAAGCTGATGGAGTACAGAACAGCAGCATCTGTGCCCCCACCCTCCGTGCCTGCTGGGGCGAAAAGGCCTGGGGCACAAAGCCACAGGCTGCGGGGAGGAGGGGGGTAGCTGCGGGGAGGAGGGGGGTAGGTGCGGGGAGGAGGGGGGTAGCTGCAGGGAGGAGGGGGGTAGCTGCGGGGAGGAGGGGGGTAGCTGCGGGGAGGAGGGGGGTAGCTGCGGGGAGGAGGGGGGTAGCTGTGGGGAGGAGGGGGGTAGCTGCGGGGAGGAGGGGGGTAGCTGCAGGGAGGAGGGGGGTAGCTGCGGGGAGGAGGGGGGTAGCTGCGGGGAGGAGGGGGGTAGCTGCGGGGAGGAGGGGGGTAGCTGCGGGGAGGAGGGGGGTAGCTGCGGGGAGGAGGGGGGTAGCTGCAGGGAGGAGGGGGGTAGCTGCGGGGAGGAGGGGGGTAGCTGCGGGGAGAGACGGGCCTAAAGCGTGTGGGGAGTGCCTCGTTCTCTTTGCTCGTCTGGAGCGCAGAATTTCCATGATAGGAGGAGTGCTCAGTGCACACGCTGGCATCATCACGCTCGCCCCGTGAAAATTCAAAATTGTTGACAGACACTGGCAATTCGTTCCTGCATCCGTTCCGTAACAACTGAAAATAAGAGTTGTTTGATGATGGAGATGGGCGTTGGGGGGGGCTTAGTTATTCTCTCTGTACTGTTTGAATTTGCATGCACGCCATATTTCTTGAGTCATGCCGATGTTTGCTTGGCAAAGGGCAAATCCTGACTATACCAAAGTTCCATTAGGAGACCTTCAGCGAGAAAAGGTTATAAAACAAATGGGAAAATATGCAGATGGGCGATAGAATATGCAAAATACATTTTCAGGGGAATGCAGAAATTAAAATCTTCCACAATGTTAACATTAAAATAATGTGAATATTAGATGACTTGAGTACTGGTCTGCCTACGTGAAAGTTTTTGTCCACTCTGAAACTATTTCTTCCTCGAGTCACAGAAAGAGAGGGGAACGCTCCGTCTCCATACTGAATAGTGGACCATCTGTTTGAGAGGGATGTCATATTTAAATCAGTCTATCACTCTCTCTCTCTCGCTGAACCATGGTGGGTCAGTGATGAGTCTGTGGGATTGTGAGGGGAGGTGAGCTTAAGCCGTTACAATGGAGACTTTAGTATGAGGGTGACTGGATCTTTCAATCCAGTGTCAGAGGGCAGCCGGCGGATGTGGCAGGAGTGTGTGTGAGCCGCCTTTTGTGAGCGATTTGCCACCCAACTCCGACAGAGAGGCCCAGGAGGCAAGCCAACTCCGACAGAGAGGCCCAGGATGGAAGCCAACTCCGACAGAGAGGCCCAGGAGGCAAGCCAACTCCCACAGAGAGGCCCAGGAGGCAAGCCAACTCTGACAGAGAGGCCCAGGACGCAAGCCAACTCTGACAGAGAGGCCCAGGAGGCAAGCCAACTCCGACAGAGAGGCCCAGGAAGCAAGCCAACTCCCACAGAGAGGCCCAGGACGCAAGCCAACTCTGACAGAGAGGCCCAGGAGGCAAGCCAGCTCCGACAGAGAGGCCCAGGAGGTAAACCAACCAGGGGGCCCAGAGAGGCCCAGGGGGCAAGCCAACTCCGACAGAGAGGCCCAGGGGGCAAGCCAACTCCAACAGAGAGGCCCAGGAAGCAAGCCAACTCCAACAGAGAGGCCCAGGAGGCAAGCCAACTCCGACAGAGAGGCCCAGGAAGCAAGCCAACTCCAACAGAGAGGCCCAGGAGGCAAGCCAACTCCGACAGAGAGGCCCAGGGTGCAAGCCAACTCCGACAGAGAGGCCCAGGAGACAAGCCAACTCTGACAGAGAGGCCAGGGGGCAAGCCAACTCCGACAGAGGCCCAGGAGGAGGCAAGCCAACTCTGACAGAGAGGCCCAGGGGGCAAGCCAACTCCGACAGAGAGGCCCAGGAGGCAAGCCAACTCTGACAGAGAGGCCCAGGAGGCAAGCCAACTCCGACAGAGAGGCCCAGGGGGCAAGCCAACTCCGACAGAGAGGCCCAGGAGGCAAGCCAACTCTGACAGAGATGCCCAGGAGGCAAGCCAACTCCGACAGGGAGGCCCAGGAGGCAAGCCAACTCTGACAGAGAGGCCCAAGGGGCAAGCCAACTCCGACAGAGAGGCCCAGGAGGCAAGCCAACTCTGACAGAGAGGCCCAGGGGGCAAGCCAACTCCGACAGAGAGGCCCAGGGGGCAAGCCAAATCCGACAGAGAGGCCCAGGGGGCAAGCCAACTCCAACAGGGAGGCAAGCCAACTCTGACAGAGAGGCACAGGGGGCAAGCCAACTCCGACAGAGAGGCCCAGGAGGCAAGCCAACTCTGACAGAGAGGCACAGGAGGCAAGCCAACTCTGACAGAGAGGCACAGGGGGCAAGCCAACTCCGACAGAGAGGCCCAGGAGGCAAGTCAACTCTGACAGAGAGGCACAGGGGGCAAGCCAACTCCGACAGAGAGGCCCAGGAGGCAAGCTAACTCCAACAGAGAGGCCCAGGAGGCAAGCCAACTCCGACAGAGGCCCAGGAGGCAAGCCAACTCCAACAGAGAGGCCCAGGGGGCAAGCCAACTCCAACAGAGAGGCCCAGGGGGCAAGCCAACTCTGACAGAGAGGCCCAGGGGGCAAGCCAACTCCGACAGAGAGGCCCAGGAGGCAAGCCAACTCTGACAGAGAGGCCCAGGGGGCAAGTCAACTCCGACAGAGAGGCCCAGGAGGCAAGCCAACTCCAACAGAGAGGCCCAGGAGGCAAGTCAACTCTGACAGAGAGGCCCAGGGGGCAGGCCAACTCCGACAGAGAGGCCCAGGAGGCAAGCCAACTCTGACAGAGAGGCCCAGGGGGCAAGTCAACTCCGACAGAGAGGCCCAGGAGGCAAGCCAACTCCAACAGAGAGGCCCAGGAGGCAAGTCAACTCTGACAGAGAGGCCCAGGGGGCAGGCCAACTCCGACAGAGAGGCCCAGGAGGCAAGCCAACTCTGACAGAGAGGCCCAGGGGGCAAGCCAACTCCAACAGAGAGGCCCAGGAGGCAAGCCAACTCCGACAGAGAGGCCCAGGAGGCAAGCCAACTCCGACAGAGAGGCCCAGGGGGCAAGAAAAAACTCCGACAGGGAGGCCCAGGAAGCAAGCCAGCTCCGACAGAGAGGCCCAGGAGGCAAACCAACTCCCACAGAGAGGCCCAGGAGGCAAACCAACTCCCACAGAGAGGCCCAGGAGGCAAGACAACTCCGACAGAGAGGCCCAGGAGGTAAACCAACTCCGACAGAGAGGCCCAGGAGGTAAACCAACTCTGACAGAGAGGCCCAGGGGGCAAGCCAACTCCGACAGAGAGGCCCAGGGGGCAAGCCAACTCCGACAGAGAGGCCCAGGGGGCAAGCCGACTCCGACAGAGAGGCCCAGGAGGCAAACCAGCTCCGACAGAGAGGCCCAGGAGGCAAACCAACTCCGACAGAGAGGCCCAGGAGGCAAACCAACTCCGACAGAGAGGCCCAGGAGGCAAGCCAACTCCGACAGAGAGGCCCAGGAGGTAAACCAACTCCGACAGAGAGGCCCAGGAGGTAAACCAACTCCGACAGAGAGGCCCAGGAGGCAAGCCACTGGATCCAGGGAGAAGGAGCGTCACCGTCGAGGGGGGTCAACAGTAGAGCCAATCCATTAAAAAAAAATCCAAATTCCGTTTTATTTTTCCCCGAATTCATTTTTGTTTTGTTTTAATTTTAATTTAGGGGTTAGGAGGAGCTATATTTTTTTCTTTTTTTGATGACTTGGTCCTCTCAGACAGCCTCTTCGACATGTTTCTCAAGGTGAAAACTGTGAGGTGCAGTAATGGTCCCACGGAAGACCGACCCCCCCTCTCAAAACACCGCAATCCAAAACCGAATCATTTCTCTAGGCCTATTTTACAATTATGAAATCATTGAAGTTACTACGATCATTAGATCTATTTCCAATTTTGATAAGTAGGCCTACTTTGATCCATTTCAGCCAAATTATGGAAAATTCTGCAATATTCCATGTTTTACAGTTGATTCCATTTTTATTACCAAATTCCATGATTCCGTTTGTTTTGCGGAAATCATATGGCCCTAGTAAACAGCCAAATCACCACCAAAGTGTCCTTTGGATGTCCCGTTTGATGCATAGACACAGATACTCGCCAGCCCCACTAAACCGATGCTTCTCAACTTCTTTCCTCAATATTTAAACAACAAATTACTGTATCTTATCGTGGATGTTCTACTTCTACCCAGGGCCAAGAGACAACAAAGCATCTACATCAAACAACAATGTGACCAGCAACGCACAGAATACTTTCCCACACTCTCTCGGGCCTTCAGTCAAACAGCATGCATGGGTAGACACACAGAGCCAATAGAAACGTAGCTTGAATGCATGGGCAGACACACAGAGCCAATAGAAAAGTAGCTTGAATGCAGCACATTTTACAGGAGGACCATTCAATTGCAATCAAATAGCTTGGGTGACATTCATGGGCTAAGAGCTTTAGTGAAGCTCTGTCCTGCCAAACGTAAAGGCATAAAACCACACTGGAATCATTCGGCTCCACCGTTAATAGCTTCAAATCTCATTATCCAAGTTCATAACGACGCAGAGATTACAACGAAACCTCCCAAAGCATGACTTTTCAAACAACAAGCTTAACATCTCGTTTTGTTGGAGCAACTGCGTGTCAAAACCAAAAAGCGGGGGCAATTCTTCAATTCAATTGCGGGGTGTGCCCCGTTATGTTGCGGTCATGGAAACCCTCTGCATTCGTCTCCAAGCGGTAACTGTAGAAATAGCCGGGACAGGATCGCCAGTCAGTCTCTCGACTTTCTTCCACACAGAATGACATTTTTCAGGATCACTGCCAGGAACTGTTCGAGGACGCACGAGCCCAACCATTAAGCATGAACATTTCAATTCTCCTTTAGTCCTAGAAGCTTTATTCCTGTCCCCATTCTCCTTGATAGCAGCCTGAGGGCCTTCAATCTGCAGCACAGCGTGCTGTTGTGACATCGCTCATAGAAAACCCCTGACATCTTCCTTTTCTTGCCTCCCGATTTAGAACGTCCCCTCAGGTTAACGTACGGTGAATGGAGAAGAAAAAAGTCCCCTCAGGTTAATGTATGGTGAATGCAAAAGAAAAAAGTCCCCTCAGGTTAACGTACGGTGAATGGAGAAGAAAAAAGTCCCCTCAGGTTAATGTACGGTGAATGCAGAAGAAAAAAGTCCCCTCAGGTTAATGTATGGTGAATGCAGAAGAAAAAAGTCCCCTCAGGTTAATGTAAGGTGAATGGAGAAGAAAAAAGTCCCCTCAGGTTAATGTACGGTGACTGGAGAAGAAAAAAGTCCCCTCAGGTTAACGTACGGTGACTGGAGAAGAAAAAAGTCCCCTCAGGTTAACGTACGGTGACTGGAGAAGAAAAAAGACCCCTCAGGTTAATGTAAGGTGAATGGAGAAGAAGAAAGTCCCCTCAGGTTAATGTATGGTGAATGGAGAAGAAAAAAGTCCCCTCAGGTTAATGTAAGGTGAATGGAGAAGAAGAAAGTCCCCTCAGGTTAACGTACGGTGACTGGAGAAGAAAAAAGTCCCCACAGGTTAACGTACGGTGACTGGAGAAGAAAAAAGTCCCCTCAGGTTAATGTAAGGTGAATGGAGAAGAAGAAAGTCCCCTCAGGTTAACGTACGGTGACTGGAGAAGAAAAAAGTCCCCACAGGTTAATGTAAGGTGAATGCAGAAGAAAAAAGTCCCCTCAGGTTAATGTAAGGTGAATGGAGAAGAAGAAAGTCCCCTCAGGTTAACGTACGGTGACTGGAGAAGAAAAAAGTCCCCACAGGTTAATGTAAGGTGAATGCAGAAGAAAAAAGTCCCCTCAGGTTAATGTAAGGTGAATGCAGAAGAAAAAAGTCCCCTCAGGTTAATGTATGGTGAATGGAGAAAACGTGCCCCTTTCAAACCCTGCAGTCATTACCTTACCACTTGGTTGGCATCCATCCTCCTCCCCTGTAAAGAATGTGCTGTGTCAAAGGTTTAAAGAGGGTAATCGTGCTATTTCCAGCATCCCCGTTCCTTGATAATAAACCTTGTGTGAGAACTGAGAATTGGGGTGAACGTGCCACATCACATGACCACATCACATGACTCACGATGCATCACGCCACGTTAATTCAGCGGGATTGATGTCAATTCTGCGCTGAGTGAGTCGGGTCTTCGCACACGATGCCATGATCAGAACGATGCCTGCATGACCGTATTCACAGTGTTGGGGGTAACTCATTACAAAAGTAACATATTACATGTAATGTATTACTTTTAGCAGTAACTCGGTAATATAACTTATTACCAATTAGGATTTCAGTAATATTACACCAGTTACTTTCTCAAGTAACACAAGTTACAAATTGAGTTTCTTTTCTTTTTTAAAGCACACATTTAAATAAAGATAGGACAATCATTTCCTAATCAAATTGTGCATTTTATGCAAATAACCCCTACAGATGACAATAACAAAGGAAAAGGATAACATTTACAATTTTGGATGGTTTACACTGCCTTATTTTTCAGGATGGTTCCGGGGCGGTGATGTCATCTTGCTACTGTAGTTATTTTGGTGAAAGTAATGCCGAAGTAGTGTAATAAGTAACGAGTTACTCTACACAGACAATAATATTGTAGAATAACCTATTACTTCCAAATGAGAGTAATATGTAGTATATTACATTTTGAATGTAAGTTGCCCAACACTGCGTATTCATACTGTGTACAGTACATTACATTCACACATGTAGCAGCAGGCAATCATAGAGCTAACGCTTCCCCTTCCTCTCACACACACACACACACACACACACACACACCCCGCCTCCCTCTACACAGCGGGTACCACCATCGACTCTAGGCCAGGTTGCCCCCCACCAGGCGCCCAGGCTCCATCGTATGTCTCAGGTCTTTTACTCGCTCACCGAGGCAGCCTTCCCTGGCTTACCAGCTAACCGAAAGCAGCTGGCCGGCATGGCTAGCTGGAAGTCTGCTTCGCTTTACCTAGCACTCAGTAATTACACGGGCACTGATGCACCTCCCAGCACCAAACCACACAGAGGGCTTAATTCAGAACCTGTCAGAGATTAATTACCGGTTTGAGTTGTCCGTCAAACCCAGGATATCGGAGGAGATTGGCACCACTGTAACTGTATCGGCCCACGGGGGATTTCATGCCTTGTGAGGGGGGCAGAGGGAGAGCGTAACCCCACATAGTCCCGGCCGGGGAGTTGAAAAGGAGTGACCCCCCCCCCCCCACTGCGTGGTTTGACAGGAGCGCTGTGGGCCTCGCATCTTACCGCTGCTGTTGGAAATAACAGTACGCGGTAGCTCAATTCTAACAGCCGAGTAAAATCTCTACTTATTACTTAACAATGCGAGATAGATATTGTTGCATCTGCTCACGCTTACATTTTTTAAATATGAATATTAAAAAGCCAGTTGACGTGACCTCCCGGTGACCCTTTGCATTTGGAAAACATGAACAGGACCCAGTGTTAATCGGGAGGCAGGGAGGGGAAACAGAGTCCCGCCTTACATGTTCATGTTGTATGTTTAAATCTTCTCAAGAGCTTTTGGCCCGTGTTTAGCTGCCAAGGTTTCAGCTACAGAATGAGTAAAGAGGGTATCTGAGGGAGGGAGGGGGGGGGGGGGGGGGGGGGTTTGGGGAGTAAACACAGTAAGAGCAAGGCAGCACTGACCTGCTCCAGTGCTGCTGACTGCACGTTTTTATGAAGGTCCCATTAAACAACAGGCCCTGCTTGGAATGTATCGCAGGGGAGGAGAAGGTACACAAAAGAAGAAGGGGAAAACAGCCCGCGCCAATACTGAAACAATTAACACACTTCCAAGGAGAGCCGCTTCACAGCGTGGCACGCTGAGCGGGTGCGAGAGGCTCACGGGCTAATAAGTGAGGGCTAAATGCTAAATGGCAGGAGGTACCAGAGACTGTGTAAGAATGAGTAATGGCACCAGGAAAAAACATCGGTTTAAAAAAACAAGATTGACATCAGCAGAAAATGAAATGTACTTTAAGAAACGGGCTCAGGAAAGAACTTTGTGGGATTAGAGTAGCCTACCCCGTTATAGCAATATGATTCAGAATACATTTAAATTGCCTAGGGCAGGGGTTCCCAAACCTTTCAGACGGAGCACCACTATGTACCAAACCAAATTTCCCAGGGACCACTTCCACTGCGGATACGTACAATTTTTCCCCATAAAATAAAATGTGCTGATTTAACCATGCAATAGCATCAGAAACTGGTTCAAACACACACACACACACACACACACACACACACACACGTGTGCCCGTGCACACGCACACACCTGCCAGTGCCAACATTAGTCTGTGAAAAAGAGGACCCCTTTGAAAATGTTTTTTTTTCCGCCCTCACTAAAAGTTTGGAGCGTTATTTAGAAGAAGCTAGCATGACACGGTTGGGACCGATCGATGCCTTAGATCGTCTAGTTTCATATGATACCAGAAACTTCACTCTGGCTTTAAAACTGAGCCTGCTACAGCCTCTGAAAGTACATTTTGAAAATTGCGATATATCCCGAACATCGCGATATTTCCGAAAATCAGCCCAAGCCTACTCAGGATTAATATGTATATGTCCGACCTAGATAGTAGGTTACGTATATGTAAAAACTGTTGTTTGGAAGGGGGGTGGGGGGAGGGATGCAATGCTCTGGCAGGACCACCAGGCGGAGCCCCGCAGACCATTTGGGAACCACTGGCCTAGGGCACACTCTCCCCCTGATTGAGGTAGCAACCTATAAAATGTCGCAAAGCGATGGACCGCATTTTTCATTCCTTGCATCCACTCCATCTACATGACAGCAATAAAGACAGTCAAACGGAGTATAAAGATCCTTGGATACAACATTAAAAGAGTCTAGCGATGTGCATCCTGGTGGCTCACCTGGTAGCACGCGTTACGACGGAGCGCGGCCGACAAGGGTTCGAATCCGACCCGAGATCCTTTGCCGCATGTCATCCCCTCTCTCTCTCTCCCAACCTTTCCTGTCTGCCTACTGTCCTGTCTAAATAAAGGCAAAAATGCCGCCCAATTAAAATACTCCAGCGAGGTATTTAAAGGATGACAATGATACATGTATGCTTGTATATACTGTGTATATAGTTGAAAATGATCCAAAAACAAAAGGGATAAGTACTGGCCATGAAGGATTTAATCAAATTTGAAAGCCTGTTTTTTTTTTTTTTTTTTTTGCCAGTTTCCAAGATCAAGCTCAGTGCCCGCCTTGGTTTTAGCATTGTTGCGCTTCATTTGATGTGAAATGTTTTCATTGTTTTATTTCTGCGCTTAACAGAAATGCGGTGGGAGAAAATAAATAGCACACATATGATAGGGATTTAGAACAGAGAGCGCCATGATTGGGAGTCTCTCATTATGGTTAATACTTCCAGTACTTGTGGCTCATTAAATCAGACATTCCCACTCAGCAGATGAATCATACTGCATGCAACTGATTACCCACTTGTGAAAATTTCAGAATTTTAGACCATTGAAGAGTATGATTATCGCTTCAAATTCTCCTTTCACATACAGTAGACTTCTGATTGCAATGGCGCGTAATTGATCAACACAGTGCAAACTGTACCATGGGTTAAACTCATTCTAAGGTACTGTAAAACAGCTCCTGTAATCCTTTGTGTTACAATAGGGGGATTCTATTCTATACTTGCCTCCCCTCCGCCATGCAGTGAGGAGCAGCATCACGAAGCTGGCAGGGATTCAGCTTCTTGCTCAAGGACACTACAGCAGGGCAGATGCATGCCAGATGCAAGGCAGGACTTGAACCTGGTTCCTCCAATCGAAAGACTCTCTAACCACCAGGTCACCCCCTGACACTCGCCACAACCATAGCCAAGCCATCACCTATGCTCATGAACAGAATGTATGCTTGAGGTTCAATGACGACACATTTTAAATTGTTATAAGTGGCACAGTAGCACTTTGCACAGTTAGTAATGCGACCCAGACACATAATTTGGCTCAAACAGTCTCAAAGTAGTGTGCCAGAAGCGGGCACCAGGTTCACACAAGGCGCACTGAGAGCTCCTGGAGAGCTTGTTGCTGGGTAGAGTGACATGCACGTAATTTGCTACAACATCTCTACCACACTCCATTCTGATTTCAAGGACTCAAGGATTGTTTTCCAAATGGATAAGTTGAAGGTCATGCGGCTTCACTATTCTGACACCGATCGTCACTGACCTTTGAAAGACATCGTTTTTTTAAGTATGTTTGTAACCGCAGCTCACATGTACAGTTACATCTGGCATATTGTGCAAAGCTGCCAGCAATCCTCCTAACATGCAAGCTCGTCTTCATT
Organism: Poromitra crassiceps; assembly: GCF_964638095.1. Taxonomy (NCBI): domain Eukaryota; kingdom Metazoa; phylum Chordata; class Actinopteri; order Beryciformes; family Melamphaidae; genus Poromitra; species Poromitra crassiceps. The sequence goes on from NC_139628.1 coordinate 38,678,516, forward strand.
TAGACATTATGAGTGGCAATATAATAGGAAACACCTGCTCAATTTAAGAATTCAGATGCTATTCCTCTGACCTACGACAGCCTAATCAATGCAAACATAAAATAAAAAAATAAAATAAAAGCTAAAACAAAGTAAATCACAGAACCATCTCCATGTTTCTTCTATCCAGCTGATCCTCTTTCTGGACTCATTGAAAGATTGAATGAGATTTCACAGCCAACTATGCTTCACTGCGGGATAACTTATCTGAAGAGAGAGTATATTGTCAGAAGATCCCCCAACACTCTCACCCCCCCCCCCCCCCTCCATCTTATGCAGCTTATTCTCACTGGAGCAGTGAATTGATGAAATTACAGATTTGAGGGCAAGATAAACTCCTCTCTGACTACGAGGAATGTAGTAGTGACCGGCGACAGCTCATTAAAAGAAACATAAATGTCCTTGGAGGCACAAAAAACTGAGTTGTGTCCTGAAAGTCAGCAGCATTCTATCTTCCACTAAGATGCACTAACACAACCTTGACTTTATCCCCAAAATGATCAGAATTTTGACCCAGACTGAAGGAATAAAATGTTTCCATCTGCTGGTGGAAATTGTGAATTTCAGGTGGCTTGCAAGAGGACAAGTGAGCAGAGCAGGCAACACCACTAGTCAAACAGCCTCTCAGCGCTTCTATGTATAGGCCACTGTTAAATACCATTCTTTCTGTTTAGTGTAGTGGTGAATCAGCTGTCTGCATCCTTCACAGCCGCCCCCCCCCCCCCCCCCCCCCCACACACACACACACACACACACACACACCTCCAACTATGAGCACAATACAGGGGGACAGCTTTGCATCATGCGTTTCAATTAACCAAGAACCTGTGTGCAGCATATTCCATATTCCACCCTCAAACCAGCAATTGTCAAAGTCAAATCCAGCATACATCACACAGCATGTCAGGAATATACTGCAAGAAGTAATTGCCATTTACCTGGGGGGCAATTGCATTCAGGTGTGGCTTGTCGGGCAATCCGTATCTTGGCAAAATGTTCATAGGAGTGCTGAAATTTCAAAAGAAAGCCATTTTCATTGATATGCACATGCTGGTTAATAAACGAAATTCAATTATTGTGATCTAGCCTACTCTGTGCCTACATGAATATTTGCTAATTAACCAGGTCATCATGGCCAGGCAAACCGGTGACTGAAGACATTTAAGTGCAAGAGCTAAAGGATGCAGCTTACCTGTGAGAGCAGCTTATCCACTCTTGCTTGAATCAATGAATTAAAATCATCCATGGAGTAGCCAACGGGACGAATCAAGGTGTGCTCGCCATTTCCACTCTCCAAATCCACAACCCGGTTCTTGATGTCTGCTGTATTGATACACAGAAAAACGCAAAAGGCAATGGACGCCACTGAACATAAAGACGAGATAATGTTCAGCACTGTTGTGCGGCAATATTGTCGCTTCTCAGGCGCCACTTCTCTCTCCATTTTATCCACGCACTTAGATGCTCCTCTTGCCTCCGCAGTCTCCATAACTACGTTTTAACTATGCACTGTCGGGAGCAATCTGCATCTGGCACGGAGTCACGGAATTATGACACTCGTTGTGTCTTGTGTGCCTACGACGCGGCGTTCACGCACAGTTCTGGTGACAGCGACAGATGACTGGAGCCCACTCCACACGCTCAGCCCGGGAGCCGAAGCAAGACAACCTGTGTCACGGCTTGTTGTGGCTCGATCCTGCAAACTTGTTGCGCTAGCCCTCGCCACTGAGAGACACTGTATACTGCCGATCAAATTGCACCTCTTATGAAGAGTCAAATGGAGCGACAGACTGGGAAAATAGTAGTAGGTATCGTGCATGTAGTAGAGACAGCATTACCACTCGGGGCAAATGCTTTTCCACTGTGCAGGCGTGCTCCCCCTCGTTATTACGGCAACAACACGCCTCCAAATATGTCCTGACTGATTAACATAATTTATTGACGCGTTCCTTCTGCGCCCCCCGACAGTCCAATACAATTTCCATTATATAATATGGAGGACTGCCTACATTTCTGAGTTAAATTGCGGTGCTGGGAGAGCTCCACACTTGCTGCGTAAAGACGCACGAACAGTTGCTCCTTTGTGAAAGCAAGGTGGTTCAGTGTGAGGGCACTGCGAGAGAGCAAACATGTTTAGGTTAACAACAAGCATATCGGTCATATCCTTCGAATCAAGTAATTGTGTTTTGTATGCACGGCAAGGTCAACAGTTTATGCACGGCAAGGTCAACAGTTTATTTTTGGCCGTGCTGCGTAAAAACGCACGCCAGCTTGCAACCTTTATTTGTAATGTTCTTGTTTTCGAATTAGGAGTTGGGTAGGTTTAAAGTCACTCACTAAACTATCCAAATGTCAACTATTATGAGCACAGTTTATTTGTTTGTTCAATAGACCACATGTGGAGAAGAGTCACAAAGCCCTCCAGTGCGCCGCTCAGACAGATGCGCCTGTGGCGTAGTAGCGGCTCACCCGTCTTTTCCCCTTCTGGGATAATGGCATCATGAATTGCAATTACAAGTGGTTACTATCACGTATTGATTATTTTTGATAGGGCAACGGCATACAATGCACATAATCTATCATTGCGATTCGCGCTGGTTTTGAAAACATGACATGGGTGAAAATTCCCCTTCAGAGCTTTTCTCTGACACATTCCTGCATGTGTCCTATCTAAAAAAGACTGACTGGCAAGTCAGCAGTGTGTTTGTTTAATAACGTAAATAATTGTTCAAAAAAGATCTTGCAGTCATCCAACCTGATCGGCATACCCAAAAGAACAGGGTGTCTGAATGACAGAAGGGATCATTTTACTTACTAGCCTTTGGCACCACCTTCTGGCTTGTTGCGTAACTGTCACAATGCGCAGCACTATATTCTATTCTAGTAGCAGTCCTTTTGCAGCTTTGATGGCGGTTGTAATAAAATCGCGTAGCCATTTAACAGTCCTTTATATATAGAAGAATTGCTTGGGAGGAGTTCATAATCTTTTGAAATACCGTATTCCCATTGGATTGCGGGACAATTCTTCATGGTGTAAACTAGGAATATACATTTAATGTTAAGCTCAAACTTATATGATCTATAGATTTGAAAAAGTTTTCAGTTTCTCATAGGCTATTCAAACATCACAAGTGCCATGCTATATTTGCTGGTTAGAGGTGAAATCCATATCCATGTTTGCATTAGGTGTCCAACTGGGCGGGTGGGGGGGGGGTAGTACTATAATGACTCCACCATTTTCTGTTCTTGCTCCAAACTCTTACTACTTTGGATGTAAGATGGCATTATCATGAGGCTGCATTGCAGACTTTTGGCTGTAATTTGAGGCCGTTTTCCAGCTATATTTAATGAACCGTGAAAGAACCACATCTCTCTTTCTACATGGTTCACCCATTTCAAAATGCCAAAAGCATTTTGAGTGATTTACTTTATATTCAATAAAGAATAGAATTTTTCATACGCAGTCAGAACTTCTTAATGTGCAATGACTTCAAAAAGCCATAAACTCCCCCCAGACTCTCGACTTCTTATTGTCAGGTTCTCTTTCCAGCCTTTCTGCATTTTAATGGATTTCTGTGAGGATTCGTCTTAGGTCGAAATTACTCGTAGAGAAAATGAAGCAGATGGCTGCGGTACATGAGAGCAAGTGCACAAGGGTCTAAGTTATCAGCTTTGAATAATCATCATACTCAAGCTGGAGTTTTTTCTCTTTACTAGGTTTCCCATATAATCCAATATATTCTTCAAGAATCTGATAAAAAAAATTAGGGCAGTGGTGGCCTAAAGGTTAGAGAAGTGAGCTTGTGACCGGAAGGTCATTGGTTTGTGCCTTACGGCACTTTAGGCAATGTTTGGGGGTACCTCAAAAACATGGCTCTTTTCCACATGGTAAATGGTCCTATCCATAACCTCCCAACACCCACATATCCCTAGCCCCTCCCCTCCCCTCAAACCCTGACTTTCTACGACCTTCCTATCCCTAGCTATGGCTGCTTTTGCCTAGCCCCGCCCCTTCACCTCACCACACCCCCTACCCACCCCAAATCTCTACAACCTTCCTATCTCGAGCTACCCCTTTCCCCTAGCCCCACCCCCTTCCTTGAAGGAACAGAAAGATTGAGGCCACAGACAGTGACCTTGAACTTTGACCCCCAAAATCTAATCAATTCATCCTTGAGTCCAAGTTGATGTTTGAGCCAAATTGGAATCAATTCCCTCAAGGTGCTCCTGAGATACTGCGTTAACGAGCATGGAACGGACATACGGACAACCCGAAAACATAATGCCCCACCCTCCAGTCACGGCTATCGCCGGTGGAAGCATGGAAAACTTAACATTAGGGATGCACCGATATGAAAATTTGGGCCGATGCCGATAACCGATATTAACATTGCTGTTATGGCCGATAACCGATATTTACCGATGTCGATATGATCTGTATAAAACCACATTTTTATGATCATCACATTTTGTACATACTGAAAAACACATGTTAACACTGAATTTGAAAAAGTTATGCATTTCTTTATTTGCAAAGCCTTTGGAAAAGCCCATAAATCATAGATTTACTGCATTATTTCATATCAATGTGAAGAATTTGGCTGATAATGATAACCGATATTAACATTGCAACATCTGACCGATACCGATATGACCGATATGTAAAAAAATCGGCCGATACTGGCCGATACCGATATGATTCCCGAGATATCGTGCATCCCTACTTAACATACATACCTTTTGAACTGCCAGGTTATCTACTTGGTCCCTCAGATTCTTGGCACGGCCATGTGTGTGGTTCCCTGTGACAGACTGAACCTTCCTCCAAGTCATCTTCTTTCCCGTGCAAATATTTCTCCCTTGTGTGTTCTCCTATAGTCACAGAAATGTCTTAGCGTAATATAAGTTCAATAATATTTTCGACAGCATAACCGTCAAACGGCTTTATTTTAGTACTTAATAATGGACGAAGACAGTCAACAGAGAGTCATTACAATTTTGCTGTAATTTGAATAGTCTCTGGTGGGCGTTTCATGTTTTCATAAATCTCCCTTTGATGTTTATGGCTTACTGGGGGGGGGGGATATATAATGTAAAAATGAGCAGAACTACTCTTGTCCTAGTGTGGAAATGTAGATTTACAATGCATGCCACATGTCCATCGGAGGCCATACACAGCAGTCTCATCTACTCAATATCCCTATGCAGTATAGGGATATAAAAGACAACCTGTCTGCAGAGACCACTGCCACTTCCCAGAGTTTGGATTGCATCGGTTGAATAGACTATAGTGCAATTGCCCGGAACGCCATGCGTGTGCTTTGAGTGGACAGACTTCAATCCCATCTGCTGACTGCATGCAGCCATATTGTTCCTTGTTGTCTTGTTAACTCTTGGTATTTGGAACGGTTATAAAAAAGACATATTGAAAAGGCCCACAGTAACAAAACGATGGAACAATAAAGCTTATTTTTTCTGGCATGCAATCTGAAACAAAGCCAAAACTACTACTGTTACTACATGGTGATAAAAACTGAAACAAGTGCTTGTTCAAGACATAATGTAAAATACCAGCTCCAATGAAAATACATCGCTCCACAATCTTACAGTATGTGTTAGCCTGTATGTGAAATTCTCAAGGAATGAATATAGGCAATTATCAAGACTCCACCGCAGATTCATTACATCTAAGCCTAATTAATCATAACGAGCACACGCACACAGGCTCTATATTTATAATTCCTCTGCAACTGTTGCATGACCCCGAGAATGGTTTGCCAAAACTAGGACAAGATGTTCCATTATAATGAGGGCAAAAGACAAGAAAAGTGTAAAACGATTATTTTTCTTAAAAGATGCCTCTGCACCCAGAACAATATTTCAAGTATTCATTAATTGTGCATAGCCTCCAGAAAACAAAAGGCCTAAGCAGAGCAACTTACACAGGTAGCCTATATAGAGTACCGCAGGAATGAGTCCCGAAAACATGGCTGCTAAGCTAACACCATAGATATTATATTACTATAGATGGGTCACCGCAGGCTCCGCCAATTCTAACAAATGGTAGCAGCAAGTCTCCTAAATGGGCGTGGTCAACCATTGACTCAGACCCATACCTGCCGAAAGTCTCCTAAGTGGGCGTGTCTGTGGAAAACCATGGGCAAAACCCACGTGACAAAATGACAGGAAGTGAGTTGAAGTTGGGCCGTCTTGCTTGAATCCCATCGTCTTTGCTAACACTTCCGGATCGTAGGGGGGAAAGTCAATGGGATTTTGTATGGTCATTTTGGGTTAAATGCATGAAATAAGGTCTGTGGTTAACAAAAGTTTATGAAACAGCGAAGTTTGTGTTCAGCAAGATAATATTCACAAATGAGAACCACTTTTATGACTTTTTTTTTATGCCTAGTACTGTATATTCCAAACAAAAAGACCACCACCAAAGAAAAAATGTTCATGATCTGAAGTACATAATCACACTCTGTATACAGCTATGCATGCCATCTTGTGGACAAAATCAGCTATGCCCTTGAATTACCGTAATAGAGTACCCCCTTGCCCCAACACACACAAAATGCTACATGTTCAATACGACTGATAGTATGCAAATGTGTAAGGTAGGGATGCATGCTTACCGCCTTGCCATTGGTGGATCACTGGATCAATTCAATATGCCTATGGATTAAAATAATGTATGAGTGAATCTCAGTCATTTCACTCCATCCTGGAGCCTCTATGAAATTGGCTAACCGACAACTACAAACCAATTAAGACAATCCAATCAATTATAGAATGGTGGCATTTAATTATTTCCAAACTCCATTCTCTCTCTGTGGGAATGGCCATCACTGATCACTGGACCTTGGAAAAAAAGGGGGATTCTATCCACTATCCACATAATCTAGTGATTAGATTAGAAATCTTTATTAATCCCCAGTGGGGAAACTCATTTGCCACCAGAGTGACACATACAGACAGCAATAAAAGAGATAGTAACAAACACTAACAGACAGCAACCGATACACTCACAGTACACAGACACCATAAAAAGATGTTGGGACCAGATTAACATAAAAATAATAATAATCTGACTGCTGCTGGAACAAAAGACCTTTGTCTTTTGACCTTTGTTCAGTGGGACACGGAGGCATCACAAAGCGCTCACTGAACGAGCTTCTGAGTCTGTTACAAACATTATCCCTTGTCCTCTTTTTCTAACGTGACCTCAAGGGAGTCAGGGGTTAGGCCAATCACTGAGCCAGCCTTTTTAATCAACTTGTTGATCCTGTTTTGATCATCTGCAGTGATGCTGACCCCCCCCCCCCCACACACACACACACACACACACACCCCAGCAGAGCACCGCATAAAGAGGACACTGATAAAGATTCCCTGATACTGTAATAATAATAAAAACACAAAACATGAAGAAGCTTCCTGCTTATGTCAAAGGATCTGTGTGTGTGTGTGTGTGTGTGTGTGTGTGTGTGTGTGTGTGTGTGTGTGTGTGTGTGAGCAGGTCACCACACCACTCCCCTGTGTCTGTGTAACCTCCTGCTCTTTCTCTGGACTTGCGTCAGAGTGACAGATGGAGAGTGCTGCTGCGACCACAGCCTGCCAAGTCACACTGAAAAATGCCCCAGTCAACGGCAACCTTGCACATTTAATTCAGCATGTAATATTAAGGGTTTATTTGTTTTAAAGTGGCTGCTACATGTAACAAACAAACACATCAGAGGAGAGAGCCTGGAATAATCTGTGTGCATCAAAAACACCCAGCAGCATCATCATCATCGCCCTTGACAACTGCTCCTGTCTGGCATCACAGAGAGAGAGAGAGAGAGAGAGAGAGAGAGAGCGAGAGAGAGTAATCCACTGGAGTTTATTTTTAGAAGCTCTCGGTTGCTACGTGAAAAACACAACCCATGTTCATCCGGTCAATAATTTAAAAGCTCTAGGCCTACGGCGAGAGACGGGAGAGCAGGCGACAACAGCTCCAAGGCACGCGGCGTGCACACAGGGCCGCCAACCTATCCAAACGCGCGATGCATCCCAACACGACATTATAGACGACAGGCTGCTCACACCGAGCCACAGGAATGAGGTGAGCTTTTCTGCATTGATGTCGTTCCTGTGTTTTCTGTGACATTTCTCTTTGACACAATTAGCTGCATGATTGTGCTATTCTAGTTTTGCCCTGATGTGCCTAGTCTCCTAACCGAGGGTTGCTGTTATGCTTCGCAGAGGTCTTAATTTATTTATATTTGCAAAGGGGTGTGGGCTAAAGTGTCGCTTGCAAAATTATGTCATTAGATCAAATTATGCGGACATTGTAGTCTATACAAACAATATCCCATGATGTATATCTTTTTTGGAGGATTATAGAGGTAGACAGGCACCCAAAAAATATAGGCTCAGCCACTTAAGATATTACTGCTGCATGTTATTGCTGTTAGGCCTCTCTCTGAAGCAAGTTGAACCTATACTTCTTTCCGGTCCCCAGGAGGCACCTGTGCTCTCTCAGAGCCCACACTGAAGAGCCATGTGTCCAGGTGGCAGCCTGCACGGCCCCACAGCCCCGGGGAAAGCTCCATGAACACTGCTACACTTTAGCAAAAAACTACAAAACATACAACGATCAAAGAGAGCAATTAAAGGGGAAGTAAGCGTTCACATTGTTTGACGTCACGTAGATATTTCCCGCGCAATTTTCATCCTAAACCTAAAATAACGACGATAAATGTTCGATATTGGTGTGAGTTTCACTATTTGATTTTTTTTTTTTTTTGCACAATTTTGCACGGATGTCCTCCATCATAGATGAGACAGGCATGCTAATTTCTAGACCAACAAACCCAAGACATGTGCTTTGGATAAGACTCACTTTTTCTAGGCCCGCTCTCCTGCAAGACCGCATGCAAGTAAAGTTCTCTGGGGGTTATCGAGAGTAATTCTGGGAAATGTAGGAAATCATCATCTGGGTTAAAAGCATGGTTAAACATATACAACAAAATGATAGACTTACATCACTTATTCACAAAATAACTTGTGGAATGCTTTGAACATCACAGGAACAACAGAGCAACTTTTCTGACACCACTGAGGTTAGCATAGGATTTGTGGGATGTGGAGAACTTTGTGGAGTATAAAGTGTTAAACACACATTTCGAAACCCTATACGACTGATGAATGAGAATAAACATACCAAATATGGCAAAAATAGACGCGGTAACATCTCGTAAAGCAAAAATCAAAAACACTTGCAGTATACCGTTTGTTTATTCTGACTGACAAGCAGTGTTTATGCCAAAAATGTCTTGCAAACATTTAAAAAGCATGTTTTTCAGGTCAGACAATGTGACCCACAAACTCATGCAAAACCCACCAAAGGTCCCGATGCCAAAAGACCACATGAGATACACCAGCAGTTATGCTCAGGACCATCCCAAACATGCTGTGGAGAAGCATAATACAGCATGCAAGGTGGGGGAGTACCATCCTCCAACAGCAAAAATGGTTTTCCAGTCAGTCTACAAAGGTAAGCAAGCAGCAACTTGGGGATCAGTGTGGGGGACTTGGGGATATTTGTCAAAACATAACATACCAGTGACATTATTTACCTGAACCGTACGTGTTCTGGATATCAACAACTAATGTATTGCAGCCTGATTCATATCCATTCTCATTGTCTTTTTAAGATGACTTCCGAGCATGGAATGCTCACAAGCTCCAACCATACAGGCTGTGTGACAACCTGAAAGTAGTCAATGAGGGAAAATTTGAAATGACCACCACCTCCAAGGATGCCTACGGTCCTAAAAATCCAGTTAAAGTGGTGAACTTCAAACCAGTCCCACAGATGCGAGAAAGTCTACCTTTTGACGGCATCACAAACTACAGATCCCAGTACGTCACCCATCCAGTGCAGCCCCGGAAACCCAGGGAAAAGCCTATTTACCATGCCAACAGCACTCCACTTAGCAGGGTTTATACAAGCCATCACGACTATAAGGGTCTACCAACAGAGCCAGCCAAGTCTTTTAAACCCAAGGTGGCTTGGTTGAGAAACCCAGCAGCCTTTGACGGGATTAGTGAGTTTGGTGACAAATTCAAGACCTGGCCCCTTGGACCAAAGTTCCATCGGAAGGCTGAAGAATACAGTTCCCCACAGGGCCGCATGTCGTCCCTCTCCACAACACATGGGGACTACACGGCGCAGGAGTGCCAGCGCCCCAAGTCGGCCCGACCACCTGTACAGGCCTGGCTGAAGGACAAGGAGCGCTTTCAGGCAAGGTCCACCATGAAAGAGGATTACAAAGCTTGGGGCACCGTGCGACGCTCCCCTATTGTCCACAAAGAAGAAGTGGAGAGGCCCAAGGAAGCTTTTGAGAGAAGCAAAACGTCACGATCAGAGTCCACACCTAAGAGCTCCAAGCCCATGTTGGACGAGACCACGGTCTATCGTTCCAACTACACAGCCAAGGAGATACCGCGATGCCCCGTTCAAAACGGCGCTCCCCCCGGCTTCGGATGCAACTCCGCGGGGGTTGACGAACACAGGCTTTACCGGACCATCTCTGCGGAAACTCGGAATGACTCGACCAGACAGCAGCATCGGTGACAAACCATCTCTCAACCCCACCCAAGAATTGCCTGCATGGTTTCCAGCAGGGCCAAGAGGACTTCCTAGAGAGCAGACCATTGACAAGCGCCACATCTAAAAAGGAGTGTTATGTAATAATCACACGACCTCAGGTATTTTCTATCTTTCTACCAATACAAGCAATAAATGATAGTGAGCCGATGATGTAATGGCAGCTATTTTTATATCGCTAAGCTCTCACTGCTGTTCCTCAGTAAATCTCATTTTGAATGTCACGTAACTTATAACATTGGAGCCAATGCATAATATACCCAGACCCCAACAATGCAAAATTATTATTTTGACTTTAAATACTTACATACATTACTTTGAAGAATCCAATGTGTCATTGTAGGGTGACAGCTAAACTACTTGTGTTCAGTTTAATTGTCTGCAGTGAAAATTTCATACATGAAAGTTGATCCATGTCCTGCATATTTTGGAGACCAACGCCCATACATCAGCACTAAGGAAATTGGCAGCTGTTTTGCCTACATTTCTGTAATTTGAAATATTTTTTTTGCTTTGTGTTTTCCCGGCAAAATATTAGGTAAAGTTCATAAAGAATAAAGAGGATAAAGAATATTTTATTAATCAAATAATGTTTATTTTATTTTAAAAATCTTGGAACGAAAATGTCATGACTTGTTCAAATGTCTTAATCGGGGCAAATTCATATTTACAGCATATACAACAACAACAAAAATGCTAACGGCTAAACAAAAAACTGCTTTATGCATAGCAGCATTGTACATTGACTTAGGGGCTCCAGTGCAATTAGATAAAGGGGCATTCTGAATTACTAATTGCTCAGAGTCTCCTTCAGTTCTTTTGATTCCCAAATTGACACATTAGACACGGATTGTCCCCCTCAAAAATCACATCTTGTAAAATCTACCGGCTTAGAGATGTATGGACATCTAAGACCAATTTTGACAGTTATGAAGTTTTCAGTCTTCTTGGAAACGGATGTGCTTATGAGCCTCCTTGGCCCGGGCGATGATGATTTTTTCTGCTTTAGATATGAGCTGAAGTTTAAACAGAAAATTTAAATTAGATGCGACAGCAAATTAACGGATTGTTTTAGCTGTAGGTATGTCACTGGGTGTGTTTATACAGTATGTACAAATTATTACAAATATTAGCCCATATCCTAACATGGATTGTATTGGGGAAAAGCTGCTTACAGTATACAGTGTACAGTATGTATCTTTATTTCTCAATCACAGATTGGGAATGTTAACATGAAATCAGAGCTCATGCGGCCTGTAATTATGTTTCCTATAATTTTGTTAAGACCCAATACAATTTACTGTACTGTACAAGAATATGTTCTTCATATACTCAAAAACAGAATACTTAATCAATGATATGTTATTGTGCATGGAAACACGCTATGTATGTCTATATGGACATTTTTAAGCAAAACCTCACCTTTTCTGTACCCCGTTTCTTTTCCCTTGGACGGTTCAGCTTGGCTTGGCGGTCGACCAAGATCTTCTGCCAGTACCTTTGTTCATGGTCACCTGTAAGGCAGTGAACAGAGACTTTAAATTCATGTATTTAATTGACTGACTATTAAAGTTCACTCAAAATAAAATGTCATTTCAAGTGTAGAAGTGTTACAAGTTGAACTGTGAGGCCTTTTTGAAATATGAAAAATAAATGATTTCCACTGTTATCCATTATGAAAACAAACTCCTGACCTGCACTGCTTACTGTATGCACATTGGCCAATTTAAGTGTGGCATTCATAAAGTATACACAAAGTGAAGTGTATGACAAACTTTTCTCCCTTAAACTCACCTTTTCGGTATTCCTTCTTGAACTGACATTTGTTCTGATCCTGTCACTGCCTTGTTTTACTGTTTATATTGTTCTGTATTCTTGTTGGTTGTAAATAACTTGTTGTACGTCGCTTTGGATAAAGGCGTCTGCCAAATGAAATAAAGTAAAGTAAAGTAAAATAAGGTATATAAAAAAAATAAACTTCACACCAGAGAGAATCTCAAGTTTCCAGCCATGTTCTTTGTGGACCTCCGCTCGAGCGTCGACAATGGCTTTAGCTTCTTCTGGGGTCTTAAAGCGGATATGACCCTCGGCGTCCCCTTCCAAGATGTCGACGTACACCACCGGTGATATTTTGGAGAGAGCATCCTACACACAAAGAAGCACATGCGTTTACTATCTTGTACAGTACACAGATGAGAACCTTGTGTTAATGAGCATTTAGACTTTCTTCAATGCAGATTCATGTCAAGAAAGGAGCTCTAATCATATGTGAAAATATTAATTTTAGAACAATTTCATAACCAAACACAATGAGGTTGCATTAGACTTTCTCGTTGTCTGTAATTTTGACAAGCAGGATCATAACAATTCTGTCATAATCTATTATTACCGGTGTTAAAATCATAGACAGCCTTCAGATTTTTTTCTGCCATTAAAAATAATAATAATACATTATTGTTATTATTAATAATAATAATAATAATATAATAATAATAATAGTAATAGTAATAATAATAATAATAATAATAATAATAATAATAATAATAATAATAATAATAATAATAATAATAAAAAGGTAAAAGACAAACTATTCAGTCAACGCATACAAATTAATGCCACAAAAGGTTCATGAGATGTTCAGAGGTATACGGCACCTTGATGCACTTCCTCCCTGGTAGCGGCTTGATGTGTGTAATCTTAATGATGACGCCACTCGTGAACTGAGGTCCCTGGGCGCTCTCTTTCCCGCTCTTTTTACTCTCCTCAACTACAACTACAAAAACACACAAGCAACAATTGCTGCATTAAAACAGAAGAGGTGGTTCTATTGTGAATCCCAATCCTATTAGACTATAGAGAGCCAAAGTGAACGTCACTTCCTGCTTCAGTATGGTAGGCGACAGGAGATTTTCATCCGCCATTTATTTTCCCATAGATATTTTACTTGTTCAAACCAAACGGTTTGATATATTTAGAAACAGGAGAGACCACATAAGAGAAAGCGACCACTGCTCCTGGCCTGCCCCCCGGAGGAAAGGACATGCCTGGATGGGTTAAATGCAGAGGACACTTTTCACCGGCCACCGTCAGCATGAGTGTGTTGTGGCCGCATGCATGTGTTGTGGTGTTCGTGTGACAATAAAAGACGGGGCTTGTCCCGTTACGAGAGTTTTTTTTTTTTATAACATTTCACTCAGTCCAAAATGTAAATAAAAATAAAAATGCAGATTTAAAGATTTTTTTTTCTTTCTGAATGGATAATTGCAAGAATAAGCAGGTGTGCAGGTGTTCCTAATGAAGGGGTCGGGGCGTGTATATTTGATCAATGTCTTGTTTGCACCAGAGGTGCTCGTCCCGTTTCAACATGCAGTCTGCAGTTATTCCAACTGAACTGGAATCAGCAGAGGGGGAACTCACGGTTTTCATTTTGGAGATCACCGTCCATCTCCTTCACACGCTTTTCTTCCCTGCGGTCGATCTTAGAGATGCACTTCTTCAGGGATGCCATGCTACGCTTCTGCAGGGTCAAGTACTCCCGCTTCAACGCAAGCCAGTCTTTCCTAGGAGGTTAATTATTATTAATAATTAATTATTATGATTCATTATTAATCGTTGGTGAAGGAAAGGGAAGAGGGAGCTTACTTGGAGAGAACCCGGAGCGGGATGACTTCCTCCCCAATTTTCAGTTTCTCCTTGTGTTTCTTCTTTCTCTTCCTCTTTGCTTTCAGCATCGAATCCCTCTTGTCCTCGCCTTCGTCAACCTCTTTCTCCTTGTCACTTTCGGCAGGTGGATCTGAAGGGAAATAAAAACACTTGACATTAAAATAAATATCCCCCTCGTGGTTTCAGTTCTCCAAAGACAAATGAGGGGTCAAATTACATTTACTTGCAAAACGCACACCTTGATTTTGTAAAAGGAGGGAAAAGGAGAGGACAGAGAGAGGAGAGGGAAGCTGCGGAGAGCAAGTGAGTGCATCTGAAGCGTCTTTAACTAAATAACATTGCACTGGACTTGGCTCTGCAGTGATGATATTGGTCTCTCTGGAAAAATCGAGTTAACAAAGACACCCGTTTTTGCATGGTGAAAAAACTAAGACCTCCAATAACTATTCAAGACATTTTAATGTTTTGAAGTCTTTAAAACCGTAAAAATGCATTTGATTATTTTCAGATTTTTAAGGAACCGAGGGCGAGGATACCCAGATCACCTACTTTTCGTGTCACTTTTTGGCACAATCTTCTCCTCTCCATCTTCACCTTGGCTGGTCTTCCTCATCTTGGCTGGCATGTCAGCCTGACCTTGACTTTCAGCGCCCTCTGCTGTCTGGGAGCGTCGTCTCTTTCTGTCCGCCTGTTTGAGCGCCGTCTTCTGCGTGTTGGGAGCCTCGGCATCAGAGCTCCCTGCCGCCGAGCGCTTCCTCTTTCGCTCCGAGGGCTCGGCTTCCATTTCCTGCTCTTTGGCTCCATCCGCAGGTGTCTCTACCACCTCTTTCTTTTTCTTCTTCTTTCGCTTTTTCTTATCCTCTTCCTCACCTACAGGAAAGTATGTGGATATAAACACAGCAAACCGCGCCAACTTCCTCTCTCAATATAAAGCCATCACCAGGTATCTTGTGTGCCAGGGATTTCAAGTTTTTCCAGTGGTAGTGAGTAGGGCTGGATGATATGGTTGAAATCAATATCATGAAAATCATAAGGATTTTTTTCGATGATATGATATGAAAAATCACGTTAAAAGGTAATGTTAGGTGTGATGTCAAACAAAACAGAAATATTTAAATTATATTCCTACCATACCTCATTTTATCAGTTTTTTAAGTAAAATTTGTTTGTCATGTGTGTCATATATCACCATGAGATGATTCCACTGAAAGACACACACACACACACACACACACACACGTCCCCGATTCCCCCTGCTGTCCAGTCGTTGCTCCCACCCCCTCTGCCAATCTGGGGAGCGCTGTAGACTAGCACAATGCTTCCTCCGATACATGTGCAGTCGCCAGCCGCTTCTTTTCAACTGACGGCGAGGAGTTTCACCGGCAGGACGACCAGGACACATACTCCACCGCCTTCCCATTCGCAGACACGGCCAATTGTGCCTGTATGGAAGCCTGTCCAAGCCGGAGGGTAACACGGGGGCTCAAACCTGCGACCTTTGTGTTGGTAGGCAGGGAATCAATCTACCACTGCACTACCCAGACGCCCCGATAAACGATAATATTGAATTATCGTCCAGCCCTAGTAGTGAGTATCAGAAACGTAAAAAGAATACAGAATTGCCTTTGTAACTAATCGTACCTGGTGGGGGGTTGTCGGCCGATAGTGGGATAGGCTTCCTATTTTTGGTTTTAGGGAAAATCCCCGGCTTCCTCGGAGCATCTTCGGGAGGGTTGTTCAGCATCTGTTTCAAATATAAGCCTAGCATGAGTTCTGTCTGCAAAACCAATACTGGATTGACATGAATCATTACATACTGAAGGCAACAGCGAAATATTTGGTCATCACCTCTATGGCTTTGTGTGCGTGCTCCTCTCTCTCAAACTCCACAAAGGCAAAACCCTTTGAATGGCCGGAGCTCTTGTATCTGGGAACGCTGATGTAGACCACATTCCCGCATTTTGTGAAAACTCTCTCGATCCAGCCGTGAGTCACGTCCTTGGGCAGAAGTTCCTGGAAAATACACGTGAAACAGTAGTGACTCAAGAATGTTCTTGTGGTAGATGTACATACAATGCACAATCAATGTATGAGGACAGCCAACAGTAAAGGGTTCAGTCTAAAGTGCTTTTCCCGGCATTGAAGAAACAATAATTATGGAAAAAGGAATAAAACAGCTTGCCCACTGCAGGGCTCCGAGCTTACCGGTACTTCATTTTTTATTGCACGTTTCGAATAGTAACAGTGCTCTTCATCATCGTCTGATGAAGAGCAGTCTTACTGTTCGAAATGTTACCACCTCAGTGCAATACAATGAAGTAAGCTTGGAGACCTGCAGTGTGCGAGCTGTTTTATTCCTTTTTCCATGTTTGTCCACTTCCAGCTCTGCACCTGCCCTATCTGGCTTGGATGTAGCCTGGCTAAACCCAGCCTCCACGTGACCTTGTGAAGAAACTTACGCTACAGGCATAGTCTGTGACGTCACGTTGAAGGCTGGGTTCACCCAGGCTAGCGTGAATGTGCGTGCTTGTATCTAGTTTCAGAAACAATAATTATCCCTCAGGATGCAAAGTAAATTTTAATCAGCAATAAATTCATTACCTTTATCTGATGCATTTCCTAATGTATGCAGTGTCAAGAACACAGAGGCCATCTCAATTTCCAAACATGAGGTATTTAAGGAACATTTTTAAATATGTGAGATGATGTTTTCCTATGGAAAAAAGTAGAGTCCGCACACTGCGTAGAGACTTACTCCCAGTAGATTTATTGTTTTCGATCATCATGAAGATCTTCATGATCTTCAAGATCTTCATGAAGATCGCAATGATGGAAACATAACCATACAATAAATCTACTGGGAATAAGTCTCTACGCAGTGTGTCTGGACTCAACTTTTTTCCTGTTGCTGATCAATTGTTTGTCCTGCACCTGCAACACAGCTGCAGTTTGTGCTTGGTTTCCACTGCCATCATAAAGTTGCAAGCGAGGTCTACACAATCAGTCGATATCATCACATTATGAGTGAGTTAACACACCATTTGTTAATTGTGTTTGTTTGGCCACAACCTGGAAGTTTCACTTGAACATTTGTTATTAGACACTCGCGGTGAAAAGCAAATGGGGAGTGCATATAATTTACGCTGCAATTAAAGGCAAGAAGAGGAATGTTTCTTTACCACATAGACTGTGCGGCAGTCTACATCCTGTGGTACCTGTCCAATTGGAAGCTGACGCCTTAATTTATCTCCCTCTAGGTTCACCTGGAACACAAAAAATAACAGAACAATATTTTAATTTGAGCTTGATTTCAAGACATGTACAATCTCCACAGTGAAACAAAAACTGTGCCAATGCAACAATTAGAAGATATGAGTGTCCCCCCCACCCCCCCCCAAATCATCACAGAAAAGATTTTTGACAAGATTCACTTTACAGTACCTCAACTATGGATGAATTTTTCAGTGCCCTTGCAATCAACTTGGTGTCAGTTGTCAGCTTTTTCATTCGGTTGAAGGTCGTCAACACCGATATGTCAACATCTAAAAAAACAACAATACACATTGCCCCAAGTTAGAGACAAAATCAGTGCACCTGAATATTTCTTCGCACGGCAGATATTGTGAAACCAGTTTATTCCCATAAATCATATTCGACTTTTCCAGATGAAATATTCGCGCTGAAGGTTTCATGATATATATTCCAAACTGCTGCATCAAATTAAACCATAATAATAGTCAAATAACTTTCTCTGTATACAGCACAAGATCAAGTAGATATTTAAGACCAGGAATATTAACAAGCCCTTACATCCATCCCGTGACTCGTCGATGAGTTCTCTGAGAAAGCGGTCCTTGTTAAGGTTGACATCTCCGAACCAGAACTCCACCTGCTTCTTCACGTCGCCCAGCAGCTGTTTGACACGGGACCGCTTCTTCTTCTCATTCTCCTTGTTCTTACCACTGGCATCTTCAGGGGGCACAGGTCTCCTCTCTGCATCAATCATCATGTGGGTTTAGCTGGGGCTAGACAGCTACACAGTACAGGAACAAACTCTCATAAGGCAGAACATTAAAGGGTCCATATTTTGCTAATATAATGTATTATTATTATTTTATTGTTGGCCTCCACTAGAGTAGCTTTGCATCATTCATAGTTCAAAAAACTCATTGTTTATCTTGTACTGGCTCTCACTTTCACCTATTTATTTGAAGCTTAATCCACGTTTAATATGACCATCCAAGAGTGTAACAGCATGATACAAAATTAAGAAATGCATAATAGGGTTTATAATCTCTGGCATTTATACTAGCGGTGTGTTCACAAGACAAAGATAGAATAGTGATTTTACAAAGATAAACACATGTTGTCACCACTATGAACTAAACCTCACTGGATCTAACACAGTCCATAAAGTCCAACTGTCTCTTCGCTTCGGACCACATCAACAGTTTGCTTGGCCCGTATCGACAAAATTATGTGCGCTTACTTGGGTTACCATAGTGCCAAACGCGCCAACTTTAGCTAGCAAGCTATCGAAGTTAGAGTGCCAAAATGTGGGTGGTGATAGTTTTACACTGCAGGCAAACACGCTGAATTTGTATACCCGTCAAAACAACTTACCAGCTTCCATAGAGATTAAACAACGTATCCTATCTCAGTATCTGGAAGAAGAAAGCACATACAAACGCCAGTGTCAAATGAGCAGGAATTTCTGAGCAGGAATTTCTTACTTCCGGTCAGGATTTTTCAGAATAAAAGCGATCATTCAAACTCGATAAAATACACAAATTTAAGTGATATCACACAAATTGAATAACAATACACATGGAAAAGGTTATATTCCATTTAGATCTATATATCCTTTGGTATTGTAGTACTAACTACTTCTATATTATTATATTAAGCTTGCTCCAATCAGTCAGAACACAATGAAAACGCTCCGATTTCGAATAAAGATTAAAAATCTAAAGTCAATTGTTCCAGGGCAAACTCACTTGATCCATGTAGAGACATAGCCCAGCTATCATAGCGAAGTCATCTTGAGGCTGGATGGGTGTCAATTTTTCTGTTTTGGACATGTATGTACAGTGTCAAGTGAGCAGGAATTTTATAGCTGTCCGCTCCCATTCAGAACACAATGAAAACGCTCCGATTTCGAATAAAGATTAAAAATCTAAAGTCAATTGTTCCAGGGCAAACTCACTTGATCCATGTAGAGACATAGCCCAGCTATCATAGCAAAGTCATCTTGAGGCTGGATGGGTGTCAATTTTTCTGTTTTGGACATGTATGTACAGTGTCAAGTGAGCAGGAATTTTATAGCTGTCCGCTCCCATTCAGAACACAATGAAAACGCTCCGATTTCGAATAAAGATTAAAAATCTAAAGTCAATTGTTCCAGGGCAAACTCACTTGATCCATGTAGAGACATAGCCCAGCTATCATAGCAAAGTCATCTTGAGGCTGGATGGGTGTCAATTTTTCTGTTTTGGACATGTATGTACAGTGTCAAGTGAGCTGTCCGCTCCCATTCAGAACACAATGAAAACGCTCCGATTTCGAATAAAGATTAAAAATCTAAAGTCAATTGTTCCAGGGCAAACTCACTTGATCCATGTAGAGACATAGCCCAGCTATCATAGCAAAGTCATCTTGAGGCTGGATGGGTGTCAATTTTTCTGTTTTGGACATGTATGTACAGTGTCAAGTGAGCAGGAATTTTATAGCTGTCCGCTCCCATTCAGAACACAATGAAAACGCTCCGATTTCGAATAAAGATTAAAAATCTAAAGTCAATTGTTCCAGGGCAAACTCACTTGATCCATGTAGAGACATAGCCCAGCTATCATAGCAAAGTCATCTTGAGGCTGGATGGGTGTCAATTTTTCTGTTTTGGACATGTATGTACAGTGTCAAGTGAGCAGGAATTTTATAGCTGTCCGCTCCCATTCAGAACACAATGAAAACGCTCCGATTTCGAATAAAGATTAAAAATCTAAAGTCAATTGTTCCAGGGCAAACTCACTTGATCCATGTAGAGACATAGCCCAGCTATCATAGCAAAGTCATCTTGAGGCTGGATGGGTGTCAATTTTTCTGTTTTGGACATGTATGTACAGTGTCAAGTGAGCTGTCCGCTCCCATTCAGAACACAATGAAAACGCTCCGATTTCGAATAAAGATTAAAAATCTAAAGTCAATTGTTCCAGGGCAAACTCACTTGATCCATGTAGAGACATAGCCCAGCTATCATAGCAAAGTCATCTTGAGGCTGGATGGGTGTCAATTTTTCTGTTTTGGACATGTATGTACAGTGTCAAGTGAGCAGGAATTTTATAGCTGTCCGCTCCCATTCAGAACACAATGAAAACGCTCCGATTTCGAATAAAGATTAAAAATCTAAAGTCAATTGTTCCAGGGCAAACTCACTTGATCCATGTAGAGACATAGCCCAGCTATCATAGCAAAGTCATCTTGAGGCTGGATGGGTGTCAATTTTTCTGTTTTGGACATGTATGTACAGTGTCAAGTGAGCTGTCCGCTCCCATTCAGAACACAATGAAAACGCTCCGATTTCGAATAAAGATTAAAAATCTAAAGTCAATTGTTCCAGGGCAAACTCACTTGATCCATGTAGAGACATAGCCCAGCTATCATAGCAAAGTCATCTTGAGGCTGGATGGGTGTCAATTTTTCTGTTTTGGACATGTATGTACAGTGTCAAGTGAGCAGGAATTTTATAGCTGTCCGCTCCCATTCAGAACACAATGAAAACGCTCCGATTTCGAATAAAGATTAAAAATCTAAAGTCAATTGTTCCAGGGCAAACTCACTTGATCCATGTAGAGACATAGCCCAGCTATCATAGCAAAGTCATCTTGAGGCTGGATGGGTGTCAATTTTTCTGTTTTGGACATGTATGTACAGTGTCAAGTGAGCAGGAATTTTATAGCTGTCCGCTCCCATTCAGAACACAATGAAAACGCTCCGATTTCGAATAAAGATTAAAAATCTAAAGTCAATTGTTCCAGGGCAAACTCACTTGATCCATGTAGAGACATAGCCCAGCTATCATAGCAAAGTCATCTTGAGGCTGGATGGGTGTCAATTTTTCTGTTTTGGACATGTATGTACAGTGTCAAGTGAGCTGTCCGCTCCCATTCAGAACACAATGAAAACGCTCCGATTTCGAATAAAGATTAAAAATCTAAAGTCAATTGTTCCAGGGCTTTTCACAAGATCACATCATTTTGCATAATGAGCAGTGTTGGGGAAACTACTTTAAAAGCATAGTTTAGGAAGCTACCAACTACTTCACTATAGGGTGAGCAAGTTATTATTTGAGAGACATCTCCTTTGTCTATTTTCATTCAAACATTAAACTAGAGGTTTATCTTAGTGTTCGTATGTTCATACTACATGTTATATATAGTGTAAAAAAAATGAAACGTGCGCTCACTTGACACTGTACATACAAGATTCAAGATTCAAGATTCAAGATTCAAGTTTATTATTTGTCCCAGAAGGGCAATTTGTGTGCAAGCAGATATAAAAAGCATAGCGAATACATGAAAAAACAAAACATGAACAAATTAAAACAAACATGGAGCATGGCAGCAGTTTTCCAGCAGAAAATGGATCAAGTAAACACAGGATAAAAGTAAAATAAAAACACACCTCAAGGGATCTGTACAATGTACTTAAAAGTAATAAAGACACGTACAATGTACTTAAAAGTAGTAAAAGACACGTACATGAACTTAAAAGTAATAAGAGTCCAGGACTATTTGAGCTCGCATAAATAGGTAGGTAAAAAATAAATAAAGATATATCTCGAATATAAAATATATAAAGAATATTTGTAGCAGCAATACCTAAAGAGAGACAGAGAGAGAGAGTGCATCATCTCCTCCGCCCAGCAGCGTTTAAGCTGCATGAGAGACAGAGAAAAGGGAGCGA
The DNA here is from genome assembly GCF_964638095.1 of Poromitra crassiceps. Lineage (NCBI taxonomy): Eukaryota > Metazoa > Chordata > Actinopteri > Beryciformes > Melamphaidae > Poromitra > Poromitra crassiceps. The sequence continues at coordinate 38,700,834 of NC_139628.1, forward strand.
GACAGAGAGAGAGAGAGAGAGAGAGAGAGAGTGCACTATCTCCTCCTCTCAGCAGCATTTAAAGCTGTGATGGAAACAGGAACGAAAGACAATTTATATCTGTTTTTCGTAGCCCTCTGAACTTTTAGCCGAAGGCCCGAAGGGAGCAGCACATACTCTGGGCAGAGAGGATGAGTATCGTCCATGCGAATGGACATGGCCTTTTTAAGCACCTGTTTGTTAAAAATGTGGTCCAGGCTACTAAAATTTACTCCGGCTATTTTAGATGCCGCTCTCACAATCCTCCCGAGAGAGTTCCTCCCTTGAATACCAAGGTTTCCATACCAACAGATAATAGAGAATGAGATTACAGACTCGATATAGGCACAATAAAACAGTTTCATCAGAGTCCTGTCAACCTGGAATCTGGCAAGCTTCCTTAGGCAAAAGAGACGTTGTTGACCTTTTTTGCACAGCATTTCACAGTTTAGATCGAACTTCAACTTGCTGTCAAAAATAGTGCCAAGATATTTATAATTGGTCACCAAGTCTACTGGTTGCCCATGGACAACACTGTCCAAAACACAAACATTGACACCCATCCAGCCTCAAGATGACTTCCTTATGATAGATTGATTTATATTTAGTACAATAGTATTACATAAAGTATGTGACAAAAAGTAATACAAGGATAAAGAACACAGACAGTTGTTCAACTGATTTCCACTGTGGTCCCAAGAACAAAGAACATTTAATAGGCTACCTACTTCTCACAAGACCACATTGTTCATGCTTTGCATAATGGGTCACCTAGCCTAGGCTATAGCTTGATAATCTTTTCACTTGATGTCTTTCCCTATAGAGGCCATAATCAGGTGAGAGGTAGGCCTAGCCTCTATTGACCAGTCACCCTGTTAAGCCTTTCAAGAAATAACACACGGTCTCCTTTGTACAGTATGTCTATTTTCATTCAAACATTAAACTAGAGGTTTATCTTAGTGTTCGTATGTTCATACTACATGTTATATATAGTGTAAAAAAAATGAAACGTGCGCTCACTTGACACTGTACATACAAGATTCAAGATTCAAGATTCAAGATTCAAGTTTATTATTTGTCCCAGAAGGGCAATTTGTGTGCAAGCAGATATAAAAAGCATAGCGAATACATGAAAAAACAAAACATGAACAAATTAAAACAAACATGGAGCATGGCAGCAGTTTTCCAGCAGAAAATGGATCAAGTAAACACAGGATAAAAGTAAAATAAAAACACACCTAGTACTTTAGATTTTTAATCTTTATTCGAAATCGGAGCGTTTTCATTGTGTTCTGAATGGGAGCGGACAGCTATAAAATTCCTGCTCACTTGACACTGTACATACATGTCCAAAACAGAAAAATTGACACCCATCCAGCCTCAAGATGACTTCCTTATGATAGCTGGGCTATGTCTCTACATGGATCAAGTGAGTTTGCCCTGGAACAATTGACTTTAGATTTTTAATCTTTATTCGAAATCGGAGCGTTTTCATTGTGTTCTGAATGGGAGCGGACAGCTATAAAATTCCTGCTCACTTGACACTGTACATACATGTCCAAAACAGAAAAATTGACACCCATCCAGCCTCAAGATGACTTCGCTATGATAGCTGGGCTATGTCTCTACATGGATCAAGTGAGTTTGCCCTGGAACAATTGACTTTAGATTTTTAATCTTTATTCAAAATCGGAGCGTTTTCATTGTGTTCTGAATGGGAGCGGACAGCTATAAAATTCCTGCTCACTTGACACTGTACATACATGTCCAAAACACAAACATTGACACCCATCCAGCCTCAAGATGACTTCGCTATGATAGCTGGGCTATGTCTCTACATGGATCAAGTGAGTTTGCCCTGGAACAATTGACTTTAGATTTTTAATCTTTATTCAAAATCGGAGCGTTTTCATTGTGTTCTGAATGGGAGCAGACAGCTATAAAATTCCTGCTCACTTGACACTGTACATACATGTCCAAAACACAAACATTGACACCCATCCAGCCTCAAGATGACTTCCCTATGATAGATTGATTGATTGATTTATATTTAGTACAATAGTATTACATAAAGTATGTGACAAAAAGTAGTACAAGGATAAAGAACACAGACAGTTGTTCAACTGATTTCCACTGTGGTCCCAAGAAGGATACAAAGAACATTTAATAGGCTACCTACTTCTCACAAGACCACATTGTTCATGCTTTGCATAATGGGTCACCTAGCCTAGCCTATAGCTTGATAATCTCTTCTATTGATGTCTTCCCTATAGAGGCCATAATCAGGTGAGAGCTAGGCCTAGCCTCTATTGACCAGTGTGAGCTAGCGACACACCCTGTTAAGCCTTTCAAGAAATAACACACGGTCTCCTTTGTACAGTATGTCTATTTTCATTCAAACATTAAACTAGAGGTTTATCTTAGTGTTCGTATGTTCATTATATTGGACATAGTTACATTTCTACTTCAATTTTTATGGTTAAAAAAAACGAACTTTATCATGCTTTTACTTTGAAGGCAAAATCATTAAACCCGAGTGAAATTCCTGCTGGCCGGAAGTGAAATTCCTGCTCATTTGACGCTCGTCATACAAACGGCATCAGCTCGTTTTTGTGTCTTGTCGCATAGTAAATTCGTCATACAAGCGAGCCCAAAACATACAACTTCCGGGGAAATGCATCAAAATAATGTGCATCTAGTATGCAACCAACGTTTTGACTGCTGCCAAAACCAAATAAAATTTGATTCATTTAGCACATTTGGCAGATTTTGTTGTTGAAATCTGTACGTTACAAAAACAAATTTCATGATTTTTATTATGAAAGGAAGACAAATCGAACTTCCGGGCTGATTTCGGCTGTCTCGTCTTGATGCAGCTGTTCTGCAACATTCGCTCCCTTCAAGTGCTGTGGGAAGCAAAATAGTGAGTTATTTGGCGTTGCGTCATTGTCACTTCGCAATTGTCACTAGTTGTCACTTCGTAGTTATTTGAAATTACAGTTCACTGTCAGTGTAGTCAGTTAAATTACGTCAGTTGAAAGGCGCAGACCTCAGTTGGCCGGTTAGCTCAGTTGGTTAGAGCGTGGTGCTAATAACGCCAAGGTCGCGGGTTCGATCCCCGTACTGGCCATGACTTTTTTAAATGGGTGTGTGTACACATGAAAGGAAATAGTGTAGCAATACATTTCCATGAGTGAAATTAATCAACGTGTCTAGGTGACCTGAAATATTACATTATAATATGTGGGAGAACCATAACAAATCTGAATGAAGTCACAGATTTGAGCTCTTCAACAGTGTGTCCTTGAGCAAAGCAGTCAACAACATGTTGGCTGGCATTACTTTTTAATATTTTATTTTAAAAATTGTATAGAACAATATAGAACAACTTCATGGCTACCAGCCGCATAAGCCGGGCGAGCCATCTGTTACCCCTAGCCTCAGTCAATTGTCATTCTTGAGCAGAGCTCGTCAAAGTAGGCCAAAAACGGGTCCCAGATAGTTGAGGAAATTTTAAGTGAAAGCTGGCCTTACATATTGTGTCATACCTGCATAAGTGTCTGATAACATAAGTCATTTTAAGTAATCCGCCTTTTTGTGCTGTCCTGTCACTGGCATTATGGACACAATGAAGATGGAGTCTTGGCTACTTTGCAGAATAACCATTTTTATTACTGAACCACAAGCATGTTTTTTTTATATTTTATTTAAATTTTTTATAGAACAATATACAAGACAAACAGGTTCAGACACAGTAAAAGGGGGGGGAAAGCACACGCAGCCGCATAAACCACAAGCATGTTTAACATGGACTGAGCTCACTGCTCCTGTATTTCAGGCTCCACAATTGGGCTGGGCTGTCAGTACCTAGGCTACAGGTGAGTACTACAAAGTATGTGGACATACCACTTGTCACACAGGATTTAGAAACTGCATACTAAGTTTCTCCCTAAGACAGATAGTTTTGTTTGGCTGCACTCTATTTTCTTGCTTTCCATAGGATCTTTCTGAGTCAAAATGGTTCCGAGCTGATTAACGTGGGGGAGTGAGTTTAACCAACCTACTCGCTACCACTCGGGACTCACGAGGACTCATAAATTCGGTTACATACACATGCATACATGCATACATACAGAACATACATAGGCTACATACATACATACATACATGTATGTACATACATACATACATACATACATACATACATAAATACATACATACATACATACATAGGCTACATACATACATGTATGTAAATTATTTGCTTGCCATGTTTGTCGTACAAAGGTCAGTGAGGTCCTGTATAAGGAAGCGAGTAGAGGCTGAGGTGTTTATCATAAGCTCAAAATGCTCTCAAACTTTTCCAGCCTCTTGCGCATGTCTTCCTCAGTGCACCGCTCAATCCTGCTCTTGATGAGCTGTAAGAGGTTCTGGTAGAAGGTCTTTGCCCAGAGGCTTTCTAAACACTGGGCAGATATGTTGCACACTTTGTGGAGCACCATGAGCAGCTTCTCGTTGCTGCTGACCTCACACCTGTTAAAGACCCACTGTCCCCACTCCTCCCACGTAACGTCGTCTGTGAAGTTCACCCAGAAGCTCCCCGCTGCGCACGCTGTGCACAAGGACTCTGCCTCCGCATCAGTCAAGTCGTTCCATATGGCGCTGTGTGTGAACAGGGAATCCAGATCAGTTTCAGGAGGTGATAGAAATACAGATTACAAATGGATTTGACTATAAGTCTTTCACTCACACAACTCTAGTGAGAGGATTTGGAGTCAAGTCATTCAGTGACAGCAGACCTGTGTAGCTTACTCGGTTTCCCTCCATCCTGTGAGAGCAGAGCACATACAGTAGGTATAAGTAAGTGTCCTATATTAGAAACCTTTCCATAGTAATCAAATGAATACTCAGGCTGCAAATAAAATCAACAAACTTGGTTTTCAGTGTGCACTGTTAAAATGTACAATGTGCTCCCTTTCTAAAATGAGCCAAGTAATAAGCTGTATTCTGTGCCCCATTAAGAAAAAAAATAATGTATTTCATTCAGACACTATAATATAGAAATAGTTTCATTTCAGGTTAAGATTTGATTTCGAATGCATGTTTCTTATTGACCTCTTACGCTCAATGTAAGCAAGTCGATTATTAATGAGGTTTCCCTCCATTGTCGTTTTGGGCAACTATATTCAGAAGTTGGGAAGTAACTATTTTTGTTCAATTGTCTACAAAGTTTATAATTGCATGCCCCCCCCCCCCCCCCCCCCCCTCTCTACTTCTTTTTCTTTTTGGGCAACTACCGCATATCCAGAAATTGGGAAGTAACTATTTTTGTTCAATTGTCTGCAATCTGAATAGTGTCATATTCTACATCCATGTGCACAAAATATAACCATTTGTGCACAAAGTATGCATTTACTTTTGTATTTACAGCCTTGTTGGCATTAATATTCTGGAGGGAAGTGTATCAAGAGGAACATTGGTGATCAGACTTTCATATCCACCCAAAAACACATAGCAGCCCTAGACAGTATGATGTGAAAGTGTGACTGTGAGGAGTCACATTGCTCACCACAATTCTTTCAGCTTTCTCTTCCTTCTGATGGCATTAGAAAGAACCAGCAGTTCCTCATCACCAATGTTTGCCCAGCCAAGTCTAAAAATAGGGAAGAGGAAGTGTGTCTCAATTATTTAGCAATTTATTAGAAACTATGTCAGGTCCGTTTTAATCTCAATGCCAGAACCATGAGAGTTCTTACGCTGATACACTACGTTACTGCATGCTGCAGAGCTCTCTCTGGGTCTGGGACACTTTCCCTCAGCCGGCTGGTTATGGGAGGGAACCGTTCACTTGGCCAGTGATGGATTCAGTCCTCCCCAATCAGTAACGACTTTGCGATCAGACGACACGGGAGACGCAGCCCATTTTTCGAACCGCTCTCTCATCGATGCTACGACCTGTCACGCATTCAATTTCAACCCGCCTTCAAAAAACAGCAGTTGCTGTGAAGTGGTACGGGAGCGCAGCGATTCAACGTAATATTTGAGTCTGGGAAGAGACTAGGTCCGTTTTGCTTTCATGAATCATAATCTGCAGGATTTCTCATGTAATATCTTGTTCTTCACAAGATATTCACAAGAAATTTGCATGTTTTTTGTTTTGTTTTAATTGATCAAGTTTTTTCAGGTTTTCTCCCAGATCACAATGTAAAAAAAATTGCATATGGGCCCCATTCTTGCAGAGGGAGAGCTGTAGACTAGCTAGCACATGCTTCCTCCGATACATGTGCAGTCACATATATCGGCTCCTTTTTACCTGACAGCGACAGTGAGGAGTTTCACCGGCAGGACGTAGCGAGTGGGAGGATCACACTATTCCCCCCAGTTCCCCTCCCCCTGAACAGGCACCCCAACCGACCAGAGGAGGCACTAGTCCAGATAAAAAATACCCCACCGTCTTCCCACTCGCAGACACGGCCAATTGTGTCTGTCGGAATGCCTGACCAAGCCGGAAGTACCGCTGCTGGGAATTGAACCCGGGTCTCTCTCCGTGGTGGCAGGCGAGTGCTTTTACCTCTACACTACCCAGACACCCCCGGATAAATGTGCATGTTCTCTTTCCAGGCCAATCAGCTAATCAAAAAAACACACACATATTTTCTCAATTATTAAACAAAACTTGTCATCTTACCCCAGGTGGGTCAAATTGTCTGTCACTTGTAGCACATCAGCAATGACCTGAACTGTGTACATATCAAGACTGTTTTCTCCAAGCCTGAAAAGAGAAATAGTGCTGTCATTACATTACTCATGGGTCATGCATAGTCAGTCCACAATCACCTCATAAAATGAGGAGTAGACAGGAGCCTATGCTGGGGCTTTGATACATGCAGAGTATGTGTTACCCACTTGGAATTGCTCAGAATGAAACTAAAAACTCTTAGAGTGCATGTGATTTATTATAGCTCAGTCCAGTCTGAGACTATCCAATCCCCATTTTTGTGAACTCACCAAAGTCGCTTGCATCTGAGCAGGTGAGGCTGAAGATCTCGAAGTGCCTCAGAGCTTACGCATGTCCCTGTCAGGTCCAGCTCTGAGATTTCTCCCTCGGTGAGGTTCAGGAAGTACTTGACGGCGTTATAATCCATGGGGGAGAGGGCTTCGTCGCTAACATTAACTCGCAGCGTCTTTGGCCGTACAGCCAGAGCCAGCGAGGTGTCCTGCTGCTCAAACAGACAATGTAAAGAATTTAGCATATGGGCGCCGTTCTCGCAGAGAGCCGTAAGTTCCCCGATCATCCTCTGACGGTAGGCCCCCACTTTATCAGCGTTGCAACACAGCCCCACGTGCCTCAACAGAAGCTTAGCGTTGCGTTCAGAGAAGATCCCAGAGAGGAAGCGCTTGAAAAGGTCCAAGTGTCCGTTGTTTCTTTCCTCTCCGGGACTGTTGGCGTTCCAAAGAGCATCCGGTAATGGGTGATCTGTCATTGCACAGTAAACCGCTGCAAAGAACTCCTGAACAGTGAGGTGTGCAAAGGAGAATACATCTTCAGTGCAGCCGGGTTCTTGTGCCACTGTCTTGTCTAGGAATGTGCTAACCAGACTGCATTCTACCAACGTTGCAACATCTTGGTCGCTGCTGTAGAATAATGTCTGATGGTCCATCAGCTTGAGGAAGGCAAGGCGACCCAGCTTAAGCACTATGTCGGAGAGATGCTGCAAGGCCCCTGTTCTTTGGTCACCGATAAATTTTTCGGCTCTGTCTTGGGTGTGAGAGCGAAGCAAGGCCACCAAATACTGCACGTAAATATCTGTCATGGTTTTAGGGCTTTCTCCACAGTGGTCCTTGCTGGCTTTCAGGATGCAACAAACGATGTAGCAAAATGCAGGTATGTAGCACAGCGTGAGCATTAGCTCGTTCGCCGCTACCGCCGCAAACATCCTTTCAGCGAGGACGTCGTCCTGGAAGTAACGTTGGAAGAAGTCTCGCACTTCAGTCAAGGAGAAGCCGGCGATGAGCACAAAGCGGTCGATGCAGCCCACAGGGATGTGGCTGATAGCTGTAGGTCTGCTAGTGAGCATGACGGAGGCGTTGGGCAGCAGTTCGCCCTGCATCAGGCTTCCAAAGACCTCCACCAGCTCGCCAGTTTCTTCTGGCTCACTCACAAAGGCATCCACATCACAGCTCCTGTAGTGTCTGAACTCATCGAAGCCGTCCAAGATGATCAGCAGCTTGTTATCATTGGCCAAAATGGTGTCCAGCTCCTTAGCCAGGTGCCTGTTTTTACGCAAGACCAGCTCTCTGAAGTTCGTCGGCTTGTTGATCAGATTCAGGTCTCTGAAGGTCATGTGGATGACAAAGTCAAAGGCGAGATTGTCTTTGATGTTCCCGAAATCAAGCAGCATCTTTTGCACCAGGATTGTTTTTCCAATGCCAGCCACACCGGTCACCAGAATTTTCTTGACAGGACGGCTTACATTTGTACTGGAAAACAGTTCGGCTGGTGTGATTTTCCGATCCACTGTTGACTTCTGCTGCAAAGACAGGCGCTTTTGTCCAAACGCCAGCACCTCGTGCCTTTTCAGCTCTAAGCCCTGGTGTCCGTTAACTAACAGGAGATTGACGTAATGTTCGGTAAAGGGGATTTTCTCTCCATGTCGAGTGTTGTAATAGAGCATGCACTCACTCCTGTGTCTAAGGACTTCTTTATGCTTCTGTTTAACTTTGTTGTACTCTGAGTAAGAGAAAATATCATTTATTATTATGGATATGATTTATATTTTACACATATGCTTTTAAGGACAATCCATGCTAATAACATGATAACATGAGGTTAACATTAGCATTTGGCAGTGCTACAGTATTGTGTCTGATACATAATCACAACTCATAATTTTCATTATAAAAAATAATCCAATAATAATAATAATAATAATAATAATCCAATATGTCCGTATTTTGAAGTACATACCAATGGACTGAGGCTGGTCTGTGTTGTTTTCTTTGGAGTGTGTCTGTGTTTCTTGCTGACTGCTAATGGAGATAAATGTACTGGCTGCTTCCTCGCCTTTGCACTCCAGAATATCCAGCACTTTCCTCACTCTTGCCCGTGGCCCCAAGTGACACAGCACTTCCTCCCGGTCGTCTCTGGTGAACACGTCCCTGGAAACCAGGCCGTCCAGCAGAGAGTCTATCCGCCCCTCTAGCTGATCCACGAGGGAAACTCGCAGGACTCGAATTGCCCTCAAACAAGAATTACACGCGTCATTATCCACCATGACTATTCTGTATTCTGTCTCACGACCAGTACCAAAACTGTGCTTATTCTGTAAAGGCAATACTGATTATGGTCAAAGGTCAGTCGCTCGTTTAAAATGTAAAGGAGGTTTTTATAAGCATAAATCCAGTCTGCAGAGTGGAGCCTCACGTCTCAGTGTCAATTCAAGAGAGTGAGCAAACAGCCAACCTTGTGTCTTACAGGAAGGTTTATCAAGGTCGTCCCACACTGCTCCCATGGCTTTCCCCCAGAGAGCCCATGAGCTCTGCCGCGAAGCACCTGCTCTTGTGGGAACTGCCTTGACAAATCTCACGTGAAAATGCAGTCACCTTTTGAGTTCAGTTCAGCTTCATCACAGTCAAATATATAATTTTCACTCACAGTTCTGAAATACTCCCCAGCACAAAACAGATCAATCCAATCTGCTGACAATTTTCATCTAAAAGTTGTAAGCTGTGGTAGCTGTGATAAACTGATTTCCTCCTGTAGTTCTCCAGAGATTGAATGTGTGTCCTATGAGCTTACAAGTAGTATGTGAGCTGTGAAGTACAGTATGTCCTTGCCATAATATGAGGAAGTAGTTTTTTCACATGGTAACCAGTGTAACCAGCTGCTGCTGTTGTTTTGGTAAAAGTAATGCAAAAGTAGTGTAACAAGTAACGAGTTACTCTACACAGACAGTAATATTGTAAAGTAACTTATTACTTTCAAATGGAAGTAACTAGTAATATGTAGTATATTACATTTTGAAAGTAACTTGCCCAACACTGATTGTAACACATCAATGCTTTCTTTCATTCTAGTTTATGCAATGGGCAAGTCCCACCGGCCACCGCAATTGTATCAGTCTTTTCTTTTCTTTCTTTCTTTTTCTTTTTCTTTTCTTTTCTTTTCTTTTGTGTGTGTGTGTGTGTGTGGGGTGGGGTGGGGGGGGGGGGGTGGGGGCTCCGACCCAGGGTACCGGTACGGTACCTCTGGAACCCCTTCAAGGACCCATGGAACCCCCTCAAGGACCCCTGAACCCCCTCAAGGACTTCTGGAACCACTCAAGGACCCCTGGAACTCCTCAAGTTTAAGTTGTTTATTAGAATCACCATTAGTCTCGGCGCCAGATCCATGAGAGTTATACACTATACACTACATTACTGCATGCTGCAGATCTCATTTATGTAGTATGCAGCCAGCGATTCAATGTAATATTTGAGTCTGGGGAGAGACTAGATCACCATTAGCTGCATTGCAGCAGATATTCTTCCTGGGGTCCACAAGCCTAGACATTATTATGAGTATTATTAACCCTAACAGACATGTCTTTGATGGTGGGAGGAAACCGGAGCACCAGGAGGAAACCCACACGAACATGCAAACTCCACACAGGAGCTGGGACGGACCGGGGTTTGAACCCAGGGCCTTCTTGCTGTGAGGCAGCAGCGCTAGGGATACTAGCTTGAAATCCCATCGTCTTTGCAACATATCACCCAACAACAATGATTGTCTGTGAAACTGCTAAAAATCCAGTAGGTGGCGGCAATGCAACTCAGGATGCCAATCGCCATAAAACTCCAAAGAAGAAGAAGAGTTCAAGAGAGTACTTTTAATGGAAGTGGTATGGAAAGTTGCAGTGTGGGGAAGGAACAGCTCAGGTGTTTACATTGTGAGGGGAATCATGATGCAGGGTCTGTGGATTGTCCGAGAAGAAAGAAGGAAAGGGAGGTAAACAAAATCAGAGAAGAACGGGGGACGTCATATGCTGAGGCTGTTAAAAGGTGGAAAGGGGAAAGAAACGAGGACAGGGTGATTGTACAAAGGGAGCCGGAGAAGGAAAGAGCAAGTCACAGTAATATCTGTATGGACAAGAAGAGATTCCTGGCATTCATCGCCATGGTGATAAACTGTGCTGTTAGTATGACTGGGAAGACGGAGAGGACTGAAATGGTGGTTGACGCTGCAAAGAGATTTCTGGATGTGGTTGATGTATCTGGAGCAGAGATAGATCAAATACTGAGAGATGCGTTTGTGCAAAATCAGGCGTCTGCTTCTGCAAAGTAATTATGAATGAGTACTTTGGGTGGATATGGGGTTATTTTGTTTATTTTAGTTCAATTAAGATCAGTTTAGGTTTAGTTCAGTAGATGGCGGTAATGCAACATTTTGGATGCCAACCGCCGTAAAATCAAACAGAAGAAGAAGAAGAAGAAGAGTTCAAGAGAGAAGCTTGTGGTGGAGGAAGCTACGAGTGCGGAAGGCGGATTGTTTGAACGCAGAAAGAGAACTCTAGAATTTGTAGCTTATTTAAAACAGTGGATAGGGGATAGGATGCCGAAGAAAAAGAAGAAGAATAAAGTTTGTTGCGCAAATGAAGGAGTGGTTGGCGGAGAGGAAATGTTGTCGGAGTCAGAACTAGTGGAGTGGGAAGTGGAAAGTGAGGAGGATTTGAAAGGAATTGAGAGGAAGAAAAGGAAGAAGGAGTGTGAAGTAAGTGATTCAGACGAGGAAGGTGGGGTGAAGAAAAAGGAGTCCTTCATTGTTGGAATAGTGGCTATGGAAAAGGTGGACGGTGTTTTTAACGATCCACATGCAGTAGGCAGGTATATTGGCAGAAGAGTTGGTGATGTGCGATCGATAAAGATAACTAGGAGTGGTATGGTTGTAGTTGAATGTGTGTCAGAAAAGCAGAGGGAGGAAGCCCTAAAAATTCATTCGATCGGCGAGAATCAGAGTGACAATGTGCGTGTGGATAGCTTCCCGCTCGGGGACAAAACATGGAAGAAAGGTGTGGTAAGCGGTGTGCAGGTGTCAGTGGACTTTCAAGTTTTTCTCAAGGTTGAAGGTGTAAAGGGGTGTCAGACTCATATTAGGTAGAGGGCCGGATTTGTTCAACTGAGACCTCATGGGGGCCGGATTTTTTTTTTTACTAAAATCAATTCGACTCATTTACCCATTTACTTCACAAAAAGAAATACTGCTCTTTCCATTTCTCTTGAAACTGCCTGCATTCCGTGTCAACCTTTCTCTTTTTTGACAGCATCTTGTTCAGGGGCGGACTGGGATCATAATTCAGGCTGGGCATTAGATACCAAGCAGGCCAGGTCGATACGGGCCGACGCGCGTGCCGGCGTCCGAAAAATTTGGGCCGTTTAAAGCTCAATTTGGGCCGTTTGAAGCCAGATTTGGGCCGTTTGAAGCCCAATTTGGGTCATTTAAAGCCAGATTTGAGCCGTTTGAAGCCCAATTTGTGCCGTTTGAAGCCCAATTTGGGCCAAGTCCAATTTTACAATGAGATGCACCCACTTTAACCCTGAATAAAGTAATAAAACCACTAGTAAACCAGTAGGCGGCGCCTGGCCTGCTGTTCAGTGAGTGGCCTGACTGCGGGCACATTTTTTTTTTTTTTTGCAGGCCAGGCCAGGCCAGGCCACCGGGCATTTCCCCGACGTGCCCGATTATGCAGTCCGCACCTGATCTTGTTGATTCTTTTGTTTTTTGGTAGGTAGCTGAATGCGCGATTCAATTCCAGCGTGGCATCATGGCGGCTTTGTTTACACCTGATGACCTACTGACATACTTCCTTGTAGTGCAGGTTAATTAACTTATGAATGAACTCTTAGCTTGCTTATTAGCCACACGTAGTTCATGATAATGGGGTGCGAATTTAATAATAATATATATATATATATATATATATATATATACTGTATATATATATAGATATATATATATATATACTGTATACATTGTAACGTTCCTGGTATTTAAGAGACAGAGGCTTCTTGCTGGTACAGGGTTCTTTATTCTCAGATAGTCATATCACAACTCTAGGCGGTTGCTACGCCATAGCTAGCTAGCTGCTTCTCCTTAGGCGGTCACCGGAGACTGACTCCACGCATGCTCTCCCCCCGGAAGCGTTCCCACAAACCTAGTGTTCCCCCTCGGTAACACTCCCACACATCAGTTCCTGGCTGCAATCTAGACACTTCTATTGCACACCACATTACAGGTAATACCTGGATTACCTGGATCGCTACAATATATATATATATATATATATATATATATATATATATATATATATATATATATATATATATATATATTTTTTTTTTTTTTTTTTTAATTCCAAAACACCTGCCTGCGGGCCGGCCCGCGGGCCGTATCTCTGAAAAGATGGAAGGAGATTGACGAGATTCCGTGAAGGGAAAAAGGAGGATAGTGAATCTGTGTGCTTGACATTTGATGGTGAATTACCAGAGAGAGTGTACTGTGATTATGTGTGTTATAAGGTACGACCGTTTGAAAGAGCTCCCTTGGTGTTACTGTTGTCAAGAATATGGACATGTGGCTGCTGTGTGTAATAAAGAGAGAAAGTGTGGCAGGTGTGGAAAGGAGGAATGCAGTGAAGAGAGGTGCACGGAGAAAGAACAAGCTAAGTGCTTACATTGTGAGGGAAATCACTATACAGGGTCTGTACAGTGTCCAAGGAGAAAGAAAGAAAAGGAAGTGAATAGGATAAGAGAAACTAGGGGAATGTCGTATGTGGAAGCTGTTAAGAGATGGGGGTGGGAGAGAAATGAAGAGAGGAATAGGATGGTGGTACAGAAGGAACCGGAGAAGAAAAAGCAGGAAACGGATCGAGCTGACCTTCTATGTGTAGAAAAGAGGAGATTTTTGGCTTTCATTGCTATGGTGGTCAACTGTGCTGTTGATGTGACGGGGAAGACGGAGAGAATCGAGATGGTGTTGGACGCTGCCAGGAGGTTTTTGGACGTGGTGGATGTAACTGGGAAAGATGATCTAGACAATACTGAGGGAAGCATTTGATAAAACCCAGACGAGTGAGTCTGGGTGACAGATAGTCTCTTAAAACAGACTGTCTTATCTACATCCGGCAGATGCAGCTATATACAGTCTGTACTTCGTGGGGGAGAATCATGCACCAAACGGAAGAGGAAGTTGAAAGGCGGGACTTCCGCTCATTCGTCCAATCAGAATTTAACATTAGCTAACTAGCTGTATACTGCTGTAGCTATCGTTAGCTAACGCTGATTAGTAAGACGAACGATAAGCTCAGTAACGTTAGCAACTTACCTCATCACTTTCGTTTAACTCTGGAATAAGTGCACGTCTTGCACGAGGTTCCTCCAAGCCGCGGATACATCGTTTACGTCTATCAGGGTCTTATTTCACCGGTTTCGTCGGCGTAGCTTCCATGGTAATTCTAAAGCACTGCTAGCATTAGCAACCTGCATCGGTTTAAGTTTCCGGGGGGAACATATTTTTCGTGGACACGCGTGTCGTGATTGGTCAGATTCCGTCGAACTTCCTTCCGGTCTGAAGGTTTTTTTCACTACTTCCTTGTGCATGTTCTGGGGGTCTATCGTACAGTGGTATGGCGAGAGCATTTGAAAATTGCGGAAGCCAACTCGTCTGTTCTAAGAGACTAGGTGACAGAAGAATGGACAAATCCAGAAGGTGGCGGTAATGCACAAAAGATGTTTGCCAACCGCCATAAAACATTAGAAGAAGAAGAAGAGTTCAAGAAGAAGAAGAAGAAGACGACCTAATAAACAAAGATGGCGGAGGTAACCATAACGTTAGAAGCAGAAGAAACCGTAACGACACCAAAGTATAACGATATATGCAGAGTATGTGGCGAGTATTATCATGATAAAAAAAACAAGTGTAACCTATTTCAGGGCAAGCATCTCTTGAAGCAAAATTTTACAATTGCCCTCGAAGAATTATGTGGACCTGTTCGCTACGATGAAGAAGCGTCGCGCTCCGTTTGTAAACAATGTTTCTCAATGTTGAGAAAGTATTATAAATTATCTCGTGAGCTTCCTAGACTTCGTAGCTTAATCTGTGAAAAAAGTGATGCATCTGCAAGTTTAACAGGAAGACACCAAAGATGTGCGCCTTCAACCCCGATTCAAGATAATGATGATAATGGAGGAAGGTCAACGTGTGATAAAGGAACCCAAACGGCTGATCCAACATGTGGTCTGTTCGCAATGAAACGTGGCGTTTCTGCAGTCTCTGTGCTGGGAGCAGGGGGTCTCCCAGCACCAACGGGGCGTCCCCCAGTGCCAACAGGGGGTCTTGCAGCGCCAGCAGGGGTTCCCCCACCACCAGCTGGGGGTCCCCCAGCGCCAGCAGTACCCTTGCAAGGCAGATGGATTTGGCAGCGTCAGGTTATGCCAGCACTGAATGGTCAATCAAAAGTTGCAGTCTCTGTGCTGGGAGCAGGGTGTCTCCCAGCGCCAGCAGGCGGTCGCCCAGCGCCACCAGGGCACCCCCCAGCACCAGCAGGGTGTCTCCCAGCACCAGCAGGGGGTCGCCCAGCGCCAGCAGCGTGTCCCCCAGCACCAGCAGGGCACCCCCCAGCGCCAACAGGGGGTCCCCCAGCACCAGCAGGGCACCCCCCAGTGCCAACAGGGGGTCCCCCAGCACCAAAAGGGGGTCCCCCAGCACCAGCAGGGCACCCCCCAGTGCCAACAGGGGGTCTCGCAGCGCCAGCAGGGGGTCCCCCAGCACCAGCTGGGGGTCCCCCAGCGCCACCCCCAGCGCCAGCCGCACCCTCGCAAGGCAGGTGGATTTGGCAGCGTTCACTGAATGGTCAATCAAAAGTTATTAGGGTAAGGTGATTCTCTAGAAATAGGCTACTTTTTCACTTTCACTTTTTAACTATAGCCTAGGCCCTACGTAATTGATTATAATGAAATGAGAATTTATAATCACCGGCACTATCTCTCCCTGTGCTCCCTCTTTCGATAGGTTTCGATAGAAAGAAAGTCAACGACACAGACCAGAATTTTGAAAGGCCCATGGGAGAAAGTTGGAGAAAGTATTGTTCGTGGACGTTATCAGAGTTTGCCAAAGATTTTGTTCTCTATTCCTACTGTGGCAAATGAAATGATCAAACAAGTGAGGACCCAACTCAGAAAGGAATGCCAACTCCTAACAAGTCAAAAGTTTAACTCAGTACTCCGTCAAAATGATCCTGCTGCTTTAATAGACTTTCAATGGGAGAATGTTATCTCTGAGTGGCAGACGACAGCAACAACATTTCTGAGTTTTCTTTCGGAAGCATCGAATGCAAATCCTGACGACATGGCTGGAAAAGTCCTGGAAAAGTCCTGGAAACGTCCTGGAAACAGGACTACTACAGAACAAAGTACCAAGCTATGCAGTATGGCAAAGGCTGGTGCCATGTTACTGAGATCCCGTTGCAAACAGATGTCTGCTGCCCCGTGCCGGAATTCACTTGTCATGCGCCACGCAGGCACTAAAAAGAGATGCTTCAACAGGTTTTCCAGACTTGGCATATGTGTGGGGGAAAAAACCAGGTTGAAAAAACAAATGGGTGAGTCTTATGACAAAAGTTGTATTGAATGGAAAGCTATGACAGAAATCCCCTCAGATGACTGAGGCCCCACCTTCCGGAGGAGAGGATTAGTGCAAATGTTAGGGAAGAACAGGGAAGGTATTCAATTACACATGTATTACATATTGATCATAATTATGTAATTACTCTTTTGTGATTTCCAGCATGCGACACAAAGCCACCACCTGCTCCCTCTTTGACTGTGGCTATGCAGAAACCCTCAGCAACACAGGTATGTCACATTTTCCCAATATTCTTATCTAAAATTGTCCAAGAGTCACAATTTAGATTGTTTTAAAATTGTATAAAAACAAAAAGTTGTATTCAAATCCCCCCCCCCCCCCCACCCCCCCCCCCCCGTGCTCAATACAAGTTGTATTCTATTCCCCCGCCCCCCTCCTCAGCATGCCAGTCATGAAGGTGGGGTCCTGGAAGATAACTCCACCGACCAGTCCACAAAGCCACCACCAGCTCCCTCTTTGCCTGTGGTTATGCAGAGACCAGCAGCAACATAGGTATGTCACATGTGCACTTGTAATACCCAAAACACATGGGACCCAAATTTGTAGCGAGACGACACAACTTCATTGTGACATAGTTGCATGCTTTGTGCTTAAAGGGATAAGCCACTTTTTTCGGGAGTTTAGCTCATTTGCCATATCCCCCCCACATAACCAAGGTACACCATGCCTTTTCCGTCACTGTCCACGCAGTATACAGTGGAGCTACAGTCGTGAATATTAGTATCGCCATAGAATGGAGGCCAATGGCACTCCTGTTCAAAATAACCAACAACACACTTCTAATAGCACCAAAATACATATTGTGCTTCGGGTACTCACCACGCAATGAAATATGAATCCAAATGCAGAGATTTAAAAAACAAAGGTAAATAGATAGCTGGAATTACTTTCTAAACATGGCCGCCAGGCATCCGCGCCATACAGCGGAAGCGCTCTTTACAGGCAAACAAGGAAGTAACTCGGTGTGGGGATTTACTCGAAAATGACGTTTCATGTACCTATGGATTAATATGTCTATTCTATTCTATTTCTAATACTCGTGGGGAATACCCGAAGCACAACATGTATTTTGGCGCTATTAGATGTGTGTTTTTGGTTATTTTGAACAGGAGTCCCATTGGCCTCCATTCTATGGCGATACTTACTAACTTCACGACTGTAGCTCCACTGTATACTGCATGGACAGTGATGGTAAAGACATGGTGTACCTTGGTTATGTGAGGGGGATATGGTAAATGAGCTAAACCCCACGAAAAAGTGGCGTATCCCTTTAAAGGGACAGCTCACCCTAAAATCTAAAATGCATATTTTTCCTCTCACCAGTAGTACTATTTAAAATAGTACTACTGATGAGAGGAAAATATATATAATTTATCCATCTATGGTTTTGTGCGAGTTGCCTGGGTTTTGGAGATATCGGCCCTAGATATTTCTGCCTTCTCTTCAATACAATGGAATTGGATGGCACTCTGCTTGTGGTGCTCAAAGCCCCAAAAAATACATTTGAAAAAGTAAACGGAAATGTCTCTTTCCAGAAATCATGGCCAAGTTACCCCACATAATCCACAGACCTGGTTGCGAGCAGTTTCATGTAGCAACTATTTTCTTTCGCCTAAACTACGCCCACTAGCATCTAGCTAGCTGCTGGTAGCTACTACTGCTTCTAGCTAGGTGTATTTCAGTTCAAAGAAAATAGTTCCTACATGAAACTGCTCACAACAAGGTCTGTGGATTATCTTGGGTAACTGGCAAGGCAGAAATCTCTTTGGCAGATATCTCCAAAACTTAGGCAACTAACACAAAATGATCTAGATGGATAAATATCACTACAGGTAAGAGGAAAATATGTATTTTGGATTTTAGGGTGAGATGTCCCTTTTTAAAGGCCAACGCACATAACCTCCTTCCCACATTAGGTGGATTAATGATGTCAAGTTTCATTAAAAAATGGAAAAGATCATGTTGACTTTGAGAGGAAAAACAGAAAGGTTCTGGAAAACATGGTCTAACTTTCTTACCTACTTTGAGAGTTTAAAACTTAAAGGTGTATAGAGGTGGGAGGGTTGACTTTCTGAGTAGACTGAGTTGGTGATGATTTTTTTGTCTTCCTTTTCTTTTTCCACTCTGGGATTAGTGGTATTATGAGAGTGTATTCTTATTTTTACTTGGGTTGTGGTAACCGTGTTTTCAGAATTCAGTTGATCCTTTCCTACCGTCTCTCATTTGGAATGTTTATGTATTTTATTAGAATTTATTTATTTTTTCCTGCATTTTCTTTCCTTTTTATATGAGGATCCTGAGGTCACATGTGTGAGTGGGTGTGGAGGGAGGGAGGGGGTGGGGTGGGTTAATGTTATTTTGTCATGAATCCAACTGTTACTGTCAAGTGTCTATGTGAAAAATGACAAACAGATATTAAAAAAAAATAAAAAAAGGCCAGTGCACGTGGCAGGCGACCGATGCCTGGCGACAAACAGAAAATGATTGCTTCCATTGTTATGAATGAGAGAACACTATCGGCCGGCGATTGGCAGCTGCCCATTTTCGTGCCGTCTACATTTTACTTAAGTCAGAATGTCATTATTTTTCCAATTGTATTGCTATCATTTCAGAAAGTGGCGGATAACCTCACAGACCTGTTCAGGGTGCCATCTCCAGCTCACCTCGTCAACATGGCCAGTGTTCCATCTACATCTCCAAACATATCCTCAGACCCAATGCAACTGACAATGGACAACTTTGATCACATTGTATCTAGGGCTGTAGACTTGAATAATCGGAAATTCAAATATTTGTTCATAATGCTGACATTCGAATTTAAAAATTAATATTTGGTTATTATTATCATTATTTTTATTTTGCTAGAATTACCCCCCCCCCCCTCCCCCCCCCAACCAATCATCACTCCCCATGTCCCTCTGGCCGATTCATTCATGGACATTTATAATATGAATCCCTTATTACTAGGTAGCTTTAACAATCCAGTAGGTGGCAGTGCAACACCTAAGTCAGTGATTAGTACAAGGTATGTAGTATGTACTCAATGTATGTACTGTACTATCTGTGTAATTTTTTACTGCAATTATATTCATTAAAGAAAGTTGATTTAAGAAAGACTCATATTTATTCCAGTGAATCAATCACTTAATTTATCACCCCTCCCAAGTCATGATGATGTCATGGCAGACATTTGAATATTCATGAAACCTCAATAGAATATTTGAATTTGAAAATAATGATTTTTGGTACAGCCCTAATTGTATTCCCCGCATGCAATGATCATCACAAATCGGAACATAGATTATCACTGGCACTGCAGCTGCCCACTGCTCTTAGTTCTAGGAAGGTTCCTAGTAGAGGATGGGTCAAATGCACAGGATGAATTTCCCTACAGAGACAATAAAGCATAACTCAAGATCCAAGATGTTTATTGTCACTCCGTGACTCCGGTACACTCCTGTGAAATTCTTAGGCCAGGAGGCTCCGCAGGACATAAATATGAGCAAAAGTAACACGGCATGAAACATACAATAAGATCAGAACCACACAAGAGCAATAATAATATAAATTGAAAAGCAGAAAACAATAATAAGCAGTAGCCTAATAATATAAATATGAGAAGAGAAAAGCAATAATAAAGAACACTAGCAATGGCAGTGCAAGGTGCGATGAAATGAAAGGTGTGAGATGTCATATTTTTAGGTATCGGGTCAATATTACAATCAGTTTAACTTAATTTTCAAAGGGTTATTTACACAACCCAAAGTACAGAGTGCCTATATTTCCTAAATTCCTTCAAATGTCAGTATCATTATGCTACAGTGAATATAGGCCTATATTTAATGTGGAAACTTGCCGTGTATGGAGATAACAGACTCTGGACACAATGAAACCATTAAGATAGAGCCATGGCCCATGTGAAAGATTTCCTAAAGATCATAGCCTGATAGCAGCGCCCTAAACCATTGCCTAAACTCAAAACTTTGAGGGCGGGTTTGGGTTGTCCAAATTGAATGACAGCTCGTAGGATCAATGAGAGAGTGGTTCGAAAAATGACTGACAGGTCGTAGCACCGACGAGAGAGTGGTTCGAAATGGGACGCGCCTCCTAAAGATGGTCTGTGATGTGAATGCTAAAATCATAGACTGTATAATAATAAATAGGCTAAAATCCAGTAGGTGGCGCTAATGCAACTCCAACCGCTATAAAATTCCAAAGAAGAAGAAGAAGGAGAAGAAGGCCAACGGTGTTGTGGCCAGTGAGACCGGCGTGGGCGTTGAAGGAGGCGAGGGTGGACATGGGCATTTTGGAAATAAAGAGCAGGAGTAGACAGGTAGATTTAGTGCAGGAATTTTATAGTCATATGAACAGGGAGTATGGGAACTACGTGCAGATTTTTACAGATGGGTCTAAGGATCCACAGACACAGGTAACAGGGGTGGGGGTGGTGATTCCCAGTAAGAGGATAGATATCAGTAAAAGAACATCAGATTATTTAAGTGTTTATGCAGTTGAGTTAGTGGCAATTTTGTTAGCGTTAGAGTGGGTGGAGGAAGGGGTGGAAAATAAAGTAATAATTTGTAGTGATTCAGTGGCAGCGTTAGTAAGTATTAAAAATGGAGCAGGGAAAAGGCATCAAGAGTTAGTATATGAACTGTTGTTTGTTAATTCAAGGTTAGATAGGCAGGGGAAAATTATAAAGTTCATGTGGGTGCCAGCACATGTAGGTATCTCAGGTAATGAGAAAGCAGACAGGGCAGCAAAGGAGGCGATCAGGAGAGAACAGGTGGACATTGACATCAAACTTTCAAAATCAGAGGGGAAGAGCATAGTATGGAGGGAAATAGTTACACAGTGGCAACAGCAGTGGGATAGGGCAATAAAAGGGAGACATCTGCATAGTATACAAAATAAAGTGGGAGTGGTGGGGAATAGTGGGGATAATAGGAGTGAACAGAGAGTCATAGGTAGATTGAGAATTGGTCATAGCAACTTAAATGGAACACTTAGTTTAATAGGGAAGCATCCAACTGGGCATTGTAGTCAGTGTCAAGTTAGGGAGACAGTGGAGCATGTTCTGATCTCATGCAGGAGATATGAAGCAGAGAGGGTGATCATGATGACTGGACTGCAGAGACTGGGACAAATAGAGGCCAGTGTGAAGGCTATAATGGGATGTGTGGGAGTAGTGGAGGGGAAGAAAATAGTGGTCAGTTTTTTGAGAGGAACTGGACTGTTAAAAAGACTGTAATGGAATAGGGGAACAGTGGATGTATTAGTCCAGAAGGAGGCGGTAATGCAACATTTTGGATGCCAACCGCCGTAAAACTAAACAGAAGAAGAAGAAGGAGAAGAAGGGGAAACAACAAAGATGGCGGAGGTAACCATAAAGTTAGAAGACGAAGAACCCACAACGACACCAAAGTATGTCGAAAAATGCAGAGTATGTGGCGAGTGTTATGATAAGGATAAAAAGAAGCGTAACCTATTTCAGGGTAAACATCTTTGGAAGCCAACTTATACAATTGCCCTCGAAGAAATAGGTGGACCCGTTCGCTACGAGGACGAAGAGTCACGCACCGTTTGTCAACAATGTTGCTCAGTGTTGGAAAAGTATTATAAATTATCTCGTGAGCTTTCTAGACTTCGTAGCTTAATCTGTGAAAAAAGTAACGCAACTGTAAGTTTACCCGGAAGACATAAATCCTGTGCGCCTTCAACCCCGACTCAGGAATCAACAAGAACTGCCTCACATGATAATGATAATGGAGGAAGGTCAACGTGTGATAAAGGAACTCAAATTGACATGCCGCCTAATCCAAGTCTTTTCGCAATGAAACGTGGCGCAGTTTCTACAGTCCCAGCGCCAGCAGTGGGTCTCCCGGCGTCAGCAGTAGGTCTCCTGTCGCCAACAGTGGGTTTCCCGGCACCAGCATTGGGTCTCCCGGCGTCAGCAGTAGGTCTCCTGGCGCCAGCAGTGGGTTTCCCGGCGTCAGCAGTGGGTTTCCCTGTGGGTTTCCCGACGCCAGCAGTGGGTTTCCCGGCCCCAGCAGTGGGTCTCCCAGCGCCAGCAGTGAATGCTCATTCAAAAGTTGTTAAGGTAAGGTGATTTTCTCGAATTGGGCTACTTTTTCACTCCAGTAGTTTTGAAAAGGGCTATCCAGCAACTAGGCTATTAGGCCCTACTTAATTGAAACGGAATTTGTAATCGCCCGTCTCTCCCTGTACTCCCTCTCTCCATAGGTTACATGTGAAAGAAAGTCAACGACAGTTACGACACACACCAGAATTTTGAAAGGCCCATGGGAGAAAGTTGGAGAAAGTCTTATTCGTGGACGTTATCAGAGTTTGCCAAAGATTTTGTTCTCTATTCCTACTGTGGCAAATGAAATGATCAAACTGGTGATGATCCAACTCAGAAAGGAATGCCAACTCCTAACAAGTCAAAAGTTTAACTCAGTACTCCGTCAAAATGATCCTGCTGCTTTAATGGACTTCGGATGGGAGAATGTTATCTCTGAGTGGCAGACGACATCAACAACATTCCTGAGTTTTCTTTCAGAAGCATCGAATGCAAATCCTGACGACATGGCTGGAAATGGGACTATTAACGAACAAAGTACCAAGCTATGCAGTATGGCAATGGCTGGTGCCATGTTACTGAGATCCCGTTGCAAACAGATGTCTGCTGCCCAGTGCCATAATTCACTTGTCATGCGCCGCGCAGGCGTCAAGAAGAGATGCTTCAACAGGTTTTCCAGACTTGGCATATGTGTGGGAAGAACAACCAGTGTGAAAAAACAAATGGGTAAGTCTTATGACAAAAGCTTTATTGAATGGAAAGCTATGACAGAAATACCTCAGATGCCTGCCAGATGACAGAGGCCCCAGAACACCTTCCGGAGGATTAGATTAGGCTGGATTCAGACAGGATCCAGCGCTTTGCGCTGGCCCCCCCTGCTCCATTCATAGTCAATGGGGATAGTGCGTCAGGCTCCGACAGTGGCTGCCTGCAGCAGCTGCGTGAAAACACGGAGCGGTCGTACGTCGAGGAAGTACAGGGTGATCCTACTTTGGGGGGATGCAGAGCCATAGCATGCTGCAGCTGGAGCTGGCCAATCGAGACGCCACACTCAGCTGTGCTCTGCTATCTGTTTCACTCTTGTCTTGTCTTATTTCCCCTCTCTCTCTCTCTCTCTCTCTCTCTCTCTCTCTCTCTCTCTCTAAATGTTTCAACAACACGATCAGGATGAAACAGTCTACAAAATGGCCTACATCCATTTAAAAATGCATTTCCCTGGTTTGCTCACACACATGCTTGTTTGGAAGGGGAGGAGAAGGCAGAAAGGGGGGTGAAGCGAGACACACCCACCGCTGATGTACTCAGTGGCACTAGACGCGTCTCGCTGGATCCTGTCTGAATCCAGCCTTAGTGCTGAGGTTAGGGAATGAACAGAAAATAATCAACATTGGTATTCAATTACACATGTATTACATATTGATCATAATTATATAATTACTCTTTTGTGAATTTCAGCATGCGACCAGTACAAAAAGCCACCCCCTGCTCCCTCTTTGTCTGTGGTCATGCAGAGACCCACAGCAACACAGGTATGTCACCTTTTCCCCAGTATCTTATCTAAAATGTGTCCCAAGAGTAACAATTTAGATGGTTTTAAAATTGTATTTTAAAAAGGTTGTATTCTGTCCCTTCCCGCAGCTTGCAAGCCATGAAAGTGGGGTCCTGGAAGATAACTGCACTGACCAGTTCACAGAGCCACCACCAGCTCCCTCTTTGCCTCTGGTTATGCAGAGACCAGCAGCAACATAGGTATGTCACATGTGTTGTGCACTTGTAATACCCAAAACACATGGGACCCAGATTTGTAGCGAGACGACACAACTTCATTGTGACATAGTTGCATGCTTTGGGCGTAAAGGGACAGACGGCTCACCCTAAAATCAAAATTACACATTTTCCCTCTCACCAGTAGTACTATTTTAAATAGTACTACTAGTGAGAGGAAAAATATATAATTTATCCATCTAGAGGGTTTTGTGTTAGTTGCCTGAGTTTTGGAGATATTGGCCCTAGAGATTTCTGCCTTCTCTCAATACAATGGAACTGGATGGCACTTGGCTTGTGGTGCTCAAAACGCCCCAAAAATACATTTGAAAAACTCAACAGCAATGTCTCTTTCCAGAAATCATGACCCAGTTACCCAACATAACCCACAGACCTTGTAGCTTACTCTTGCAGTTTTCTAGGCAAAATGTAATCTCACACCTACAGTATAATCGGAGAGGAGGGCGGCGTGGTGGCCCACAATTGCTCAACTGCGGGAAAGCGCGGCTGCGATAGCGGGCGAGCTGCGTATGTGAGCCCACGTAGCGGGCGAGGCCGGGCAAGCGTTTGCACACGCACTCGTGGGTGTGGAAAGTTAGTCAGTTCAAAGTTGGCCCAGGACCTACCGTAAATTCCGGACTATAAGACGCACCGGTCTATAAGCCGCGGGACCAAAATTGACTATTTTTTTCTTCTATAAGCCGCACCGGTCTATAAGCCGCGGGTGTTTTGATGTTTAATTACCATATGAAAGGGTTCGTGCACAGAGAGGAATGTCGGGAAAGAGATGGCTGTTTTGGGGAAGCTCCGATTTATTAACATTTCAACAAAACAA
The DNA here is from genome assembly GCF_964638095.1 of Poromitra crassiceps. Taxonomy (NCBI): domain Eukaryota; kingdom Metazoa; phylum Chordata; class Actinopteri; order Beryciformes; family Melamphaidae; genus Poromitra; species Poromitra crassiceps. The sequence goes on from NC_139628.1 coordinate 38,726,211, forward strand.
AACAAAAGTCAGGTCACTAATCCCCAGACAAAATCACACAACAATAGGCTATATGTGCAGCAAACCTGTAACCAGAGAAGTCAAGTCACTAATCCTCGTCTTCCTCTTCTTCCTGCGTACTGAAACCACCAAAGTCCTCATCTTCAGTGTCGGAAACGAACAGGTTCAGGGTGGCTTCGTCAACCACTCTCCTCTCTCCTTCATTGTCACTCAAAACCAACGAACTCCTCTTCATCACTGTCGGCATCGAACAGCCTCTGAAGCCTCTGACGGCCCTCAGCGCCAGCTGTGGCGGCGTCATCCTCTTCATCCCGCAGCAGTCCAGCGTTTTGGAACCCGTTGGTGATTGTGGATGTTTTCACACTCCTATAATATTCCGTGATCTTCCTTTGTGTGAATTCGCCGAAGTTTGTGATTTTCTCCTGGTAGTCGGGAGGGAGTTGTTCAGTAGTTCTCCCCCGGACGGACAGTCCCTTTCGTCTCATGAATCGGAAGCACCAAGATGGCCCACCTCTGAAATGTTCAATTTTCATCTCGGTGGCGACTGTTTTGGCCTTCAGTCGGATCTGCACCATGGAAACGCCTCGGCCGTCTGCTCTCTGGGTCAACACCCAGTCCTCAAGGGAATCTTCAAGTTCCGGCCATCTGCTTTTGTGGCCTCTGAAGGACTTTTTTGTCTTATTACACTGAGACAGTTCCTCCTGCTGCTTCTTCCAACGTCTCACCATTGACTCATCGATGCCCAGGGTACGCGCTGCTGCTCTGTTTGTTTCTTTTAGTGCGAGTTCGACTGCTTTCAGCTTGAAAGCTGCGTCGTGTGAATTTCTGCGTACCTTCCCCATGGTAAGTGAGAGAGAGACTGCTTGTCTTGTTGTGATTCCGGGCTGATGAACTTTGCTTACCGTAATTACCATATGTAAGGGTTCACGCACAGAGGGGATTGTTGGCTGTTTGAGGAAGCTCCCATTTACCGTATTACCGTAACATTTCAACAAAACGACATAACACAACACCTTTGTTTATTTCGACAGTGCACACAGTGTCCGCGGTGTGGTGAAAGAGGGCAACAGAGGAAATTAAAACAGAAGTGGATTTATAGGTAGAAAGAGTGCTAAAAAAAGAGAGATTTTATTTGTATTTGAAATTTTTTTTCTGAAAAAATCCATAGATAAGCCGCACCGTTATATAAGCCGCAGGGGCCAAAAAACGGGAAAAAAGCCGCGGCTTATAGTCCGGAATTTACGGTACTTATCTGGTTTTCTGGTTGGATGCCTAGCTTCCCATGTCAGTAAAAGTTCAGCTGTCTGTGGTTTTCTCTCTCATAATCCCCTGCTCATATGTATCTCTGTGGAGGTCAAATTTATGCAATCTTGCTGTCGGGCATCTTAAAAATATTTTTTTCATTCTGCCTTTTGACCTGTCACTGGCTTTGCTGCAGAATGTAGAAATTAGATGATAATGGCATGCATGCGTGTTATCTTATTGTATCCACACTGTCGTCCTCGGCAGACAGGCTGTAGTAGCATGCGCAGTCAATGAGCGTGCTCAGTTTTTAAGTTCTAAAGCTTTCAAAGCACCTTTTTCATAACTTTTAACTAGCTGGGATTTAAAATAGCCAGCAGTGGGATTTATTTCTCCACATAAAATTTGAATATATAGAATTAGCACAGCACATATTACTGTCTTTGGGGTAATAATAATTCAAATACATGCTCCCGATATTGTTACAGTATAGGCGACATGGCGTGAGTAGTGGTCTAATATAAAATGATTCTGTAGTGGAAGCATTAGACCTATTTAATAGATCTATCTAAATACACTACCCCTAAATAGGATGCTATAGGCGTAATATTGTCATCATAATGCTCCCCATATTCTTACACTTAGGCTACCCCTGTTTGTAATCAAAGCACAAAAAAACTGTCATAATACTGCTATACCTTTCATGTGTTGCATGTGTCGCTCCAAGTTATCCCACAGATCAAAATAGAGGTTGACCTTACTGCTGCCATTACATCTCTCCCTCTCTCTTTCGCCGACTGTTTAATCTGCTTGGATTACCTACCTTTAGCTAAGCCCCGAGACAGCAGGTAGCACTCAGTAGGAGCAGAGAGAGAGAGAAGGACTGCGAGACAAGGAGAAGAGAGAGATAGAGAGACATACAAGACAGGAAGACACATGGGAATTTTGGAGGAATAGCTTTGCTGATCCAATTCAATATTTTGTCCTGTAAGTCAACTTGATGTTTCTTTCTGACTGCACATTCCACCCCTAGACTTACAGTAGTGTTGATTTTGAAGAAGATAAGGAATACCCAACACTAAGTGTAACTGTTCATATACTGGAAATCTGTACAGGACAGCACAGAAGCGCGCGCGGGGGGGGGGGGGGGGGGGGGGGGGGGGGGGCTCTGGAGAATATTGAGAAACCCCCGAAAGTCCAGTCTCCAAAGAAGATCAGGCTTGTTGTGATAGGTTTGACTCTTGAACTTATAGTAAGCATTCTGACTTTCATGACTGGACTACTAATGAAAGAAATAAGATAGAAATATAGCAAGAGAGGGAGAAACAGACAGTGAGAGACAGAGAGAAAAGGTTTGAACACTGTAGACCAAGTTAAGCCCTGATAAACCTCTTTAAGCCACTTCAAACACTGTTTTAAACCTGGTGATCTGTGATCAACTTCTGACTAACCAACTTTCGATTCAGTTTAACTGCTTTATTGGCATGGCAGCAGCAGACATCGAAGAGCAAAGGTGACAAATTATGTATGGAGAAAAGAATATGGCAGGGCCATTTCCCATGCATCTTCTCTTTTAGGCTGAAGATATTTTCAAGAAGTACCTCACATCACCACCACCCTTCCCACCGAATCAGATCTGTCTCCTCATACTGTTAATGCTCTCCAAACAATCTTCTTGTCTCTTTTGAGCTCTTATGTCTTATTCTATTTCTCTTCCAAGCAATTGTCTCTTATGTAATGATGAGGCTGCTGTGGCTCCCAGTTTACCAGGCTAGTGGCTCCAACCCTACACTCCTTACTGTTGGTTGCTTGTAATTTTGGTGGAGAAGAGCATTATCAGGTCCTTAACATGTAAATGATCAATAGCAATTTCTTTAAAACGTCTTAATAAACATAAAAACATAAAAGGAGAAAGAGGAATAAGAAGAATGAGAACATCTTTTTTACTAGGGCTGCCTGCAACTAACGATTATTTTCATTATCGATTGATCTGTCAATTATTTTCTCGACTAATCGATTAGTCGTTTGGTCTATATAAATGGTCATAAACTGGTGGAAAATGCTGATCACTTTTTCCCCCAAAGCCCAAGATGACATCCTCAAATGTCTTCTTTTATCCTGACCGACAGTCCACCACCCAAAGACAATCAGTTACTGTCCAAGAAGACTAAAGAAACCAGACAATAATCACATTTACATGGCTGGAACGAGATGATGATAAAGTAATGCGTTACTGTCTGCACAATACTGTTTAGATGTAATATGTGGGCCTTAATTGAGTTTAGAGAGACATTTCACTGGACAATCCTACTTCAAGTCCACGTCTTGTCAACTGTCTGTCCTGCTGATGTCTTTGAGCAAGACAGTGAATCCCTGGGAAACCCAGTGTCACATTCTTATTTACCCAGAGTGGCCGAGCGATATGAGTAATAGCTGTATGCCCTAGGGCTGGGCGATAACTCAGTACTATCGTTTATCGTCTTTCAGTGGTATCAAATCATGATGATATGATAATTGCGAGGTAATTATAATATAGAATAATGTGATTATTAAAGAGATTTTGCTTACATGAAGCATATATTGTGATATATATTGATTTAGAAAAATATCCAGAATTATCGTGATATTGATTTCAACCGTATCGCCTAGCCCCCGTATACATTTGTTCTCTTTTCTCTTTCCATTCTCCCCCTGTTCTCTCCCATCTCTCTTCCTTCTCCCACCCCTGTTCTCTCGCTTCTCTCCCCTCCCTCTCTCTCTACTACAAGATTGTTCAATCCTGTTTATTGATGGTGTTTGGCTAAACCTAGCTAGACACATTCTCTGGAAAGCCATCTGAGACATGCTTGTGAATTAGGGCTAAAATAAACGTGACCCCCAAATTTAAAACTAATACACCTCTCTCTTTGTCCGTCTGTCCAGACCATGTCCGTGGACCAGTGTGAGTCAGTGGCGGTGAGCGTGGAGTCTCTGCTGACGGACGCCGCGCGGATGCAGCAGCTGTGCCGCGAGCGCAGCGCCCACCTCTCGCTGGCCGCCACGCAGCTGCGCGTGGAGTCGTCGGCGCTGCGGGAGCAGTGCGAGGCCGCCCAGCTCGACATGGCCCGCATCCGCCACCTGCTCCACGAGCTGATGGAGACCAAGGCCGCGTTCGAGGCCCGAGAGAGACAGGCACGCAAACTCAGCAAGCAGCTGTGAGGAGGAGAGGAAGAGGAGGAGGGAAGAGATGGGAACAGGAAGAAAGGTGGAGAAGAAAACAGAGTCTGCAAGAAGAGGAGTAAAGAAGGAAAAGGAAAATAAACGATGGCACTAAATAAATGTACTTCAAGTACTTTAAAACAGCCCTGTCTCACTCCTCCACTTTTGCTGCTATGTAGCCTAATTCTCTCTCACACACACATATATATATATATATATATATATATATATATATATATATATATATATATATATATATATCAATGTGTGCACAGATTCCCTCCTGCTCCTCTTTCTCACTTTTATTTATTGTTAAATAAACACTTTCCAAATAGACTGTGTCCTGGCTCCCTTCCTCATTATTTGCATTGACCTCCTTGTTAGCCTGGTTGCCATAATACAGCTCACTCATCATTATTATCTCTTAATCCTCTCCTTTAATGTGCTGCCCAAGAAGAAAAAATGGACGACAAAATATTTCCAAAACAAATCTTTTCTTTAAAAGCTTGTTGTAGACTAAAAGTCATGCCTGAATGTGAATCGTGAGAAATGTATGTTGTGTTTTCTAGAGGGGGGGGAATCCTATCTGTAGATGTTTTAAAACAGACATGCACACACCATATCTGCCAACATTGGGCTGTGAAAAAGAAAAGTTTTTTCCCTCTCCAAAATTTAGCCTATACACTTAGGAGCGATATCCCCTTCCAATGGACCTTAGGTCTTCTAATTTCATATGATACCAGTAGGCTACAGCTTTAAAAATGTGGTCGCTACAGCCTCTGAAATCAAGAATTGGACAGGACTCATCAGGACCACTAGAAACATTTCCCAAGGGCCGCACTTTGAGAACTCCTGCTTTAATGCAAAGCCAAAGATGGTTTAACCAGGTACAGCCTCATTTTTTGTGATTGGCACCCAAACTTCCATATCCACAATATATATTATTGGAGGTGTTATTTTCTTTTTGAATCATCCTAGTCCATTTTAGACCTAATTGCACCGTCAGTGTTTTCTGACTTTTCTGATAGTACCTGAAAGCAGCACAAGGCTCCAGCTTTGTTCCCATGGAAACGTGGACGTGCGCACTGCGCATGCGCTCTCTAGCTTCCAAAATGGCTGCTTCCTAGGCTCTCTAACTGGATGTTGTTAGAAAACTCCGTCCCTGATCTCCCAAAACATAATACAACTAAACAAATTAATTCCTTCTGATGATTCGATGCTCAATCTTCTCCCAGAAGAGTGACAGAGAGAGAAAATACACAGTTAGTCGGTGAGTCTATTTTCTGAGAGGATTATTAACTGTCTTTTGTTTGTGTTTTGTTCAATCACACCGCGCTGGGTGTGGTAAGTAACGTTTTTCAGATGCAACTCTCCAGACTGAGACTGTTTCTGTCTCCATCAGTGTCAATGCTTAGGTTCACTGGCCCTGATGTCCAGCGACACTGTCAACACTTAACACATTTCCAGTAGGCCTACAGATGAAAGTTGCTATATCATTTGCAACACATAACCAGTATTTCAGCACAATATTAATTTTGAGTCTCATTATCAGTATCAATGTTTTTTGGCTCCATATAATTCCAGATGTAATCAGATCATTTTGTAAGTTTATGCCTTTTCGATAGTCACATTGTTACAGTGCTACTTATGTTGCTATCACTTCATGTACTATTACTATCACCACCAATATTCTTATGGCTAGTCCATTTCTACTTTCCTCCAGTCAAGAGGCATGGCGGGTTTTGTTTTTCCTGTCTCATTCTGCAGTCGTCTTTACCTGATCTCACCTTGGAGAGAGACTGGAGGTCTTCAGCCCAAGATGGATTCTCCACTCAGCCAGCCAGTCGCCATGGCAACCCCTCCACACATATTAGTCAAAGTGAAGGATGAGCCTCTAGACCACGAGAGTATATGTACGTTTCTGTCTTTCCTTATCTTTTATATTTTTGTTTACAAATTCCTGTAAACCAGACTTAAAGTTTTACCCATGATACACTTTATATATAAGTACATGTTCTTTACTGTACTGACATACAGTATACATTACCGTACATTGATATTTGTAAGTCACCTCGATCAGTAATATCATATTTAAAGTAAATATGTGATTTGGTGTTTTTATGCAGCAAAGTAAACTTTGTTTTTTTGTGGATGATGTTCCTTTTACAATTTACAATCTTTACAATATTTCAACTTCGCAGATTCCCCCAAAGACATTTGTATTGAAGAAGTGAAGGAGGAAGATGGAGACCAGCAAGAACTCTGTAAGTACATAGATAGATAAATAGATAGATAGATAGATAGATAGATAAATTCAATACTATCTAGGCCCTAGATTCTAGGGTAAAAGGTTGTTTATGTCTCCCTCTATTTCTGTCTCTGCTGCTTGACTGATGCCAACCATCACATCTCTCCAGCCAACTCCCCAGACCCAGCCAGCGAGGTTTCCCCTGATGCTGAGGAGGAAGATGAAGAGGAAGACCAGCATGACCTCTGTAAGTTATAGAGCTCTATTTTAAGAATCTGAATGCACAGCGCAAGGTGTATTTGGGGGAGTGTCCAAGTCCAATTTGCTAGTTGGGAGAGAACGAGACGCACTATGAGCGCAAATGAGTGCGCACGGCACAAAGAGGTTTACTAAGTTCCTTAATTATTCATAGGTGTGTTCTGGGCATAACAACAACTCAACCAATCAGTGTCAGCTCCCATTCCCTTTAAGAACCAGGTGTGCTTAGAACTTGAGCCATTGCTATTTAAAGGTGTTGTAAGTGATGCTTTTGTTTTGTTAAAATAGGTCTAAAGCGGCTCTATGTTCCCTCAGGGAACACTATTCTATGGTATCTGGTCTATGACATGAGTGTCACAGTGCCTCTCCTTCTGTGTAAACAGCTCAGAAAGATTTTGGGCCACCGGCACACTTTATCCAATCAGAAGGCAGAACTTCACAAAGAGCCAGTCCTCTGTGCGCGTTCACACGGACAGAGAGCCAGGAGCCACAGTCACCAACAATGGCGGTGCAACAAGGCAAGAAGCTACCGATCCCGGCGCTACCGGGCACGGCCTCCACAACAAAGCGCCCAAGCGAAGAAAAACATTAGAAGAAAATAAAGCAGCTTACAAGAAAAGGAAACGGGTCCAAAACAAGACCCGCATTTATATTGGTGCGGCCATAGACCGATGGCGAAATCTAAGGACTATTAAGGGTTTCAAGACCGACGGGGATGTGGCCTTGTTTCTTCTGGATAGGCAAGTCACGTTATGTTACTCTGTAGTAACCTTACTTCTAATGATATGTGTTATATGCATCAGTAAAATGTGAAACGGTAACATTATGGGTCGTTGCGGGTAGACCCGTTATGACTTCCAACGTTAGCTTGGTTTGCTGTGTAATGATAGGCAAACAACAACCTTGTTTTCATTGTTAGCTAACGTTACTGAGCTAACATTTTAGTACAGCTAATGCTATTAGCTACTGAGGTAGCTAATAGTAATGTTAGCTGTGCTAATATGTTCTTCGTTACAGCAGGAAACGGACTCAGTGATACAAGGTGACTTTTACAGTGGATGGTTGAGAAATGAAACGTAAGATAATAATAACCATGTTCACTGTCTTCCTAACTAGTTATGAGAGAGACCTTCCAGTGTCCATATCAACACCTGTTTCAACACCACACAAGGCACAGCAAAAGCGACCTCCTCCCCCAACATTCAATTCACCTGAGAGGTAATATTAGCAGGCTAGTTTATTTTGAATAGATGGTAGCTATGGTCGCTTCTTGGATATCAGAACAATCAGCTAAATTGTTTTTTTTGTTGTTGTTGTTTTTGCCAGGGATGTGGATGACTTCTCAGATGTGCAGCCACTGGAGGAAGCAAGCCACCCTGAGCCAACAGCTATTCGGCAATTGGAAGTGATCTTAAAAATCCCAAGCTGGTTTCCTGGACTCAACTTCCCATAATGCACCACTCCCTCGCCTCTGACCTCTATTCCACCGCCGACCTGCTGTGGGGGCCCATCCCTCTACTACGCCGACCTGCTGCGAGCCTATCCCCCGTGAGCGCCTTCCTCTGCGGCCCAGCCTTTGGTGCAGGCCTCCTGAATGCTGTCACTGGCGTCCAGGATGGCCTCCAGAACTGCCCTTATTTTGTCACTGTAGTCCAGGCCGGCCCCCTGAAAGGTCCCGCCTGTACCGTTGTCCGCGGCATCGTCCAGGGCTGTTCCACCCTTCAGCCCTGCCACCTGGTCGCCCTCCAGACCTGCAGCGCCCATTCGGCCCTGCATTAGGCCGTCCACCTGAGTTTCCCTGCCCCTTGAGTGCCCATGCCGCTCACTCCCTTCATGGGGTGGCCTTCTAAGTTCTGTCACCTGACCAAACCAGCTTGGGATTCCATTGAACTCAAATGTAACATTTGAAGGGGCGGCTGTTAAAAATCCCAAGCTGGTATCCTGGACTCAACTTCCCATAATGCACCACTCCCTCACCTCTGACCTCTATTCCACTTTGCACCTCACTCAGCTGCCCACAATCATTCTTAATTACCTCACCCTGCACACTCCCTTTAAAACCCCAGTCAGTTCACACAATGTTGAGAGCTGGCCTGTAACGTCGCCGTCTCCAGGCACGGACACTTTATTTTTTTTTCTTCCCCCCAGACCTCAAACTAAATGGTCCGGGTTGGGCTAATTGTGTCCGTGCTTGGACGCTGTTCCGTTAGGTCTTTCCCATTTCCCATGTGTGTGTGACTAAATTAAGTAGTAATTTACCCTTGTGTTACTTTGCTTGTTTTGACAGTAAATCCTAAATGTATGTATATTTCTTAGTTCCTTTAACTTTGCTGTGGCAGTGATTGGTGTTGTGGGCAGCATGACTTTGATTGTATTGTTTACTGTTTATTTCAGAAACCACACATATTGGATTGCATTTGTACCACACCTCGTTTTCACATGGTGTCTTCATCCATCCATCTTTTGTAACATCATCCATCCGTCCAACCTGAACCAATAAATGGTTAAACGGCCCTTGGATCCTCGTGTTTAAATCATAGACTGTATATATAAATGTGCACGCCAGTCAGAGGCTCTCTGATCCAGACATTCCCCTAACACATAACATACATTGAAATAGTCAATTATTCCATCAACCCTACAGTTTTTTTTAAGTAAGGTTGGTGCTCAGTTATTCTTGTGACATTGGCTAACGTTTGCTAACTCACCAATAATCTAAAAACAATGCTCAAATATCATGTTATGCTATTTTGAGAATGTCTGTTTGATTTAACCATGCAATCAGTCCCGGCTTGTGCCAATCAAGCCTCTAGGCAACACTATAAATGCTGCCCATCCACACGTTTATCAACTATTTCACGTATGGTTGCCACCTCACTTTACAAACTCAAAAACGGATCAAATGCCCATTGTTATTGCCACACAAGTATTAATCAGTTTCTCTGTTAATGTAGCCTAACCAAAGCTAGAATTTAGGAATAACTCAGACTTACACTTACAAGCAGGTTCTTTACAGTGAGGTTGTGACTATTTCCAAGCATCAACCAGAGCAGCATTTTCATTTAAACAAAAGGGGAATTTATTTATAATCTGGATTACAGCTAGTACTCGGTACTAACCTAACAGTAAAAAAAGAGCATAGAACTGCAATGATATCACAGCATTTGCACAGCCTATCAATAAATAAAAAATATCAATAAAAGACATGCATCTCAATTAAAAGCAAAGGGACATCAGAAAAATTGGTCAGATGAAGTGACCTAACTAACTGAAATGTGCAACAATCTAAAATCACAACTTGCACTTTGGAGGTTAAAGGTCTGTATGATAAAACAACAGTTGCGATAAAAGTAGTCAAGCAATTTAAAAACCGTGTCCGATATAACACCTTCTCCCATGCTGTACCAAATCCAGCTCTTCTCCTCGCCAAACAGGGATATACACACAGTGGAACCGCACACCTGTAATAGATGGTCACAATCAGCACAAGATGCCAAAATATTTTTTATTTTTTTCTGGTAATCAAAGTTTATTATACCAACATTTATAGTTTTCATTTATGCATTTGAAAATGGCCATGCCAAAATTTCCCTCAAAGAGGGATTCTTTATTTATATTATACATGTACAGTATTTATTTATATTATACATGAAGATTGCAAAAAGTTCAAAACTCAAACACAAACCTAAACATATTTGAAAGATACAATGCTATCAGAAACGAGTGATCTTTGATCAATTGCGACATAGCCTTTTTTCTTTTTCTTTTTTTAACAGCAGCCAAAATAAGTGGCCAAACTGGTCCACTCCACATGCAATGTAGTTCAAAGCTCTCACATGCCCTGTATCCATAAACAACATGCATATATTGTAAAACTAGTTTGAGTCAGATAAACCAAAAGCACTGATTGTAGTGAAAAGGCAGATGTTCCATAACATTCAGTGTAAGATTTCTTGCTTATCAAGATTTTGTCACATTGTCTGCTCAGTCAGAACACAGGTTTCTCTCTGCAGGTGCAACCTGTAACAGAAGCTGCAGGAACACCGTGACCTTCTTCAGCAGGCCAGGACAGAGCTGATAATGGATGAAGGGCACATAGATGAACACTCCGCTGCAGACAAATAAAGCTGCGTAGAGGTATTCTATCTGCGGGTCATCTATGATGGGAGCCAGCACCAGGGCCACTGCTGCAACCACGACCAGAGAAGGGATTACAACAGGAACCTTGTATGGCCTGTGGAGCTCTGGCTTCTTGATCTTAAGATACAGGAGTCCGGACAGGGTGATTGCGGTGACAAACCAGTCAAGGAAACTCAAGTAGTGGACAATGGACTGGAAGTCTCCAGGGATCAGAACTATGAGGGAGACGACTGTGGTGAAGATCAGTGCTGGAGACGGAGTCAGTCTATGGACATGAATCATGGCCAAAATATCTGGCATGTGTCCTTCCCTTGCAGCAACAAAGCACAGACGACCACCGCTGAAAAATGATCCATTCAGCCCACCGAAAGCAGATAATGCTGCAGCCACAGACATGATCCAGCCCCAGCTGCCCAGCATCTTATTCCCCCAGGTGACTGCCACAGCGCTGGAGGACATCAGCTCTCTAGGCATCATTACTGTGAGGTAGCTCACATTCACCAGCAGATACAACACGGTCACCATGGAGATGGCTATCAGGATAGCTCTGGGAAGATTCACCTGTGGTCTTTTCAATTCCTCATAGACACAGTTTAAGCTGGTAAAGCCACTAAATGTATAGAGGCATTGATACAAAGCCATCGCTAGAGTGCTTACAGAGAACTGAGTGCCTTTGAAGGCATTTTCAACGTTCAAATTTTCCACAACGACACCGCTGTCCTGCACGACCGCCACTATCCCTCCGATGACAATGGCTGTCAACGTCAACACCTTGGCCACCAGAAAGACCACCTGGACCCTGATGGCAAGGCGCACGTTCAAGATGTTGGCCGTGGCAGCGACCACAATAACGGCAGCAGCAGCAAATTTGACCATCAGCCGAGGAGCAGGGCAGCCAGTGTAGAAGGGTGCTATGGCGTATTCTGCAACGCTGAGAGCCGACGCTGCGAGGCGCGCTGGCTTCACGACCACGATGGTGGTGAATGCCTCGAAGAAAGCAGGAAACGGGCCGTAGATCCGCAGTATGTAGATGAAGTTCCCGCCAGATTCACAAATGATCGTCCCGAGCTCGGCATAAGACAGCGCTGCAAACATCGTTATGAGACCCGCGACAGCCCAGATGATCAGACTTGCTCCAGGGCTTCCTACGTAGGCTTGGACAAACTGCGGGGACATGAAGATACCGGATCCAATGATGGTTCCGCCGAGTAGGGCTACGCCACCAAGCAAACTCACCTCCCGCTTCAGTTTCAGGGCCTCGGGCTTCTTGGCTTCTTCTTCCCCCATGGTCAGATAGCTGTCCTGGTTTCAGAAACACGGACGGATGGCAGGTGATTTCCAATCTTACAGAATGCAGAGCAAGATGATGATGAAGTATTCACACATCTGAAAAGTATGGATGCTGATGTGTGTCAGAGAAGGACTGGTATGAAACAATGATGGATCGAGCAGGCAAAGAGATGTGGAGGTCTTAAAAGTTAATATTAACATAAGATACTGTACATTTGCCACTTTTTATGGCTCTATAGATGATCAAGAGTTGTGCTTAAACACCTCTTCTCTTATCTTGTGTAGTGTCATCATGACATTTTGGCATCTGACCAATTGAACTGAACACTGCCAGGCATTGGCACCCACCCCATTCTGTTATGACATGGACACACAACCCCACAGTCAGTCATCAGATCACTGTTGTGTCACAAGATGCCTCAATTAACCTCGTATTGTCCTTGGGTCAATTTGACCCAAAATAAAACGTTTTGGCATCACAAATCTGGTTTTCTTCCATCACATTGCGCGGAAATCACATGGATGATTCAATACTATGCCCTTCACAAATAAAATTCACAAATAAGAAATAACTACCGTAATTGAATTGAATTTTGGGTGTTTTATTCAAAATAGTTCCTCTTGTTGTTTATTCTTTTTTACAGGCACACCACTGGACATTTCCATTGTAGTGAAGGAGGAGCCACCAGACCAGCAGGAAATCTGTAAGTTACATATCCTCTCTGTTGTCCTTATTTTCCAGCCAATTTACCACTCCACCTCAAAGTTATAAAATTGTGAAAGTGTTTTTGCTCTGACAGGAGTTTATTATTCACATCATTGTTCTGTTCTTGTTTATACTAAACATGTCAGGTGCTAATGCCTCTTTTAATCATCCAACTAAACCTTTCTGTTATAATTAAGTTATAATAGAGTGGAAACACTCATATAGTATGCTCTGAAAATACGTCTCTCAACTATTGTTGAGATGTAGTTGCGGGACCCCGAGCACTTCCAGTAGGGCGAGCAGATCTGGAAACCACACCGGAGGTTACCCCTTGGTTTAAAGCAATGCTGCCTATCATTGGTCATCAGAGGCTAAGTGTTTCTCTCTCTCTCTCTTTCTCCCCAGGTTCTGTTCCTGACAGCACATCAGCGAAGAAACAGCGTGCCGCTCACACAGTAGAGAGACCATACCAGTGTGAGCAGTGTGGGAAGAGCTTCAGCCAAGCGCAGCACCTGACCACACACCAGCACATCCACACCGGGGAAAAACCCTTCCACTGCAACCAGTGTGGCAAGAGCTTCACCACCGAGTTCTACTTCAGAGCGCACCTTCGCGTGCACACGGGGGAGACGCCCTTCCACTGCGCCTTCTGTACGAAGAGCTTTCCGACAGACGGCAGCCTGCAGGTGCACCAGCGCGTCCACACGGGTGAGAAGCCGTTCCCCTGCGACGTGTGCCTGAAAAGCTTCACCACTGAGGGGAGCCTCAAGGTGCACCAGCGCATCCACACGGGAGAGAAGCCCTACCACTGCAGCCTCTGCGGGAAGAGCTTCAACCAGCTGTCGCACCTGCAGCGGCACCAGCTGTCTCACACGGGGGAGAAACCGTACCAGTGCAATCTGTGTGAGAAGAGTTTCCGTCAGTCGGAGCACCTGGTGCAGCACCAGCAGACGCACTCCAAAGAGAAACCCCACCGCTGCGGCCAGTGCGGGAAGTGCTTTCACAGGGCCGACTATCTGGTGTGGCACCAGCGCATCCACACCCGGGAGAGCCGCTACATCTGCGGGCAGTGCGGCCGGGGCTTCGGCCACTCGGGGGACTTTAAGAAGCACCAGCGCGTCCACACAGGTGAGAAGCCGTTCGACTGCGAACAGTGTGGGGAAAGCTTCTCCAGGAGGCAGGATCTGAAACGACACCACCGCATTCACACCGGGGAGAAACCCTACAAGTGCGACGAGTGCACGGCGTGTTTCTCCACGTCGAGAAGCTTGACCAGACACAAGTACACCCACACATCAGAGAGACCCTATAACTGTGAGCAGTGTGGGAAGGGGTTTGTTGCGGTGGATCTCCTAAAATCACACCAGTGCGCATACATAGGGGAGAAGCCGTACCGTTGTGCACAGTGCGATAAGCGCTTTGTGACGTGTGAATATCTGGAAACGCATCGGTGCAATGACACAGCAGAGAGGCCCTTCTCCTGCTCCCGGTGTGAAAAGACTTTTATGAAAAAGGGGAATCTCAGAGTTCATCAACGAATTCACAAGGAGGAGAATTCTTTCTTCTGTGACCAGTGCGGAGAGTGTTTCAGCGAGTCTGGACAGTTAAAAGCGCATCACTGTAGCCACATAGGGGGAGAGAAAGGCTTCCGCTGGAACCAGAGTGGAAGTAGTTTCGCTCTCTTGGCAGAGTTGAAGTCCCACCAGAGTGTTCCCGCTGCAGAGAAACCGTACCGATGCGACGAGTGCGGCAAAAGCTACACCCGCTCCACAGAGCTGAAGACGCACCGGCGTGTTCACACTGGGGAGAAGCCGTACCGCTGCGGGTTCTGCTGGAAGAGCTTTGCCAAGAAGGGCTGCCTCCGCATGCACCAGCGGATCCACACGGGGGAGAAACCGTACCGCTGCGACCAGTGCGGCAGGCGCTTCAGCCAGTCCGGCATGCTGAAGACCCACCGCCGCACACACACCGGGGAGAAACCCTACCACTGCCCTGTGTGCCAGAAGAGCTTCAGCTGGTCGGGCGGGGTGAAGAGACACAAGTGTTCTGCTCAGAATACAGATCAAGAACTTTAAAGTAACTGCAGGACAGTTGACAGTGTGGTATAATACAATTTGTTTTAATCTTTTTGTTTTAAACTTTAATCTAATTAAAGTTAAGTAGTTAACTTTAATGTCAGCATGACTGAATTTTCCATAAAGCAGGTATCTCTTTGCTAAAGCTGTGACAGGAGGGGCCTCTGACAGGGCCTTGCTGCATCCGACCCCTCCCTCTGGAATGCCCTCCCCAGTCTTTCAGTGATGTCATATATCCCACTGTGACATCATCAGTGATGTCATAAATCCCGCTGTGACATCATCAGTGATGTCATAAATCCCACCGATGTCATCAGTGATGTCATAAATCCCTGATCCCACTGTGACATCATCAGTGATGTCATAAATCCCACTGATGACATCAGTGATGTCATAAATCTGACATCATCAGTGATGCTGGTCTCATTGGCCACACAGCAGCTGAGTTGCGGGCAAGGCTGCGAATGCGAGCTGCAGGGCCAGCTTGGCGAGCTGCAGGACCCGCCATCTTAAGCAAGTGGGCACTGTTTGTTTCCATTTTTGTCCCAGTGATGATGTCACAATGTCTATGACATCATCAGTGATGTCATTATTGATCAAAATCAACTTATGACATCACTGTTGTCATAGGCACTGATTATGTCAGGCATTGTGACATCATCAGTGATGTCATAGGCATTGTGACATCATCCGTGACAGTGATGTCATCAGTGAGGTGAAATTGAGAAAATGTATGCTGCACATGCCAATAGGGCAGGTGATTGTGCGCTGCGCATGCCAATAGAGCAGGTGAGGCCATGCAGCAGCCAAGGCGTGCAGCGAGGGCCTCAGCCCCTTCCATTCTTATACTTATTGAACAATAATTACAATGACTGATTAATAATACTGACTATAATAATAAAACAATAACAATAATAATGATTTTATTATTATTATTAGTGGTAGTAGTAGTAGCAGCCTAGTATTATTAATTTATTATTCAGAGACTAATTGTAATTATTGTGCAATAATAATTCCTCTAAATCTGGCTTCAAACACCGCCCCCCCCCTTGCAGTCCTGCCTGGTGGCCCCCCCAAGTATAAAAGTCAAAATCCGCCCAATACTACAAAAAGTCCTTCAACTTCAATATATTTCCATACTTGTGTTAATGTAATGAGTGACCCAATAATTACATTTGTATCTCAAATCTTCTTTTCTTGTCTGTTTTCCATTATAAACATTGTCCCATAGTCAGACTACTGTATTACCCACACCAGGGGGAAATGACAATGAATGTGATGACTGGCAGGCAATTAGACAGATGGGCATGGCAAATATGATTATGTGGGAGGAAAGGATTCAATTCTATTTGTTAACACTAAACTAAATATAAAAAATATATTCTTTACTGTATCAAATATAACTGAAAACATTCCTTCCCCATGAAGTTTTTTTTTAAAGCTGAGGCACCCCTAGTGCCCCCTGGAGGCCCTGCCCCCCAATTTGAAGACCACTGGTCTAGATCATTATAATAACTCATTGCAAACTCATTGTGGTGTGTGTGCAGTGATTGATTGCACACACACACACACACACAAATGATATACAAAGCAGTAGATGCGCACAGACAACAAATGCTTGTGTCATAAAAGATTAAAATTTTAATTAGCATGATAAATTGTTATATAAATACATGTCATATCAATAAGTACTTCTTTTAAATAGCCATAGAAAACAAACAAGCAGTAAGGTGGTTGGTTGCCAGGTCAAGAACAGCGGAGAAAAGACAACACGCAACAGCTTTCGCTGGATTTCAGTCAAGACAAACTGTAGCTGTGGAGTTTGTGATATAGCGGGGAATGTGTGTGTGTGTGTGTGTGTGTGTGTGTGTGTGTGTGTATCTTTGTGTGTGTGTGGATTTGGTTTGGCTGCCACTGGTCTTCAATGAAATCCTCCTGTCATCACCGCTCTGAGGGAGGAAACAAGAATGGCATTAGAGACGGTGTATGTGTGTGTGTGTGTGTGTGTGTGTGTGTGTGAGAGAGAGGGAGAGAGAAATAGACGTACTTTCAGCTTTCTTCTTTAGAGGCGTCAGGGCTGCTTTTGCCTGATAAACACACAGAACATATTACTGACACAATGCAACAGACAATTAGGGATTCATAGATAACAGATAGAGTACTTTATTCACTTATTAACTATTAAGAGAGGAAAGAAAGAAGCAATGTCTTTGTTCTCTCTTACTTTTGCTGTGTTTTATTGTGTGTGACATTTCAGAAATGTGCCTAATCTTCCCTTTACGGGAACAGAAACACAGCTACCACTCCCTCACCTTCTTGATAGCAGTCCAGTCTTCGAGGATGTCGATGTCTCTCAGCATGTAGACAATGAAAGGCCCTGAGAGACAGAGAGGGATGAAGCACATTATTTTTTGGACTAGATGAAAGAAACGGTGACAGAACAGCTCCTCTGAACGAGACTAACATGGAAATATATGAAGAAGTGAAGAGAGTTGAAAAAGGATACAGGTGGGCAGGTGGCAAACGGAAACACAGAGGGAGTGAGAGGTCTTACCTGAAACCAGGGCAGCTCTCTTCTTTCTCTCCGTCCGAGCCAGTGGGGTCTTTCTTTTGCACTTCTTGCCCTTCATCTCGTCACTCCACCACTCTGAGAGGAGAAAAACTCAACATGAATCATCTCGTCTGCTGTGAGTTACAATCCAATTCAAGGCAACTGTCAAATTAAGTGTAAAAAATTTACCGAATGTTTTTTGTGTGTATAATTCTTTAAAGGATAAGTTCACCCAAAAAGGAAGATTCAGTCATTATCTGTACTCACGCCCATGCCGGTAGAAGAACCTTTGTGGAGTTTACAGCATTCTCCCAAACAACTGAAGTGAATGGTGACTAACTTTCAAACGTAAAGAAATAAGAAAAGGCTCAATACTGCTCGTTTGGCATAATCCAAGTCTTCAAAAGCCCCGACATGCCAAATTGACCGAAAAAGGCATCCTTCATCCCATTTTTAAACCTAAACCTTAACTGTATCCAGGTAGCTCTAAAGCGCGTCCTCATCCACGCGCGCGCCCACTTCAGATGGGCCGCACGTGGACGTGAATGCGGCTGGGAGCTACCTGGATACAGTGAGGATTTCGGCTAAAAAGTTGGAGTAGAAGATGTCTTTCCAAGTCAACTTGGCATGTCGGGGCTTTTGAAGACTTCTTGCTGTGAGGCAACAGTGCTAATCACTGGCTCTCTGCCTGTCCTCCAGTCTCCTCATCTCGTCCAGCAGTCCCACGTGTGTGTGTGTGTGTGTGTGTGTGTGTGTGTGTGTGTGTGTGTGTGTGTGTGTGTGTGTGTGTGTGTGTGTATGCGTGTGTGCGTGTGTGTATCGCCGCTGTGTAGAGGACGTACATACATAGTATCCAGCAGGTGGATGTAATGTAACTCACTGTATATAGGTCAATGGTAGTTCAGCTAATAGTAGGTTATACTCTGTTGTACCCACAGTAAGTGGCAGATATACTCTGTACACGTGTGTGTATATGCTCTGCATAGCTGTGCATAATCATATCAGAATTTTCGTTTTCACAGTTGATAAGCATAGAATCCACATTTCAATGTATTCCCTTTCACTTAGAACGGCAGCTAGAGTCAAGACTTGTCAACATGTTAATGTAGGAGGCAAAGGTTTGATCAAATAATTTTGTCACCCAAATCAACAAGACTACTAATCATGATGGCGATATCTGGCAATATATTTGTGATTATCATTAATTATGCAGTCCTGCCCTCAATTAAACTACCATGTGTATCCGAAGTGAGTGAGAGAGAGAGTGTGTGTGTGTGTGTGTGTGTGTGTGTGTGTGTGTGTGTGTGTGTGTGTGTGTGTGTGTGTGTGTGTGTTTGTGTGTGTGTACCCGAGGTGAGGTCTACATTCTGTCTGTCCTCCTCCAGTCTCCTTATCTTGTCCAGCAGTTCTGTCTTCATGGCGTCAAGCAACAATGTCCGCTCGCTCTGTAACAGACACACACACACACACGTACACAATTTTCAGTTTTGTTCAATTTGTTGTTTATGACAGAAATGTATGCTTGAGTATCCCTGGTTGAGCCGAATGCTTCGAAGCTTCAATCAATGCCATGGTAATCGATGTCCTAATCAGTATTTGAATGCTTAGTTTTTTTTTCTCCTTGGATTGATTTTTAAATAGTAATCCAGCATTATTCATTATGCATCAACATTAGATATACTGTAGTTGTCTCACAGCTCTCATATAATATTACTTACCAGCACTGAAACTGCCACATTTTGACCATGCAGCCAGCAGGGCCTACAAACTCATACTGTCTGAGCAAAATTGTTTTCATGGGCTATGACTCTCATTTATTTGATGTGATTATTGTACATTTTGTAGCCATTTACACCTGGCATTTACATGCGTTTTCTATCATCAGATTGCGATCAGACAGTGCTTGACCACATAAGCCTGATTTCATTTACACCTGGCGTTAGCATGCATTTTGGGTGATCAGATTGCAATCTGATCACCCAAAATGGTGATCAGTCCTCTCAATCCGCATACAGTTGCTGTATCCAGATTGAGAGGACATATTGCATTTACACTTGTGTTCAATGTGAACACAATGCGTCCCTGACCACCTCCGGAGGTGGTTTGGCCGATCAGATTGCAATCCGTCTTCAATGTGTCTTGGGGGCGTTTTACTTTCAAGTGGTCAAGCACAATCTGATTGCAATCTGATGACAGAAAACGCACGTTAATGCCAGGTGTAAATGGCCTCATTAAAAAGGAAAATCCTTGAAGTCCAATTTTTGTCCTCACTTTCGTGTCCCCAAACCCACTATAGGAATAGTCACTGAAGCTTCAAAGCCCAAAAATGGTATCGGGGACAGCCCTAGAATCCATATACCGTACATATACGTACTGTCTGTGCGTGTGCGTGTGTGTGTGTGTTGCGTGTGTGTGTGAAATACCTCCAGGTGTTGTCGTGCTCCTTGTAGTTCACACTCGTACTTGTGTTTGATCACCTGCAGACACAGCTCTCTGTACACTCCTACAGAGAGAAGGGGAAGAGATGCCAATGTTTTTATTTTGACAATTTTGTGTCCTTGGTTACTACAGAGTCAGAGAAACAGACGAGTGTGTTGACCAGGGGTGTAACGCTTCTAGGGCTGTACCCCACTCAGAATTCTGTCAGTTGAATCGGATTTGGCTGTTCAATATGAATATTCGACTATTCTTTTATTTTTTTTATTTTTTCTGGCAATCAGAAGAAAATCCTTTGGCATGAGCTCGTTTGATTTGTTGGCATCTCAGCACGCTGAACTGCCAACTCCATCACGTACAACACCGTGCCCCACTTAGTCGGCCAATCACACGTCGCATTAAATTGAAGAACGCTTACAGTGATTGGCTGCGAGTAAAACCATAAAAAAAATCTAGATCTGTCTACAAAAAGGATTGAATGCAGGTATCGTTTGACTGGAGAAGTTTTGATACTACTTGGTTGGCACTGGGCTATTTCGATCGATAGCTTTACTTGGAGGTATGGAGTACCGATAGCCATACCCAGCCCTTCAATCTGTACAACAGCAGAATGAGTTAAGCTCCTCAATCACCAATAGAGAGGCAAAGTGGAACGTGACTTCCTGCTTCCGCACTGTACCAGAGATTTTCATCCGCCATTTATTTTCCCATAGACATTTCGTAAAATGCTTATAAAAATAGTTTGACTTGTACAGTGCTGAAGCAGGATGTGACGTTCACTTTGCCTCTCTATATCACAAGCAGTCAGGAGTGAGGAGCATGGGTTAGAGGCCGCAGTACCCAGATAAATATTTCTCTGTCCTTTGAAAGGTGTGTGCATGTGTGTGTGTGTGTGTGTGTGTGTGTGCACACGTGTGTGTGTGTGTGTATGTGACTCACCAGCCACTTGTGTGCGTAGCTGCATGTCATTGTGCAGTGCAGCCAGTGGCTCTCTGTACTCTGCAGCCTTGCCTGTCAGCACCTCGTCCAGCTTCACCTTCATCTGGCTCAGGCGCTCCCGGAACAACCTGCAGCCCACACAGACAGACAGCCAGTTTTCACCCCTGTCTCCTCTCATACGCCTCCTGCTGCCATTTCAGGAGAGCCGCCCGCATGTCTCGTTAAATCACGTCGTTTCCGACCAAGCAATCTTGATTGGTCAACTAGACATTTGGACCGTTCTCAAATCAGCGTAACAGCACACCTAGCTGTGCTCAAATGAATTCACTTGAGCACGGCCTCATCACTAAAATATCACTCCGCCGGTCTGAGCAGACAATGGAGCAGACAGACAACGTCATTAGCTGTTACATATAGGGGGGGCGATCGATCTATATATCATATTTTACCCAACCCCACCACACCTAAATATCGGACAGTCCCTTACTTGTCTTTCAGCTCCTGAAATTGTTTTTCCAGGTCCATCATCTCATCTAGACATTCTCCTCTCCTCCTCTCACAGTCTTCATCGTCCATTTCTTCACAGAGAATGCAGGGGAAGGGGGGGGGGGAAAGAATTAGCAACTATGATGAAAGCACACATGCATAGCCAGCTCTATTTATTTACAACAGTTATAATTAATACATATATTTAAATACATTTCCGCCATATCAGAAATGGTCTAACTGCTAAGTCAGCAACACTATATTTTAATGGCATGATCATGTCATAATTGTCATATTGTTTGACTAGCTGGACACAAGCCTCATGTACAACACTCAAACCTTTACAGTCAGTATAGCACCAGGCTCTTAGAGTGCTTGACACCATGGTGGTTACAGCCTAAGAAATCATCATTTACTCAGCTGGGACAATCTCATCAAATGTACATGCGCTTGTCTTGTCTCTAAGATTCTGCATGGCTTGGCTCCTCCCCCCTTTAGTGATTTATAAAATAGAAAACAACTGATGGTAGACACAATAGGTCTGTGGCAAGAGGGGAACGTATAAACACTTATGAGGAGGTCTGCCTTGGGACAGTCACACTCACACATGGAACAGTCTGCCAACTCTTCTCAGAGACTGTGACACACATCGTTCATTTAAAATGCATTTAAAATCATGGTTAAAAGACAATCAAGTGTGTGAGGGACATACACCTGTAATATCCTGAAGCGTGCTTTGTTTTATGTATTGACCTTGTTATTTTATGTGTTTTTATAAAAGTCTGCTCTGCTATACAGGTATGTGCAGTATTGCTCTTCCTGTTTTGTTGTATTTTATGTGCAGCAGGCAGCGGGCTGGGCTTAGCCAGAGACAATTCAAAAGTCTTTGACTTCGCTAACCTATAGTTAGCTAACATGGCGCAGTGATACTGTGATGCGATTACAGGTGTGTGTTTATAGAGTATTTTCCGGCATCGGACGCGGCTCAGTCAATCAAGGAGCGGAACTATCCGTTTTATAATCTTCGTTTTCTTTCTTAATACCAGCGCACACTCATACTTCACCTGAACTCTCTTCCTCCTCCTCCTCCTCTTCCTCCTCCTCCTCCTCCTCGTCCTCATCCGTGTCGTCCAGGTCGCTGTCCCGGTCCTCCAGGCTCTCCTCCATGGTCTCCTCCCCCTCTCCCCCCCCAGTTCCGCCCCCCTCTTCCTCCAGCTCTCCGTTGGCGTCGGGGAGTTCACACTCTCCTTCTGCCTCCATCTCCTCCTCTGGCTCCCTCACCGAGGGCTGGGCGGGCATGACTGGCTGCAATATTTACAATATTACAGTGGTTATATGGAGGTGTTACAGAGCATTTCAGCTTCAACTTTATATTCTCCCTTCAGTTTCACTAATGACAACTTCACATTTACATAATTTGTAATAATGATATAGCTCAATTTAACTACAACAGAAAGCAGCCAAGAGGCTAACATCAACAACATACTGTGGAATAGAATGGAAGTTTTTTAATTTAGGGGTTAGGGTGTTTTTTGATGACTTGGCTCTCTCAGACAGTTTCTCAAAGTGAAAACCAAGTTGTGAGACCGATCGACGCAAGACCGACCCCCCTCTCAAAACACCCCAATCAAAAATGTGATTATTTCTCTAGGCCTATTTTACAATTATGAAATCATTTTGGCTACTACAATAATTTGGTCTACTTTTGATCTTGATAATTACGGTAGACCTACTTTTATCAATTTGAGACATTATGGAAAATTCTGCAATACTGGTATTCCGTGTTTTATTCCGTCTGTTTTTTCTGCATTGTGGAAATAGTTGAAGAATACAATATAACAATAGCATAGAATAGAATAATCTCGATTATCTAGAGTGGAGTGTTTGGAACTGGTTGGGAATAGAATAGAGTGGAGTGTAGAGCTACAGAAAATGAATTGCCAACTTTTGTTTTAATAATTGATTGATCGTTTAGAAGGGGGGGGGGGGTACTAAAATTCTAAATGTGAATATTTTCTGGCTTCTTTAGTCTTCTAATGATTAGTATTCTAATCTATGACAGTAAACTGATCTTTGGGTTGTGGACTGTTGGTCAGGACAAAAGATATTTGAGGATGTCATATTGGGCTTTGGGGAAAAAGTGATGCATATTTTTCAACATTCTGACATTTTATAGCTAGACCAAACGACTAATCGATTACAGTACTTGAGGAAAATAATCAACAGATGAATTAACAATAAAAAATAATAATCGTTAGTTGCTGCCAGAGTGGAATAGAATAAAATAGAATCGAATAGAAAGAGTGGAGGTGAATAGAATAGAATAGGGTTCTATTCTGTCTCGAGCCTGCAGCATAACAACAGCGCGGTACCGGGACGGGACAGCGGCCAGTCACCGGCAGCGGGAAGACAGCTCCGCTCCGACAGACCGGGCTACCGTATGGCTTCCGTAGCTGCATCAAGCCAGCAGCATACACACACTACACAACCGGAAAGTTAACTGATTTTGCCTTCACAATAAAAGCATGGCATACGACAGAAACTAACTTTTGAGATGGAGAAAATCATATAAATTGTTATCTTATGCAGTTATGCTGCGAGACAGACGCTATGGGGAAAACAACAGCAGTAGAAGAGCTTTTACCTTGGTTTTGGTTACAGGAAGTTAAATCTTTATTATAGCTAGCTTGACACGGGTAGCTTCTGTGATGTCATGTCATGTCACCGAGCAAAACGACAAACGTTGTGTGGACCCAGGCGGCGGCATCTTAACTAAAATAACGAGCTTAACTGCATCAGAGAGCTTGTCCGTCGCCAGTCTCGTTAATCACCGCCGACAGGAGTAGAAATGAGACAGGATGTCGTGTTTTCGTGTATGTTGGTAGCGAGTAAGCGGACTGACGACGCTGCTAGCGCCAAGTCAAGTGCAACACTTACAATTAAACCCACACAGCGAGGGAGTGACTGGTTACATTACCACTGTTGGGCTTTTCAAGTTGTTACACTGACAGATGTGTCCTCGCTCTATAACGCGCTTGTCGTGTGGCAGTATGCTATATTAACAGCATTTAACCTTTCCATAAACACGTTGGATGCCTGCTACTGTACAAATGGACAATATCTTCCTGCTGGACACGGATTAACAACTATCCGTCAGGAGGCAGGCAGACGATGCTGTTTGTAAACAAATTAAATAACCGTCCGTTGGCGACACTTGACAATGACTCGATTAGTCTACTCACCTCGACAAACCGTGCCCCTCTACTCAGCTGTAGAAAGTAAACGTACAGTTTGTTATATATCCATATTTTATAACTACTTCCTCTTCAATTCAATCCACAGTTCTACACTTTGCCGGACTCTACAATCCCGCTGATCAGCCAATCAGCGCGGGTCACTAATGCTTGGATAACCAATGGGAAACGAGCATCCGAAACGTCACCATCCAATGACAAGGCAAAAGCGGGTTTTGTGAGCCAATCATAAGCTCTGACTGCAACCAATAAACATCTTGGATTTCCTGGGGGCGCGGGGGGGGGGGCGTCTTCTGGTTGCAGCCGAGCCATTTAATATTATTATTAATAATAATGTAGATAACGCTCGGTCACAACAACAATAACAAAATAATAATAATACAAGACAGGATCATTTAGATTAGAACAACTACTACTACTATTAGAGCAACTCATGCTCCTCCTGCCACTCATTTCTGCAATTAAAATATAATAGAATGTGAATATAATAGATGTCCACCCCACCAAACATTCATATTTTCATTTTAGTGTAGTCTTTTCTGTTGCAGTTGTAATACTGCACATAGGCAGAAGGTGGCATCAAAACCCTTCTAGGTGTCTGTCGACTTGCATAGAATGGAAAATCCAACAGAAAAGCAAAGGGGGGAAAAGGAAAAAACAAAACAGAAATGGTAAATTTTACATGTTTTTATTAAAGTTGCATAAAAGTGTAACAAAACTGGGCAAAAACAAGACCTGTTGTTGATATTGCTACATTTCTTTGTTGGTTTGATTTAAACATTGTCCAAAAAACACCACTCCACTAATCAGCACGGTTTAGCTCTTGTATTTAACCTCAATGATAATAATCAGTATATATATATTTTTTTCATTTCATTTTTTATTTTTTGCAATTTTCCCCAACAGTAAAAAAAACAAAACAACCTTTCAATAACAGTCTAAGAAGGTATAATCCAAACCTGGATTTAGAAATGAAAATCCAGTGACTGATTGAGCTTGCCTGGTACAGTTCAACCAATTAAAATGTCTCCAATAAAATGCAGACCAGATTTTCCCCATTCCCCCCACCCATCCCCTCCAGGCAGGCAAAAGCAATCGCACCAAAGAGCATCTAAATGCCCCCCCCCCCCCCCCCCCCGCTACACACACACGCACGTTAATCCAAGGCCCAGCATCAATAAGTGTCATGATCACAATAAAAACAGACCAGTATGTACCAGTCAAACGGTAAATGTATAGAACATTGTTTATCTAAACAAAACCACTGTATCAAGGTTTAAGTATTAAACACTCACTTCTAAAAAAATTAAATAAAAATAATAACAGAATCTCCTTTTATTTTTCAAAATAAGAGAAGAAAAGGAGCGGCAGACAGAATATCCTAGATTCTCTCTAGTTCTGCTAGGTAACACACGTTTTTACCGGTTTGCGTTACCTTTTTAAAAATGAATGTCTCCCGTTTATTTGGTTTGTGTAACATAAATAATACCTAAGGCAACATCTGTTAAAAAAGAAGAAAAATAAATGGGAGTGAAGGAGGGGTAGAAGAAGGATGGAGGGATGAAAATAGATGGGAGGATACCAAGAAGAAATGACAGAGCAGCAAGACAGAAATGGGCCAGCGTGTGTGTGTGTGTGTGTGTGTGGTGCTGAGAGAGACAGAGAGCCCATAGTGGAAGTCTGCTCTCGCCGCAGGTGTTAGCGATTGGCCACAGGAATCACGGCAAATCCTGCTGCTTCTCCCATTGGCCGATGGGACCTCGTTCTCTCATCCGATTGGCTCCGAACCAGGAACAGATGGCTTATTCTTGGAGATGATTGGCAGCTGCAGCGGGGAAACACTGAGCGCTTGTGTCACAGCCAAGGACCTCTCTCCCTCTCTCTCTGTGTGTATGTGTGGAGGAAAGTGTTTGGCAAAGTGAGAGAGACAGAGGGATGGTGCCAGTGTGCACATCTGTGAGAGAGGCAGCTGTGGTTTGTAAATGTGTTTCCGTTGGAACCGCCCCAAGGGTGGCCTGTGTGTATATGAGAGAGAGAGAGAGAGAGATAATGCATTTAAATCGCTTCAATTTTCCAGTGGCCTGTCCCCTCCCCCTCCCGTTTTCCTCCTCCCATCCAACCCTCCCATTGGGCGACAGCCTGAGGAAGTTCAGAGGCAGCTCGCCGACGCTGCCCTCGCACGCCGTTTTCAAAGCTTCCGCGTACGTGTTGAGCGCTCTGAACGGACCTCGGGCCAACCGAAAGAAAACAATGTGCTGGGCAAAATGTCTTAAGAAAAAGGGGAGAGAGAGAGAGACAGAGAAAGAAAGAAAGAAAACAAGGCAGCTTTGTTCTGGGTCCCCCTGTCGGACTGTCAGTGTGTGTAACAAGATGCATAAAAAACAAAACAAAAAAAACAAAAAACAGGAACCAGTCCTACACTAAAAATCTAATTTGTCGTACAGAACAGCAGAATATACAGGCCAGAAAACACTCCTATAATAATGTTGCCATACATTATGCAGCAACACACACACACGCACGCACGCAATCATTCACACACACACGTAGCACTTAGCAATGCAGACGTACACATGTATGTGCAGGCTGGACAGCATCGGCAGAAACGATGGATTATAGAGAGATTGCAACTCCCAGTCACTTCCTGTATCCGTTTCACCACTGCCACGCCCCCTTAGGAGAATTAGGAGCCAATGAAGTTTCATAACCTGGAGAGACAACCAATCACAAGCTGTCATTTAGGAGAGCGGAAGAATACCATTTCATACTATTGGCAGAGCCTGGAATGCACCGTCTCTATAATCCGTCATATCTGGCATCGGCCTCTAGGGCGCCTCTGCTTTAAGGCATTGATTCTCAACCTTTTTCATATCAGAGACAAAGATTATTTATTATTATCAGAGACCCTCTTATTTTTAGATCTGATTTTGTCCAGAATGGACCCCACATTGAGAACCACTGCTTAAAGCTGCACTGCACATTTCAGGGAGGGGGGTGGGGGGGGGATATCACTCTTTCATTGCAAAGACTTCAAATTATTCGCAAGCGTGCCCCCACCTAAAATAACCTGTTTCTATTCTTGCCACAAAGCAAGATTTTTTACTCTTAATGTGGTGGGAGGGTACGACCACCACAGCCAACCACTGACTTGTTTTCCAGCCTGTGTTCCAGGGATCAAATTTTCCTCTTGGGACAATTATGCCGCGCTGAAGATATACCATACACTCCTTTTTGGTCGGAGGTTCAGATTTCCTTCCCAGAATGACATAGTGCAGACTTTCAACCGCCGCTGTCTTTACCAGACGAGCCTCGTGAAGAAAAAGAAAAAAAAGTCAAGTCTGTTCACTGGGGGGGGTTCAAAGTAACGCACCACTGT
Source organism: Poromitra crassiceps (assembly GCF_964638095.1). Lineage (NCBI taxonomy): Eukaryota > Metazoa > Chordata > Actinopteri > Beryciformes > Melamphaidae > Poromitra > Poromitra crassiceps. The sequence goes on from NC_139628.1 coordinate 38,754,410, forward strand.
AGAAAATGCCTTAGATTAGGAGGGAGGGCTGGTGTTGGGAATAAGCGTGACTCGCAAAAACGACAAGTCATTTTATAAGCACAAATCAAGTCATGTGACTATTCCCCACGCCCTCAAACCGAACCAGTAAACAACTAAATAAAGAGAATAATAGTCATAGTTTAAACATGGCCGGTAGCTAGATCATTTACAACAAGTTGAAACCCCTTACAAATAACATAGAAAAACAAAACAATCTCATTGGTTGAGATGTAAGCCCTGCTTAGATCTGATTGGCAGTCCCCCTCCTCCCGCCCCCATCCTCCTCCATCGCTAACTCTTCCTCCTCGCTCCTCTTGGCTTTCACTTCCCTCTTCTTCTTGTCTCTTATTCCGTCTCACTCCCTCTCTTGCTGTCCTCTCAGGAATAACGGGAATAATGTCCCAGGAATAACAGGAATAATGTCCCAGGAATAACAGGAATAATGCAATTGATCTCAGCTCCTCTTCTTCTTGCGGTGGGGATGTGGGCGGGGCAGAAGGAAGAGGAAGGCAAGCAGGAGGAGGAGAAAACCAAATGAGGCAGGAATGAGTCCTAAAACCTGGAAGTTAGCATTGCCTGGAAGTCTATGGGATTTTTTAATGGGGATTTTGGTGACATGCCTGAAATAAGGTCTGCAGTAACAAAAGTTAATGGAATTGCTTTGTGTTCAGCAAGATAATCTTCACTTTTCTGATTTTTGAAGCATCTTTTGAAAATCGCGATTTTTGGTGATCACATCATTTATACTTCAAAAATCATAAAAGTGGTGTTCATTCCCCAAACAAAAATCACATCGACTTCCAGACTTCCAGACGCCCAGAACACGACAAATCGCCGGTTTGAAAAAGGCGGTTCGTCAACTAAACATAAAGGCGATTCATTGGGGCTGGGATCCAGGCAACGAGGGAAGACGCCCAATTCCGTTCGTTCTGTGGGAGCGATGGAGGGAAGGAAGGAGAAGAGACAGAGACGGAGGCGGGTGAGAGACAAGAACGAATGAGGTCCAGTGACATTATTTCACGGAGAACTTCTGCCTCCCTCTGACAGAGAGAGAGAGAGCGAGAGACACTGAATAACAGGACAGGAAACTAACAGGACGGGGAGCGCTAGGAAGGCGAGAGGTGAGGGCCGAGGATGGAGGGATGGACGGAGGGGAAAACGGAGGGACGCAATCATTTCTTCTGAGGCGTGGAGAGCTTCTGCATCCCTCGGATCTTGTCGAGCAGTTCTGAGACGAAGACCTACGGGAAGACGGGAGGGACAAAAGACACGCAGGGGTCAAACAAACAAACAAACAAACAAGAAACATTTGATAGATGTGAAGTTGCATAGTCTGGGGATGGGGATAGGGAGGGAGGCAGGGGGGAAAGGAAGGAAAATGAAAGACATGTCTTACCTCAGTAGGCTTAAAACAGTCAACCACTAGTTCCTGCAAGACAATCACAGACAGTTAGACAATTAGTGAATTATACTTTGTGTTTATGTTACTGACATGTACAGTATGTGTGCGTTTCCTTTTGCATATGTGTGTGTGTGTGTGTGTGTGTGTGTGTGTGTGTGTGTGTGTGTGTGTGTGTGTGCATGTACGTGCGCATCACACCTTGACCCTGGCTGCCCGCTCGACGTCACTGGGCATGTCCAGCAATTCATCCACATCTATCTCCAGCTCTGGAATGGCCTCCTCCTGTAACACACACACACACAGAAATAGAACGCATTGAGATTAAAAAGAAAAGCATTCTTTTTTAGGTACCTTGTATATAGATAGATTGACCATGTGTTTTCAGCTCCGCTGCAGTAAGGAGCGTTACAGGAGGTCTTTCCTGCCCACCACCATAAGCATAATGACTCCCCTACATGCAGAGAGGAGACTCCTCCTCTCTCTTACTACCTCTCCCTTTCTCCTCTCCTCCTATGAAGACACTATTAAATTCACAATGCACATTGCACACTTTTTGTCCACATTGCCATTTTGTACTTACAGTGTACACATGCCATAGTAATAGTGGACACTTACAGAGAAATGCCTATTGCAATGCAAGAGCGCTGCCTGTTAGTAGTAGTTGTAAATATGTATCAATTGTTTTCTAAGTTTTCTCCTACCTCATTGAGTGTTTTTGTTACAAGTTATGTTGTAAACTGCTGCTGCAATGCCAGAATTTCTCTCCGGGGATAAATAAAATACTAATTTTGGTGAAATTATCGAGAATAGAAATAGTTGACCATTTCTGCCTGTTTTAACTGTATTAGCCTATCAACAGATTTACACATTGCATCATAAGGTGGACACTTGGGCCTGGCTTGAACACAGTAGCCTATTCACTGAGTTGTGGAGGAATGTTGGAGACTGCCTTTTATTTTGAAATTCTTTAAAGCAAATTTTTTAAATAATAATACTTATCTCGGTCTTAACCGCTTGGCACAGAAACCAATACATTGAAAGGAACATTTAAAAAAAAAATACACAAATACCCATTGTAAGTAATAGGTGAGCACATCAATAAACTACTGTAACAATTAAATGTTCAGTAGTGTGATAGTTATTTTGATAGATTTTTTTGATGGCACAGGTCTAAAAACCATAACCGTTTGAAAACTGCCACACTCAACATTGTTTAGCCCACGACTCCATATATTTGTCTGTATGTGGCCGACATGAAGGCGACAACCAAAAGAGTTTAGCCAGCGTTGCCCTATAGAGTTTGCCAGCTCCACTTGTGTTCCTCCTGACCAAATACACCATATAAAACAGCTTTCAAGAGCCCAGCCATAGTTTGTGGCTACTTATATAGAATAATGCATGGTGCAAATACAAGGTGTCACTTATTCCACAGACTTAATTCTAGTGTTGCATTCTGTTAAAAATAGTAATTTTCAAGTACATGTGCTTATTATGTTTGGACATTTATAGGGTTGGTTGGTGTATTCTTAGCGTCTGTGTTTATGTTATGAAGCTGCCTTGGAAGTGGCCCCAGTAGTGCACACTGCACACTGGCATTTCTAGATGCCTGCGTGGTGTGGTTATGTTGACTGATGGAGGTCCGGCCCAGAACACTAGGGGGCGCTGCCCTTCCATCCCCTCACATGGACCGAGTCTCCAGAGAGAGACAAGAGGAGAGACAAGAAAAACAGTGTGAGAAATGTTCCTAAATAAGATATTGGGAGGGGGGGGGGGGTCATCACTGGCATCAAATTCAAATCTCCATAATGGGTTATTACTGATATTAGCTATCTAAAGACTTTAGCTTATCAAATTTCAATTTTAAGCATAATCAGTCGTGCTTTTCGAGTATGAAGTGATGAAGGTAGTCAGCTAATATTGTTTTCCAAAAAGAAATTGTGTTTTTGGAAATACATTTTAAGGGTGTAACTTCTAGGAAGGAGATTATGTCAGTCTTTTAATAAGCTTAAGTGTGAGTATGTGGCTTTCTCTAAGTGCCTTTTCTCTCTCTCTCTCCCTCTAGAAGAGAATGTGTTCTCTCTCTCTCCCTCTCTCGTCCTCCCTCTTCCTCCTCGCCACGCCTTCTCTCTTTCTTTCACTCCTTCTTTTCCTCTGATTAAGTTGGCTGGTTCAATAAAAAGTGCTTTAACAGCCGCCCTCTCCCTCTCTCTCTCTCTCCATCTGTCTCACTTACACACTTTGGCTCAGTGCGTGCCATCAAAGCAGTCCACCACTGCTTACTGCAACACACACACACACACACACACACACGGTGCCGCGCGCGCGCGCGCACACACACACACACGGTGCCGCGCGCGCGCACACACACACACACACACACACGCATTTCCCCTCTTTTCCAACTCAATTGCTACCCTACATTCATGCCATTCTCTAGTAATCTCTCTCTCTTGCTCGCTCTTCCTCATCCTCCCCCTCGGTTAGAGTTGCCCACACCAGCTGTCTCTGCACCTGCCCAACTGCCCCCCACCCCAACACACACAGGGGGGGGGGGGGAGAGAGAGAGAGAGAGAGGGCAGGGGGAGAGAGAGAGAGAGAGAGAGAGGGAGAGGGCAGGGGGAGAGAGAGAGGGAGAGGGTGGGAGGGAGAGGAGGAGAGAGAGAGAGAAGGAGACTGAGAGAAAGGGGAGAAGGAGAGAACTACACTTGTGTTGTGAGTTGACACAAATGCACATTAACATTTGACAGACGTGTGTGTGTGTGTGTGTGTGTGTGTGTGTGTGTGTGTGTGTGTGTGTGACTGTGTCTACTCTACAACAACAGTTCTTTGCTCAGAAAGTGTTTTCAGGACTACAGACTTCCTTTCTCCGTGACACACACCTCACATACAGATTATAGAATTATAAAACTGCCATTAATAGGTCTGAGCAGGAGAGGCTGTGCGTGTGAGATAGTGACAGAGGTGACAGACAGACTTACTGTCAGCAGCGACGGGAACACACACACACACACACACGCTGACATGCAGACATATTCTGTAAGAAGCAACACAGACAAAAAAAATGTAAAAAATGTGCACACTAGGGCTGGGCAATATGGACAAAATCAAATATCACGATATTTTAGCCAATACCTATCAATCCATTATAGAAGAATATTGTAAGGATGACTATTGGTGCTTTCACAAAATATTTATTTACACAATGAGATTTTTGATAATAATCATCAGTAATGTGGATACTGGATATAATGACTAAGTGGGTAAAGGCAAATAATAGAACAGCTAGAACAGTCTGGTAAGTTCAGAAAATGACATCCCTTTACTCTACTGTAATACAACCTTTCAAACCAGGAAAAGACAACACTTATGCCATAGCACGATATTACCATATCCAAAATCTAAGACGACGACATCTAGTCTCATATCACGGTATCGAGATAATATCGATATGTTGCCCAGCCCCGCACACACACACTTAAGGCTGTTACACAAAAAGAGCTATGCGAATTTTGACCCAGCTGTCAATCACAGCAACAGATGTGTACACGTCGGACACGAATTTCTGAAAAATCGACCGTGGTCCGAAAAAATAAACACCGCAATAACGCTCAGCGAAACCTCGCCGTTGGTATGCACGGTCGCATTGACTGATATAGGTTTGAAAAATAATATTGACGTGCAAATTAATCGCACGGTGGGGGGAAAAAAACGCTCCCGGTGTGTAAGGACCTTTATACAGTAAGCCGCAGAGGCAAAAGGAGGTACACCCTCTCTCTCAGAACAAGCCCACATTCAGAGAGAGCTGCTGTACCATGTATTTAAGCAGTGGCAGACAGACACAAAGGTGCACACACACACACTCCCAGACATGGACAAGCTGATACTGCAGACATATTAAAGCTGCCTGTGATTCTCACACACACACACACACACACACACACACAGAGGCTGATGAATCTGACACAAAGGCTGTTCTCTGCACAACATGTGGGCACCATGTGCTACTGCCAGATAGAGAGAGGCCGAGAGAGAGAGCGAGGGGAGAGAGAGAGAGAGGGGGGGGGAGAGAGAGGGGAGAGCGAGAGGAGAGGGGGGAGAGAGAGAGGGGAGAGCGAGAGGGGGGAGAGAGGGATGAGTGATGTTCTGAACCAGTAGATGGGGATTGCCCCAATCCTGAATTTATTTGGCCATAGAGAGAGAGGGAGAGAGGGACAGACAGAGATGAGACAGAGACCGAAATACATACAAAGACAGAATTGTTTTATTTAAAAATATATTCCCATTGCCCATTGTGATCTACCGACTAGCTTTGGATAACTGGTTCAGTTCCATGCAATTATGGCAATGAATGGAAACTGAATTGAGAGAGGGTGTTACATGTGAGAGAGGGGGGGAGGAGGGAGAGAGGGAGCTGCTGAGTGGAGAGAGAGAGAGAGAGAGAGAGAGAGAGAGAGAGAGAGAGAGAGAGAGAGAGAGAGAGAGAGAGAGAGAGAGGAGGAGCAGTGTTGAAAAAGGCCAGAAGACAGGCTTCAGAGAGGAGACACAAAGAACGCAGGGAATCACGAGGGATGGAGGATTTCAAAATAAACCTTCAGAGCAGCTTACTGGACCAGACTAACTGTCTAGGCTTTTTCTTTCTTCTGGCAGCCGATTTGATATGAGTTCAAATCAGGCTGAAAGATGGCTACAGGGCATTCACACATACTGAGGGGGTTGTGTGAAAAGTAGTCTGGAACCAATTCAAAGTAGTTTTGGAGTTAAAACTATCCGATTCATCCTGTCCTACACTGAGAATCTTTTCAGTCCACCTGAAACTCATTGACCTTAATGTATCCAACACTTTGGAAGTCATACATTTTTATTTGTGCAAGTTTCGCATGAATAAAGGTTACCTTTTGTCTTAGGGTTGCCTTTGTGTGTATACTGTGTCTGTGTTTACATTATGGCAATCAGTTGATACAACTTTTTCAAATAAATAAAAGTACATAATCTTACACACTCTATTCTTTTTATTTCTTAGCACACAGCAGACTGGAGTAGATCCTGAAATGCCCCTATGTACTGAATCGAGAATTGATTTTGAATCGGGAATCGGGACCACAGGAATTCAAATAGAATAGAATCATGACGATACCCCCAAAGATTCACACACCCCTAAATAATACTATTATGGTGACAGTGTGTGTGTGTGTGTGTGTAGCTCCAAGTCATAGTACTATTTCTCTCACAGGGGGGTGTACAGGCTTGGACAGATCAAACAGCAGATAGTGCTCTGTCAGGGAGCGGACACACACAGCTACTGATACACTCACAAGTAGGTCAGTGGTGCCCTCGTGTTCCAGTGAAAAGGCCCACGGTGAGGATTGTAAACATCTCTGGGAAGGGAGGCGATGAGAGAGAAGCGGGGGGTCGAGCCGCAGATTCCTCAAGGAAGTTCAGTTAGAGAAGAGATTTGCAAGCTAACAATCTATAAACAGAGTCTCTTAGCTGGCCTCAGATCAGATGAAAACGTGCTTTACTTGTGTCGATGAACTCTTCCAGTATCATTTTTGGACTACTGTACTTCAGTCGAGACAGTCCGACAATCCAGCTGTGGGCTGCATTTGAGACCTAAACAATGTTGATGTGAAATATATGGAAAACATATCAGTAACAACATCATGATGTTACTCAGATGTTTTCCCTATACTTCCCATTTCCCATGTTACATGGGAAAGTCCCACCAGCCACCAGTGAGTTTGTGTTCTCAACCGTCCACTTTGGCAGGGAGCCAGCCATCATTTAAAGGAGAATTTCGGTTTTTTCGAACCTGGAGCCATCTCCTGCCATTAATTATGATTTGTCCACTCACCAGGTGATCCCCGCGGCGTATCTGGGCGTCCTAGCGTTGTTTTGATATCAATAGCGTCCAAGTCAGTCGTAAAGTGGAGTTGATTTGGGGCCAAGTGTGAGCCTGTATTTCCTGCATCTAAATAGCTATTTTTCTTCCCTTTTTCGCCAAATATCGCCGTAATCTGATCCGTCAACATCCAGCCGAGTGTTATTTCACCCCAGGCTGTTTCCTGGACTGCACAGGGATCAAATTACCTCAAACGTGATCTAGGTCACCAAGTCTCGTGAAGTCCCGCGATACTTTCCTGTCGACTGGCCAAATACAGGCAGGACGCTTTGCGGTCGTGGTTTTAGCGTAACCTATGTGGGGTTTGGCGTAACCTATGTGGGGTTTGGCATAACCTTCGTTATTTCGAATCCCACATAGGTTACGCCAAACCCCACATAGGTTACGCTAATACCACGACCGCAAAGCGTCCTGCCTGTATTTGGCCAGTCGTCAGGAAAGTATCGCGGGACTTCACGAGACTTGGTGACCTAGATCACGTTTGAGGTAATTTGATCCCTGTGCAGTCCAGGAAACAGCCTGGGGTGAAATAACACTCGGCTGGATGTTGACGGATCTGATTACGGCGATATGTGGCGAAAACGGGAAGAAAAATAGCTATTTAGATGCAGGAAATACAGGCTACCACTTGGCCCCAAATCAACTCCATTTTACGACTGACTTGGACGATATTGATCTCAAAACAACGCTAGGACGCCCAGAAACGCTGCAGACATCGCTAGGTGAGTGGCCAAATCACAATTAATGCCAGGAAATGGCTCCAGGTTAAAAAAAAACGAAATTCTCCTTTAATAGCCTTTTTCTTTACTGTAAAAATGAATTTGGCTGGGGAAATATGGATATGCATGCATGTGGCTATTTAATTGAAAATATAAATCCATATTGAGTGCTATGAGGTGAGGCATAGCACTCTATATGAGGGAGGTTCATGTTGGGAGTGTAGAAGAGTTAGTAGGTCACACCTACAGGGATCACACTCATGTCTGCCAGGGACAACAGAGATCACGTGCTAAAACAGAAACCTGTGATCATATCAGTATAAGCTGTTTATGTGTAAGACAGCCAGAAAGACAGCAGTAGAGACCAGTTAAGGAAACACAAAAGGTAAAGAGTAAGTAAGTTCAATTCAATACCTTTTAAGACATTTTTCTAAGACTTTTTCAATATATTCTATTCGTCACATCAGCGATAGGGGTTTCATCAGGATACGATATTATATAGATTCTTCGGACAACGATACGATATTTGCTGATATTATAGTCTGCCCGGATACAATATCTATTCAATTCAGGGGTCTGCGCCTGCGGGCGATATGGCACGATATCATATGCTGATTTAATGGCATCAGCACAATAGCTACAAAATTGAATACCTCTCAAATGACGATTAAGACTTTGTAATACTTTTTAAGAGCCTTGATTTTAGCTAAATTGATTTATCAACTTTTGTTTTAATACTTTTCAAGTCCCTGAGATGGAGGTATGGATGTTTTAATAGGCTTAAGGTTTAAGCCATTTGTTGCTCATACTTTATTAGCAGAATTTGGCTCCGTCAAAAGGCATCGCCCCCTTGGACACGGTTCAAACTGGCTGATGGATGGTCAGACTCGCTTTCCTCCTGAGAAATAGACTTCAGGATAGCGGAGAGCCCACTCTCGTAATAAGAACAGAACAAATGTTTTGGCTAGCAGCACTGAGGTAAAGGAAGAGAGAGAGAGAGGGAGGGAGAGAGAGAGAGAGAGAGAGAGGGAGGGAGAGAGAGACAGAGAGAGAGGGAGAGAGACAGAGAGAGAGAGAGAGAGAGAGAGGGAGAGAGAGAGGGAGGGAGAGAGACAGAGAGAGAGAGACAGAGAGAGAGGAAGGAAGCTGGAGACAGAGGGAAGAGATGGTCGGAGCAGCAGGAAGGAGGAAGCAGTAGGAAAAGTAGGCCGCGTGGCGCTAAACAAAGACCCCATACAGCCACACTTCCCTGTGTGTAGGTTTGGACTCACTTTGCTTACTCAGCCTTATGCATCCATCAGGAAAGAATAAAGCAGAGATTATCTTGTACTCTATACTGCTCTTTGTTCTTGAATATTCGTTTCTATGCAGTACTAAGGGGTTCAAGTGTTTGCAGTGTGTATGCATGTCATAACTATTATTACCCTTGCCTTGGTCGACTTGTCACAATGATCAGGTACAAAGAAAATGCATGCATGCTGATAATGGCTTTCTACTGCACAGTTCTATATATACTCTCTCTCACACACACACACACACACACACACACACGCACACGAGATAGTTTCAGTGTTCGTTTCAGTTCTCACAGTTGAGAGGACATGGTGTGTCCACACCATCGACATAAATGGGTCCACACACACACAGACAGACACTGACTTCCCACTTCTACATCAGTAATACCAGGCTAAAGTGTGGTGCTGGTATCAGAGAGGTTCCCATACACTAACTTTAAATCCAAGAGTCACGTCATGAAATTAAAGATCTCTTAAATGGATTTTTTTAAGTTGTATTGCATCATCTTCATAATTTTTTATCTCATGATCAGTACTGGCCTGGGTAGGGATGGGCACCGAGAAACGCTTCCAAATTGGACCAGATGGCAAAATTCTGATTCCAAGGGAATCGAAACTCAAAAGAAATCGAAAAGGAATCTGCTTATTGATTCCTAAACAAATTTTGCATGCAGAAGATACTTGAAATCAGAGTTCCCACCCGAACATATTAAGTGGCGGACACGGACCACTATTAAAATTGTATACATTTTTTTAAATAAAATGTTAATATTTACAAAAGTTCATAATAAACGACAAGCAATGTTATGATAATATGATTATGTAATAGTTTCAAAAATATCTGAATTAAGTATGTGACCTGTGACGCGCTGTCCCTCAAAGAATCGGAATCGATGAGCAGAATCGGAATCGGAATAGTTAAAATCCAGACGATAGCCAGATTACACACCCTTAGCACTGGGTCAAAGGTTCAGCAGTTACAAACAGTATGTGTTGTGAAATGGGATGATCAGTGCATCACAGACAGAAAGAGCACGCCATCTCCTCCAGTGGAGTGTGCCGAGGGAAAGATAAGGGCGTGGGCGGAGTGGGTGAAAGGAGGAAACGGAGGGAAGATACATGATAACAAGAACAAGATGGAGAGATGGCCAGATAGGAGAGAGCTGGACAAGCTGGAGGGTCGCTGCAAGCCAATGGGAGAGTTTCATTTCAAAGAGCAGAAATCATCTTCACGACAGATTAGATGTTCGGTGATTATGGATTTTTGAAGTCTGATACCAAGCAAAAAAATGGGGGGGGGGAGACAGACAGAGAAGAAACAAGAGATGGTAAAGAAACAGACGATTACAATGATTCTGGTAATATTTTCATACATCATACGTTCAATTTTGCCTGAATGACACCAGACAAGTTAGCAGCATTTTTCCTGGTCAAAATAAAAGGATAAAGCTGACGTGTTAAAAAGTTTAAGTTTAAGGTGCTTTTGTCTCCACCTTTGTTGTGTTTCTGCACTGCACTTCCCAGCGATCACCCGTCAATCCAACAGTGTGTCCGTACTGCAACGTCTTTTTCTTTGGATTTTCTGTTGATGAAGTTTGCCGCTCTTTTCTTTGTCTGTTCAGCCTGTCTGTCGCTGCTCATGTTAACTACACGGTTCTTCTGTTTGTTCCAAACTATCCGGAAACGTAAAACGCATCACTTCCTCTGTGGCGGAGGAGTTTTCCCAGGAAAGACCTAGCAGACACTGAGTGTTAGAACAGCAAATGTAAAAAGCTTAAATGAACCGGATATAGGCTGAATCACTATATAATATGTTGGTGGTAACAAAGAACGAAAAGCAGCCATTTATTTCTATGAAAATTAACAATTACCAGTTATTACCTCCGACAAAGAGGTTAGGTTGTCGGTCTGTCTGTTAGCAGGATTATGGAAAAACTACAGTCTGTCGATTGTCATGAAACTTTGTGGAAGGGTGTAGCATGGACCAAGGAAGGAAACCAATCCAATTTAGGAGCGGATCCGATTTCACTCACGAACAAGCCTCACAAACGAGCAATAATAGCACAAACTATTGGCCTTGGCGGAGCTCTGTGAGTGCCCTGCTAGTTCAGAAAAGGTTTAATCTGCTCTGATTGTTTGGTCTACTAGAGCTGCCATCTGCTTAGCACAGTCTGTTAGACACACGGCCGACCATACAGCAGGCATGGACATTGTGGAAAAGTACTGGGCTCAAACCCTCTTCCTGGATCGCCATTTTTCTCTTCCTAAAAAAAAAAAAAAACTGTTGGTCCTCTATGCTTTTATCTGTGTCTCCTTTGATACCTTTCTGCTCTTGCATTGCTGCACTGTGCTGTCTCTCTGATAAATCACCATCTCTGTGTGTGTGTGTGTGTGTGTGTGTGTGTGTGTGTGCGTGTGTGTGTCGGCAGTTATGGGCCACCTTGCTGCTGCATGACATTTCTTATATGAGTCATAGTATGGGACACACAGAAGTTTGCAAAGACCTTGGCGTGCGGGCAAAATCAAAACAAGACGCATCTGAATGAAATCGCCCGAGATGTTTGACGCAGTTGTAATATATCTTCATGGGCTTTTCCGAATTTTCAGACGACGCGTGAACAAAGCCGGCTTACGCCATCTGTGAGAACCAACTGGAGATTCGCTTACACAGAGGACGCCAGTTTAGTCGGCGGTCCTTCAATGTGGCCCGCAAAACACATTGCGTACACACACGTGAGAATGTGGCCACACGCGGTCCAAACCACCTACGAATGTGGTCTGAACGATCGGATCGCAACGCGTCCTCATTTCTCAATAAGCCTTGGGGGTGCGTTCACACCTGTACATAGAACTGTCCACTTGTGATCGGATCATGGCCAAGACGCATGTTAATACCAGGTTTGAACAGGGAGTCAACAAGAGGTCAACGAGGGTGTAGGGATTATGGCTGCATTGTGTCAGTCATCACCTTTCCATCTCTTCTATCGCCCGCTGTGTCTCTCTCTCTCTCTCTCTCACACACACACACACACACACACACACACACACACACACGACTGCTTATCAGGAATCTGCAGGTCTTAGAAAAACAAACGCATCGCTGTGGCCGGCTTCCATCTAGGTCTCTCCACTCAAACGCCTCTGGTCCAGTTTCCGCTCGGTCCCCAGAAAAAAAAAAAGGTTTTCAAGCTGTGAGATGTGTGAGTTTGTCTCTCTGCTGGTGGTCGGCAGTGAGAGGGTTAACACAACAGCTCAGCCAGATACTTCCTGTCTGGTCACGTGACCTCGGGAGATAGCGGGGGAGGGGAGGGAGAGCGATATCCATGGGAAATGGCTGGCTGAGCGTGTGAGAGAGAATGTGTGTGTGTGTGTGTGTGTGTGTGTGTGACTTGAGTGTGTGTGTGAGAGAGAGCAGAGACAGAATTTGAGAGGGCAGAGTTGACAGAAGCACAATGGGATTGACTGTGTGTGTGTGTGTGTGTGTGTGTGTGTGTGTGTGTGTGTGTGTGTGTGTGTGTGTGTACAATTAAGATAAGTGATGAGCGGCTTTGACTAGTGTGAGTCTAATGAAAATGTGCCCTCAGATGCCATGAACCCCAGCAGCCAATCAATAATCAATACAATGCAATGTGCTGAATCCAGTCTGGGTGTGTGTGGGTGTGTGTGTGTGTGTGTGTGTGTGTGTGTGTGTGTGTGTGTGTGTGCGTGCGCGCCTTCATTTTGTGTGTGGTTTTGTGTGCCGTGCCGTGTGCGTGTGTGTTGTTGTTGATCTACATCTCTATTGCACATCTAATCAGTTGGCTGTACTTCCTCCCAGGAAGAAGATGATGTCCTGTTTTGAATCAGGAAAACAGACAGAAAGGAGGCCAGGAGGCAAACCAGATAATGTACTACAGTAGAGCCAGAGCCGGGTATATACATGTAGAAGAGTCGCGACATCTCCATTCACTCCAATGGACCAGTTTTTTACTCTCAAGAGTTCCAGGAAGTAAGGTCCTGGATTAAGCAGCACTGTCGAGTTGCAGCAAAATGGACAGTTTGTGTTGTACTTTGAAAGTTTTTTTTTTTTTTTTTTGAATAAAATTGTACATTATCAGCTTTATTTTAGCATTCAAAAGTAGCGTGAGACCCTTTCCTGGCTGTTCATTGGCTAATGGGTCACGCATTTTGGTCCTCCGCTGACGCCACTCTCACTCTAGAGGACACTAGCCCTTTATAGCCTGCTTACAGCAAGGATATCAACTAGAAACTCTCATTTATCCCTTTATTTATTCATCTCACTCTCTCTCTTGCACTATTCAGTGCAGCTTTGGTGTAAGGTGTACAAATTGCCAACATTCTCTCTTTTGTGTCTTACTAGGCATCTCGTGCGCTCGATTCGATAGGCTCACCCGCCGCGCGGGGTCGCCCGCCCTGCAGCTCGCCGAGCTGGCCCTGCAGCTCACATACGCAGCTCGCCCGCTGCGTGGCCTTGCCCTGGCTGCTCCTTGATGGCATACTTCACCTGTCCTGCAGCTGGCAACATACAGCTGTCCATGATGTCACCTCTGCTTTCATGACATCATTGATGACATCACAACCTCTTATGACATCACCGATGACGTCACAATGAAGGTTTTCGGAGTCCGTGTGTAAACGTGAGTGACACAATATGAGGTCGTATTTATTTTAAAACGTGCGACAATTTCCGACGAAAAATACGGACTTTGTGTGCAAAAGCCTTCAATCCTGCCTCTACATGACGCTCTACTGAAACAGAGACAACTATAGTTCTTCCTTGCCTTTCCCTATCATTAGGCTACAGTACGTGTACTGTAATTACAGTGATTCATCGATGTTAACTTACATCACTCTATGTCTAAAATGTAAATCTAGAACACAGCGTCCACTTCAAATGATCAGTAGCAGCATTATCTTCTGTGGGCTTCTTGGGGAAGCAGGCATTGCTAAGTTGCTAACAAGCTCCCAAAATATCCTTTATATTCAGATGGCTCAATGACTTGTATATGTATAATAGCATAAGCTTCTTTTGCGTCTACTCTGTAGCTCTTTCAGCCTCGTCGTTATCTCAGGGAAGATAAAACGCTCAAGGCGGAAGAGGACAGCTCGCTCATGTAAAGTAGAGAGAACCAGAGCGGAGTCTGGTGACAAGTCTGTGGGAAAGCTATTGTGTCCCAGTGCTGTGTGGGTTCCTGTAGGCTTATTGTGCGCTCCAAATGCTCAGCCTGGATCTTCACCATGCCTGGATACATCCACCACTGTAATTAGGAGGTAGACAAGAGTCGTTTTGGAAGTTCTTGCACTGTAATTAGGTGACAGTAGTGTGTGTGTGTGTATATATAGACTAGAGTTAGCGGTGTCCAAGAGATATAGAGTAATATACAGTAAAGTGATATCTTAGCAAAGGAGGGAATGGCCATTTCAAACCACAGCTATTGATTTTGGCCTGGTTGGACTATGGAGCTATTGGATGTAAATATGCAACAGTGTCGTCCATAACATCACCATTGGTGACATAGTCAAGGTTTTAAATATCAGCCGACAATCACTGGTTTCTTTCTTAGCAATGACCTTGGAGTATGGAGCAGCATTACAGCAGCACACAGTAATATACGGTTGTTGCCTGTGAAAACTGCCACATGGCCAAACTCTGCTTCCAACCACAATGTCAGAAGTTCAAGTTAAATGCTCACTCACTCTAAATGCCGCACACACACACACACACACACACACACACACACACTAATGTAAAATTCCATGACTATTGCATGACTTACTTTCCATGACTAAGTCGGAGCTCTTCCATGACCTAAAAATCGGACTCCTTCCTGGTTTGTTAATGTTGTGTTTCTAAAGCGCTGAGCAGTTTGGTTTACATGACTGCAGCTGGGCTGAAAACCACCAGCTAAGCTAATAATGTAATGAATGTGTGTGAGAAGATGTCCAATACATTGTGCCATCTTCCTATAAAGTGGTGGTAACCTGACGCTGCCAGATGGGTTTGTTTTCACATAACCGTCCGGGAACGAGTCACACGGGAAACCGTTTCAAAGGGGCAGGCACTTTAAAAAAATACCTGGCAGGTGATTGGATGAAGAACCATCTGTCTATCAGAGGCTTGTTCACACCTAAAGCATGCCCATAGCTGCCTCATAGGATGCTGATTGGTCTGAACCACTAGTGGTTTGGGATTCAAACCAACAGATTGGAGAGTGGCAAGATGGATTTGTCATGTGATCATGATGTCATGATCTCACGTGAATCCAGCTGCCTCACAAGGTTAATAAAGTGACTCACCTGTGAAATTATTTTTTTATTCGTGTATTCTGATCCCTAGAATTTCCCCGCATCTGCAATACACATTCCAGAAATGCAATGATGCCAAACGCCAATGCCCACACACACACACACACACACACAACACAAAACAAAGAGGCACACACACTTTGCCCAAAAACTATTCAGACTTCAGAGAGCTAAAAAGTAGAATGTCACTCAACCTTTGACCCCCCCAAAAAGCGCCCGTGGTTCTTGCTGCACGGCTGAATGATTCAGGGCTCGTCTTGTTTGGCCTGGCTGAACGGTTCAGTGCTTTCTGTGTGTTGACTGGACATGTCTGTGCAGAGCCTCTCCAGAGAGAGAGACGCGGCGCGGGTCCCTCAGGGTCACACTCACAACCAGCCCGGGCCTGGAAGACTTGGACTGGCCTGGCAACAGCACAGTGCTGCTAGGACCGTGGCTCTCCTCCTATCATGCCTCCTAACTATGCTATGCTACGCAATGGCTAGCCACTCTCAGTTTCTGTGCCTCTCACTCGCCCTGTCTTCTTTCAATAGCTACATGTGTATATCAACTGTCAAGTGAATTTTAAAGAAATACTCTGCAACATCTCATACAAATGTACGTTTTGCTGGGGCATCTGGGTAGTGTAAAGGTAAAAGCACTCGCCTACCACCGAAGAGACCCGGGTTAAATTCCCGGCAGCGGTACTTGCGGCTTGGTCAGACGTTCCTACAGAAGACACAATTGGCCGTGTTTGCAGGTGGGAAGCTGGTGGGATGAGTCCTGGTCGCTGCACTAGTGCCTCCTCTGGTCCCCCTGTTCAGGGGCGAGTGGAACTGGGGTGGAATAGCGTGATCCTCCCATGCGCTACGTCCTTCCAGGGGAAACTCCTCGCTGTCAGGTGAAAAGAAGCAGCTGGAGACTGCAGTGCACACGGAGGAAGCATACAGTCTACAACTCTCCCCAGATCGGCAGAGGAGGTGGAGCAGCGGATGGAATTGGCCAAGTACAATTAGGGAGAAAATGGGGAAAAAACCTGATAAAAAAAATGTTTTGTTCATATTGTCAGAATGTGGGTTTTTTTCCCTCCGGGGAAAAATCTTCTGCCACACAGGAAGTGAAGCATTTTACTTTGCCAGTTTGTTTGAAATAAAGTGATGATGATTCACATAAACTACTGTCCTGAATGGAAAGCCAGCTTCTATCTCCTCTGCTTTCTCAAGTTGTGTTTCCATTACCCTCAGAAATGCGCAAAATCTAAATATCGCAATAGAAATTGGGTAATGGAAACACGTGAATTTCGAAAAACCTCCCAAATATCGCAAAAAGTTTTTTCGCTCTCATGAGGTGGTTTTTCAGACGTGTCGATATAGAAGTTTATCGCAAAAGTGTAATGGAAACACATTTTT
This sequence comes from Poromitra crassiceps, assembly GCF_964638095.1. NCBI lineage: Eukaryota > Metazoa > Chordata > Actinopteri > Beryciformes > Melamphaidae > Poromitra > Poromitra crassiceps. The sequence goes on from NC_139628.1 coordinate 38,771,437, forward strand.
CGCATTTGCACGTCATGTGACCCATATTATCCCTTGGAAAAGGAGCGGAAAATAAGTTTGGTAAGTAAGGTTCGATAGCCGTGTCAAAACCTCCGCAGCAAGTGGAAAACTTTGAAGCAACGCTACCTAGCAGAAAGACGAGTGTTATGCAAAAGCGTAGCCGGGCAAATTAGATAATGTTTAATGGCAGAAATCGGTCCATGGTGACAGCAGGCTGCCTGTGTGCGCGCATTTGGCACAGCGGCCAGATGAGAGGATGAAAAGCACACACTGGTGCGGTGGTGCTGTCTGAAGTGAATACAGTGACTGTGAGTAGGCTAATACATTGCACACGTTTCAGGTGCAATTATAGAACCAAATCAGCCTTTTCCCCCCTCCATCTCTAAATCGGACCAGTTGTAGGCTATTAGGCTACCTTTTTTCCTCTGCCTGTCGCGCTGACTGCATTCACGCAGCCAGCAACATTTTGCGACTCATTTTCTTTTGAATTGATAATCAGGCTCGTTTATATGCATTGTAACTTCATGTTGGGATTTGCATTGACCATTGGTTGGATTTGAGCATGCAGGGGACGGGATATGGGGCAGATCCCCGTGCGTAATCACTGTGGCAGCTGCTGCAACGGGGAATCACTCAAACGCAACTTCAATGGAAACGCCTACAAGTCGCAATTGTACATTGTCGAAGTTGTAGAAATATCGCAATTCTTTTGCGAAAAACTGTAATGGAAACACAGCTTCTGACACAGAACATCCATCTTTCTCTTCTGCCCATTCTAATTATAAACCCCCATGTTCACGTTCATGCCCATGAAATATGTGAACCAGACTGTAGGCAAGTGCTGACTTTCCCCTCCACCCCGCTCTCCATCTCCTCTCTGTAATCTGCAGCAGAGAACAGGGGCAGATCTATGGAGATCTATAGGAGCACTTCAGAAATTAATACGCTGACTGCTATCAGTGTGCGCGCGTGTGTGTGGGTGTGCATGTAGTAGTAGGGTATAGGAAAAAAGTAGTCTGCAGTGCTCTCAAACTAATTGATTGCTCCTTCCTCTTCTTCCATCTGTTGCTAATTGCCATGCAAGCAAATGAGTGAAAAAATACTTGAGAAAGACTAGAGGGTGAGAGAGAGACACACTGAAGCCGTTTTCACACATGCGCTTTTTACCGCTAAATGACCGGAAAGCGGTCTAATGCCTTCATGTGTGAAAGTTGTTTTCCGGTATAAGCGTTCACCCGTCATCGCGGACATTTCACCAGTTTCGAGGTTGTCAGAAGAGCGGTATGCCGCGATAAGGGACACAAGTGTGAAACGGGTCCAGTCATTTCCCTGTATCAGTGGGCGTTGTCTCAGGTGGTGTTGACCAAAGGCACTATTGCCAGTCGCAAACGCGCTTCCAGTGGTTTTCGCCACCGGGTGATCTTGCGTGTTAGTGCAGGTCGGACCAGACTCAGCAGGTAGTCGAACGTACACCGGGACATGCGAAAATGACGCTTCCATTCCACGTCGTCAAAATTGTTCAGAGCATCTTCCCAAAATAAATTCCCTCCTGGTCTCTCTCGCTTCCAGACGGCTCTAGTCTCACGCAGCAGCGCAGAGGTACTTAACACTGTCATAATCTGTCCCCGGTTTAGAAAACTGCGAACATGAATCTGTTTCTGTTCGCACGTATATCCCTTTCCATCTTCGCCTTAATTTGTCTGCGTCGCCGTCTACGTTTGAGGAAAAAGCGCATCAGCAATATTATCAAAAGAGTGGATGCCGGCTCCATGTTTGTTTGCACGTCATGACCCCAGGCCACTCTCCTCCGCTCCCTGCCCGCTCCGCAGTGCCGCCCCGCCCCCCAACATACAGGCTATTTTACGACTATATTCACACATGCGAGCGCTCAGGTGTGAAGGGAAATTCCAGGAAATGGCCGATATTGATTTACAGGTAATTTTCCTGTACGCATGTGTGAAAACGGCTAGAGAGAGAGACAGACAGAGAGAGACAGAGAGAGAGAGAGAGAGAGAGAGAGAGAGAGAGAGAGCCAGACTGACTGATAAAGAGTAGCCTTCAGTCTGTAGAAACATATGCCTGCTTTGACGACAACAGACACACACGTCTCCTCTATGGGCCGGAAGTTATTACCACAACAATTGGAATGAAAGAGGAGATTACGTGCAGATTAAAATGAGAATGGATGTAAACAAAGGATTATAGCAGATTACCATTATATCACACAACCAACGACAAACTTCACGAGTTCATTTGATCTTTCATTCACACTCACTCAATGGCTACATCATTTATTCTGGCATTTCATACCAGCAGTGGAACCTGGTGCCATTTTGATCATTTTCCACCAGCTTTCATCTGCTTTGCAAACACACCAGTTTGTGGAATTGCCATGTTTGTTTGTACTGCGTTTGTATTCTTTGTCTTTGGGATCTAATCTGTAGGCTTTCAAAGGGGATCAGAGCACATTATAGTTCGATCAAGCGGATCAATCATCAACGCGACCTATGACTTCTCAAACACTGGAAACACATTTAGCCATCTAATCAGGTCATACTCTCAACCACTCAACCAGCTACAGGATCAAATTCATAATCCATAAGAACATCCACTATTATCATGGAGAAAGAGACAGACAGACAGACATGGTTGAAAACAGTCTACGTAATCAGAGACTATCAATGGTTTAATTAAAGGATTAGACTGAGTGCCATTGTTTTCCTCTCACTCTCTTCTTATGCACCCTGCATCTCTCTCTCTCTCTCTTTCCTTTATCATCTATGTTGTTATTTGTTATGAAATGTTGCTTCTTGTTCCAGCTGTCTTCAGCAGGTCTCGCTCAGTCAGGAAACAGATCCTTGATCTCATCAGGCCTGGCCTGGTTTAATTAAAAATTAATTAATTATGCTCTAGCAGTGGACATGCCAGCTTTGCCTCGTTCACTTCCTTTCCATGTTTAATCCTTCCTTAGTATATTATTACTGATAGGATAGAAAAAGAGAGGACATGACATGACACCAGACTGCTAGAGTTGTAGTTTGGTGAACTTTGTTCTAGATATCAGAGGCATTTCTCATCCATAATTAAACAAATAGCAGCCTGCCAAGTTGTGCCAACCTGGCTGCAGTGTGGGAATAAAAAGCTACCGGTACTTCAGATTGAGTTGCAGATTTCCACAGAGCAGATGCAGCAGACAGCGAGTATAAACCTGCCCCAACATGATCATTCATTTATTACTTTCATACACTGATTTCTTCTTCCATCGACCTGTTGATGCAGCCACTCTAGACAGGGTTATTACGCCACAGTAGATGGCACAAACAAGAGCAAACAGACTGAAACAGGTCACATTGCCCACTTCATTCTTCCATTCATGTCTTCATGCAATTACACAATATGTTTTTTTTGCTCACTGATCCTGGGCTAAGCACTGTGAGATACCAGTCACATATGTGGAAATTCTGGTATGACTCTCTTTTATAATGTACTTTTGTTCTTTTATTGTGCCCTTATGTGCTTTTTGTAATTGTGTATGTGTCATCTATGGACCAAGCGTCTGCCAATAAAGGTTTGATTGATTGATTGATTTATTCTTTTATATAAGGATGTCGACCTTTCTTGGTTCTTTGTGGCATTTATGTCAGATTTTAGGATATGAGACAGAAAGATTGGATCAATGATTGAACATTTGTGTTGATTTGTTAACTCTGTGTGTGTGTGTGTGTGTGTGTGTGTGTGTGTGTGTGACACAGAGAGAGACCCCCTCCCTGTTGAATGAACAACTTGTAATCAACCCATCCACACAAAGGTATACTTTGCCCAAATATGGTCCGACATTCCATCCTGCTGAGGGACTAATTACCATTTCCATGGCAACACCTCTCAAAGCTCTTATTAAGGGAAAGCAGAAAGCAGCCAGCTAACGGTGCTCAGTCACATCAGGCTCACAAATGTACCGTAAGTGTTATGTGTATTTTTTACTCTGCTTCTATTTTCAATTGAGGGCATTGCATTTGTTCTGACTGAGTGCTGGCTTCTCAATAAAGACAAGCCAGACTGTCGAGGTGACACCAGTTACATAAGAGACTGAGGTGGCGCTGTGCTAACACTTTCACCTCTCTGTGTGTCTGCCTGTCTGACAAAATTATCCCCATACATCAATAATGTAAATATTCAAATAAGATACATTCAAAACTGGATACAATAGGAACCAGACATGTACCTGGGGCTCAGAATCCACTCAACACATCTACAAAATATTCTAGGGCTGCAATTAACGATTTTCATTCTCGATTAATCTGCCGATTATTTAATCAACTAATCGTTTAATTTGGCATATAAAATGTCACAAAAATTGTGAAAAATGTTGATAACTTTTCCCCACAGCCCAAGATGACATCCTCAAATGTATTTTGTCCTGACCAACTGTCCACAACCCAATGACAATCAGTTTCCTGTCATAGAAGATGACAAAAACCCAGAATATATTCACATTTAAGAAGCTGGAACGAGATAATTTTACTATTATAATTTTTTTACTTAGTCTAAGCGATTAATTGATTATACCAAAAAAAGTATCACTTAATTTTCTGTCGGTTGACTAATCGATTGATCAACCATTGAGCTAGATAAACAATAATTTCAGTCATTCAGTGAATGACTGTCAGACAAACAGAAGAGATATTCTAACATTATTTCTCGACCTCGTTGAGTGGTTTGCATCCGTCTACCATCTGTCCATCCCTCCATCTCTGACCAGAGTGAGCCATTGACAGACCAGTGGGGCACTGCAGTTGTCAGTGGGCGCCATGTTCATGTCCCTCTGCAAAGCAACGGGTGACACTACCAAAGCCTCACAAAGCTGGGCTTCTCACTGGAGATGTCATGGAGGGTATCAAGCCACCATGGCACCACCATCCTATACTCTCTCTCCTGGCAGAACTTTCATCAATGGCTCTTTGCCTGCCTGAAACTGACACCAGGGCAACCCGTTACAGTGCCAATACAACTCCACACAAGTCAAAACAGAGTCTTATATTCAAGTTCAATCTTGTGTGTGTGTTTTCTATCAATCCATCGGACTCTCTGTTACTACCTGCTGGAACGTACACAACTCCACTGTTTGTGATCCACCTGTCCATTCATCCATTGCTACTAGAGTGAACACTTTATATACATCGCCACAATAAGACATCATCGATCTCTAGACACTGTGGACCGCTCACGTCGAGGTGCGAGTCCCTGTTGCCAGAAGAAGCATCGCCGCACCAGCACAGCACATTAAACAACACACAAAAGACTTTCAGAGATAAGAGTCAATAAAGCAATAAAGTCAAGTCTGCTTCCAAGCAGCCACCAAAGCAGATCAACAACACTGGCTTCTGCACTACTGCACCTCCTGGGAAATGTAGTCCTGAGTGGCTCAGCACTCAAATCAAGGAGGGGATACGTCTGAGGGAGTAGCATGCTCCGAATAATGGGATCTCATATTTGCAGTTGTTTTGTCTCATATTTGAACTGGAATTTAACCCTTCAAAACAGGTTATTGCCTGCCAATAGAAAAGCTGCAGGCAACGGAATCTCTTATTCAAACAGATTAGAGATAAGTGAGATGACTTTTGATCACGGTTTTGTTCAAACCTGTCTGACATGTGACCGAGAGTGGAATGACGAGCTCATCCAGCTCAGTTCATACTGAAACACAAGACCAAGACCTTACATTGTGGAGAGGCTAGGTCAGGTGCAAGGGATAATATATGCTGTACAGTTAAAGGAACACTCCGCCCATTTTCAACCAGCTTTGTATCATTAGAACATCAGTAGTATATCAGAAAACTGTAAACGGTTTTGAAGTCTGTCATTTAATTTGACAGTTATTGAGTGTTAAAGTGTGGACCAGTGACATCACTGGTCCACACTAACTCAAATTAATAACTCATTGACTCAAATCAACTCTCAATAACTGTCAAACTATTCATCATTCATCTAGTTTGACAGTTATTGAGAGTTGATTTGAGTTAATGAGTTATTAATTTGAGTTAGTGTGGACCAGTGATGTCACTGGTCCACATTTTAACACTCAATAACTGTCAAATTAAATGACAGACTTCAAAACCGTTTACAGTTTTCTGATATACTACTGATGTTCTAATGATACAAAGCTGGTTGAAAATGGGCGGAGTGTTCCTTTAATGGTGCAAGGCAATCATTACAGGCTACACATGACAGTGTATGACACAAAGACATGACGCATACAAACACATACAAGTATGCAAACAAATACGCACACACGCTATATTTATAATGGCTTTCTAGTGACTACATGTATTTCCCTATAGAGAGCCAAAGTGAACGTCACTTCCTGCTTCAGCACGATAACAGAGATTTTCATCCGCCATTTATTTTCCCCATAGACATTTTGTAAAATGCTTATCAAAATAGTTTTACTTGGTCAAACCAAACGGTTCAGCTATATTTAGAATCGGGAGAGACCATAGAACATTTCACTCAGACCAAAGCTTAAAAAAAACATGGGAAACATATTTTCTTTAAATCTGCATTTTTTTAAACGTTTTGGTCCGAGGGTGAAATGTTATGCCGTCTCTCCTGTTTCTAAATATATCTGAACCATTTGATTTGAACCAGCAAAACTATTTTTATACGCATTTCATGAAATGTGATGATGAAATATGAAATATAAATAAATGGGGGGATGAAAATCTCTGGTACAGTGCTGAAGCAGGAAGTGACAGACATTCACTTTGGCTCTCTATTCTAACTGCCAAATCTAACCAGCCTTACCTCAATGCATGCCAACCCTTGGGGGTCACACTGAGCTTAACATAGACACCAAATCATCCACGTGTCCCCCCGGTGGATCATTGTTTCCAGTGCTCCAGGCTAACACATTAGCATAGCATGTAGACAGTGAAACACAACTAACATGATCCACAGCGAGAAGAAGACTGACCTTTTAGTAAATAAAGGTTCAGGTTTTTAATGGCCTGTAGATTCATGCAGTGCAAATGAAATGTCATTTTATCTCATCACAGCTGATGTAGTCAAGATTTATTTTGGGAACTACTACTACTAGTGAGCGACCATAATTCCTCTCTGCACAGTCTCACAGCGGCCACCACCGTCACTTCCTGTGGAAATAGTAGTTCAATACACTTTTGAGATAACGCTAGTGGCTTTCTATCACTCATCCAGAGTTCATGTCTGAAAGTGGCTAAAGTGTTAGCATGGAGCACCAGAGTGTAGAGTCTACCGGGAAGGAACACGTATGATTTTGGCCTCTGTGTTGTCATGACTTTTAACAGGTTAAAGTTGACCAATGGGTGAAACTTTAATTTGAACCTCACACTTAAGCCCTAAAATGGCTGCTTACAAAGTGAGGACCGGCCACAAGGGTCTCACTTCAAAGTCAAACACTCACAAGTATAGTATTACAGGCACACACTTGGGGGGTGAAGGTGAGGGTAAGAGGTGTGCGTGTGTCTGTGTGCGTGTGTGTGTGTGCGCGTGTGCGTGTGTGCGCGTGTGCGTGTGCGCGTGTGTGTGTGTGAGACATGAATCAACAGGTGTGTGTGGTGTGCTTTGGGGGAGGAGGTGGTATGTTAGTGTTAGTGTACATTTCGTCTCTGCGTCTCTCTCATAAACTTCCGCTGCTAAAACGTGCATGAACATTCCTCTCCCACTGACTCACACACCCCTCCTCCTCACTCCCTCTCTCTCTCTTTCATCCCTCTCTCTCTCCATCCTATACTTCATCCCTCTCTCTCCATCCTCCTATACTTCATCCCTCTCTCTCTCTCTCTCCATCCTCCTATACTTCATCCCCCTCTCTCTCCATCCTCCTATACTTCATCCCTCTCTCTCTCTCTCCATCCTCCTATACTTCATCCCCCTCTCTCCATCCTCCTATACTTCATCCCTCTCTCTCCATCCTCCTATACTTCATCCCTCTCTCTCCATCATCCTATACTTCATCCCCCTCTCTCCATCCTCCTATACTTCATCCCTCTCTCTCCATCCTCCTATACTTCATCCCCCTCTCTCTCCATCCTCCTATACTTCATCCCTCTCTCTCTCCATCATCCTATACTTCATCCCTCTCTCTCTCCATCATCCTATACTTCATCCCCCTCTCTCTCCATCCTCCTATACTTCATCCCTCTCTCTCTCTCTCCATCATCCTATACTTCATCCCCCTCTCTCTCCATCCTCCTATACTTCATCCCTCTCTCTCCATCCTCCTATACTTCATCCCTCTCTCTCCATCCTCCTATACTTCATCCCCCTCTCTCTCCATCCTCCTATACTTCATCCCTCTCTCTCCATCCTCCTATACTTCATCCCTCTCTCTCTCTCCATCCTCCTATACTTCATCCCTCTCTCTCTCTCCATCCTCCTATACTTCATCCCTCTCTCTCTTTATCCTCCTATACTTCATGCTTTCTTTTCTCTCGGCTCTCCACTCGTTTCCTATTTGAATCACTCACTCTCTCTCTCTCTCACATTGTTCTTGGCAGTCTCCCGCCCCGCTAACTAACTCCATTTATTCACTCAGCATCAAACACAAACACACAGTCAGTGGGTCAAGCGATACGCTGAGTCGCTGATTCACCCCTCGTCAGACAGGAAGTTCACCATAGAAGCACATGTAACCTATTAGATGCTTTGTGCATGTCCGTGTGTGTGTGTGTGTGTGTGTGTGTGTGTGTGTGTGTGTGTGTGTGTGTGTGTGTGTGTGTTGGGGTGGGGGGGGGGGGTGTTTACAAAGACACACTGGAGTCTTTCATTCCTACCGTGTAACAAGCAGTCTTTGTAGTCACCCTCTCACTGAGTGTCATAGGGTAATACTGATTGGTATTCAGGCCTTTGAGTGGAAGGTTTAAGCAAACGTGTGTGTGTGTGTGTGTGTGTGTGTGTGTGTGTGTGTGTGTGTGTGTGCATGTGCGCGTGTGTGTACGCGTGCATGAGTGTGAGTGTGTGTGTGTGTGTGTGTGTGTGTGCGTGTGTGTGCGCGTGCATGAGTGTGAGTGTGTGTGTGTTCTTTACAGTGTGAAGTTGGTAAAGGAGGTCAACTCAATGCATGACCAGCAAAGCCATGAAATTACAGCTGTTCCCACAGTAACACACTTATTTCTCACAGTCTCAGTGTCTCTCTCTCTCTGAACTGTCTGTGTTGTCTGAAACCACAGCAGACAGTGAAAAAGGGGCAACATACGTTAGTGCTGCGCACATCAAACGCACTTCCTCATAACAGTCTACAGTCAAAAGTGTAAAACTATGTACAACATGTTTTTGTGCCATTTACTCATCTCAGTCTCACCTCGAAGTTTCCAAAGAAGCCGGTGTCACACTTCTTTGGAAGCAAGTGACAGCTGCACCTGCCTATTTCATCAGTCCTTTCCTGGTTCAGATTTGACCACGGCCAATCATATCAGGGTTTTCATTTTAGTATCCCTGCTCACTATCCTGATACTGAATCTATGACTGTCTGTACTTGTAAAATGCAGAATTGAAACAAATTGCAATCTCTGATTTCTGTCCTTAATCTAAGTAGTACACAACAGCTGCCCAGTCGCTCCAACCCGCAGAGGAAGTGAGGAGGAAAATACTAATTTTTTATCTTTTTGCAGCTGTCAAGAATCATAAAGCATGCCCTGGCAACCAGATATTTGAGGTAGAGTAAAACTATATAAATTACATAGTGGCTTAGTGGCTGTTCCAGTGCTAAAGCAGAGCAGAATGGGGAACTTCTACCACGGACTAGCAGTTTCTAGGGTTGCACAATACATCGGCACTCATATTGGTATTGGCCCGAGGTTACTAATTATTTTATATCGGCATCGATCCGTATCGATCCGATGAGCAAAATAACAGCAATGTTAATATTGCTTATCGGTATCGGTCAAAATCTTCATATTGAGAGGAAACAATGCGGTAAATTTATATAGAAACTTGTTTTTAATATACAGATCATATTGACATCAGTAAATAGCGATTATCGGCCATAATATCATCATCATCATCATCTTCAACCGCGTATCCGGGATCGGGTCGCGGAGGTAGCAGAACCCCAAACTTTCCTTTCCCTGGCCACATTAGCCAGCTCTGACTGGGGGATCCCAAGGCATTCCCAGGCCAGCGTGGAGATATAATCTCTCCACCCACCTAATCGGCCATAACAGCAATGTTAATATTGATTATTGGCATCACGGCCAACATTTTCATATCTGTGCATGCCTAGTTAGAATGGGGAACTTCTACCATGGATTAGCACTGTAGTTCTCAAGTGTATAGACACATTTTGACCAATGAATTTCCATGACTTTTCCATGACTTTAAAACAAATGTCCATGACCAAACATTTTCTCGGCGTATACATGAAAACGTGAGTAATGAGTACGACATTCTAAATTTAAAATTCCACGATTAACAGATTACAATAATTGAAAAACGAACATGGTCAGTTAGTTCTCCAAGACTGGCTTTACACGGTCAAACTTTCAGGCAACTAGTTGCAGGTTGCAAATTACAGGACCTGTAAAATTGTATTTTAAACCTCCATGACTTTTCCATATTTTTCATGAACGTACGAACCCTGTATATTGTATATTGTGTGTAATACTTCCTGGAGCAAGCATACAATACACAAAAACAAAACACTTTCTCCCGCTGCACCCCCCCCCCTACTTTTTCCTTCCTTTCTCACAATTCCTCTAGTTTTCTTTTCCCTCTTTTACTGCATTCCTCCTCACTCGCCCATCTGTGTGTGTGTGTGTGTGTGTGTGTGTGTGTGTGTGTGTGTGTGTGGCCACGTAGGAGGAGGACCGTGGGGTGCTTGGGGATCGGACCGCCCACTCGCTCGTCGCTCCACTGTTAACCGTCTAGCCGCCGGCCGGCTACAGTATCCTTTGACCAAGCGGGAGGAAACACAGCCTTGTGTTCTGAGGTCAGTTTACCCACAAATTAACATTTAACAGCCCCGTTACCATGGCAATAGATAATACCAAGGCCAGTGTGGAATCTGATCATTTTACAAGGAGGGGGGGGGGCTGCCTGGGGACGAGTTGTAAGCCTCACTTTCCCTCCAAAAATCGAGGCTGTCGTTAAAAGAGGAATGCCCAATATGTTTCTATAAACTGTCTCCTGACTGCATTTACATCCAGTCTGTTAGCCGCGGAGGATGTGCTAAACCAACATCCAGTCTGTTAGCTGCGGAGGACGTGCTAAACCGGAGCAATTTACAGTCAGTGTGCAACAGAAGAATCAACTCAAAACTCACTTATAATCACCACCACTACAGAGCCAATAATAAAGTGTAACATGTAGGCTCCAAAATAAAAGTGAAACAGTAAAAAAAAAAAAAAAAAAAAGCATGCATCTTTAAAGCAAGCACGCTAATAATAACATCAGCTGCAGGTGCATGCTAAAGCCTTGCTGATATTATAACTGTATGACCGCCATTAATATCCTGCATTGAAAGTTAACACGAAATAAAGATCATTTGAAAACAGAGGCTTTGTCAAAATGATACAACTTGCGAGGTTTAGCAACATATCAAAATGTAAGCCTTGTTGCCATGGAATGGCAGTGAGGCTCCTCACTATACTGTATATTACCCATAGCAACTCGCTGACTGATCGGCTAAGTAGTGACTAACTGGCTGGATGAACGTCTGACTAGCTGGCTGGCAAAAATGAGTAGCCGACTCAGACTGGCCGTGTGGTGGAACAATAGCTCATTATGAATTTTCCCTGTTAGACAAACTCGATTGTATTCGCAGAAATATAAGAAAGGAGGGAGAAATAAGAGAGATAGAAAGATAGAAATGACGGACAAAGAACACGAGTACGGATTCTGACAAAGAGGTGGACACCAGGAGAGACGGGGAAGAGGCAGGGAATGATAGCTAGAGCGTGTGTGGGATCGAGGGAGGGCGAAGGAAAAAGGGGAATAAAATGCCAACAAGAAGACACATGTTCCGTGTCTTTCCTGAGTGAGCAGGGATCTCTCCGACATCAGTCCTCCTCCCTGCCTGCCCGGCGGCGAGCACCGCCTCTCCGGCAGCACGTGCGCCACATTCCCTCAAATGAGTGTGATACGTCTCCATCAGGGAGGCCAGCCACTGCAAATTAATCTCTTTGTTGTCTCTAACAGCCTGGGCATGGACGGGATGGGGGGGGGCGATGAAAAGGGGCTAACTACTCGTGTTGCTGGCTGCATGTCGGAAAACAGCCATCGTCACGACGAGACGAATGAGAGATGCGTGTCCAAAAATGGAAAGAAAACAAATCTAAATCTAAATGAGCATGATCATATTTTCTCACGATTTTGACTAATATACACGTACATCACTAACAGTGAGTGGAAACAATGGCTACTGTGTGTGGCCTATTTGTGAGGCATTTTGGATTGGACTGTTGAGTGCCCAACAACACAGACTAAAAAAAAATGCATGCATAATGTCAATTAATGCATGCGTGACTGAATGAATAAATAAATGAATAGATGGACGGCTGAATGGATGAATGTGAAATCAAACAATCGACATATTATCAAACACTTGAATTCTGAGGCACAGTGTGTTAAAAATAAAATGATTCTTATTCCATATGGATTCTACAAAGATGTATATTCTTATAGAAATGACCTTGATCGACTAAGTCTCTCTTCTGCTGAACTATCAGGACATCAGAAAGAAACCCGTCTGCAAAAGATGTTGATAAACTCACACTCATCTGACTCTGCAAGGCTCTCTCACGCATGGTTTATCAATCCACTGGCAAACAGTCAAAGATCCATTTAAAACCCTCTCTAGGCTGTTAATCACCTCTGGCATTTGGGCCTGTCGTTCCACTGACATTTTATTATCTGCATCTCAACGGGTTGGTATCCCACTTACATCGGCCATTTAAAATCTCAATGCAAGTGTAGGCTAAGACGTGGATTCTCTCTACAGGGGGGCAAACACAGATCAGACGTATACACGAGATGGCCTGGAATCTGTTTTTCCTAACCCACCACCTGATAAGCATCAGCTTTCAACCTTCCTTGCGCGCATTTACACCTGTGTTTAACTGCGGCTCGGAGTCATATCTGGTTACAAGAACCAGTCACGGTTTGTCAATGGATTGGATTTGGCACGGCCAGGTGTAGATGGGGAGACAGTAAAGTCATTACCAGCACACTGAAGACTCTGTTGGTAATCCCCAACGTGTCTGCAAAAACACACAAACAGCCTCTGCGTGTGTGCGTGCATGCGTGTGTGCGTGTGTGTGTGTGTGTGTCAGTGGAGGAGACTCAATAGAGAGCCAAAGTGAACGTCACTTCCTGCTTCAGCACTGTACCAGAGATTTTCATTCGCCGTTATTTTCCCATAGACATCTCGTAAAATGCTTATAAAAATAGTTTTACTTCGTCAAACCAAACGGTTCAGCTATATTTAGAATCAGGAGAGACCATAGAACATTTCACTCGGACAAAAACTTAAAAAAACAAATAAATCTGCTTTTTTTTATGTTTTGGTCCAAGTAAATGTTATGTGGTCTCTCCTGTTTCTAAATAGATCTGAACCGTTTGGTTTGAACAAGTAAAACTATTTCTATAAGCATTTTACGAAATGTCTATGGGAAAATAAATAGCGGATGAAAATCTCTGGTCCAGTGCTGAAGCAGGAAGTGAGGTTCACTTTGGCTCTCTATAGGACAGTACTCAGTAAAGTCCGTGGTAAAAGGGTATGGTCCAAATGTGGAAGTCTATTTGTTTACTGTAGGAAAAAAAAGTTCACAAAATTGGGGAAGATAATACTTCCTATCCTCTATGGGTGTGTGGGTGTGGGTGTGTGTGTGTGTGTGTGTGTGTGTGTGTGTATGTGTGTATGTCTGTCTGTGTGTGCACTTCCAGCCTCCAGCTGTCCATGCCTTCTCTAGCCTAGCCTAGCCTAGGACTCCTCCAAAGTGGCTGTATTCCTCATGCTAGGAATAGAATATGGGTCAAAGCCAGCTCGGTAGAGTGGACGTGAGCTTACCGGCGACGGATGCCACCAGCAGCACCGCTGTAGCCGCCAGGTTACTTTAACACCATAACTCCATGAGCTGAGGTCCTGATGTCTGCTGCTGGAGCAAGGGGAGGCTAAACACAGCTAACTGTTGATCATGCACAGTCATCACTACAGCCAGGGAACTCATGCTACATCTCCTCCATGACCACTGGGCCCCCCACCCCAATGCACCATGGGGTGGGTGATCACCCCATCTGTCTGACCACTGAACACACACAAATGAGAGCAGAGATAGCTACTCTAAAATCACAGTCAAGCACATGAAGAGAAAGCACACAAACATTCAAGAAATCTTGTAGTTGAATAATGAATTATACTAATTGATAAGGTACTTAAATGTTGTTGTTTTTTACACCTAACAATACACATTACTTTCCCCCCTAACATTAGGCTACTTGGACAGCAGCTAAACAAAGTGGTTGCTAAGCAACACGAGTACCGGTATGAGTGGTGCGTTTCAGCCGGCGCATTAGCATTGGACTAATTAACTGTTAGAGGTCACAGGTGTGTTTTACAACGGCTTCAGCCAATCAGAACCGAGGCAATCTATCTTTTTATTGTAGGCTAGGCTAACCTACACACACACGTATAGGCTACCTGTGGGTGGGGAAGTCAAGTTTAACACACACTGAATGGCATTTTCCAGGATCTATCAAGTAGTGTCACTATTATGCTATGTGGGGATCGTTTTTCATGCTGCCCACATTATTTCATGATTTTCTGTGTTGGCTTAATTTATTCCCTACTTACATTATGGGCCATATAGGCTACCAAACGATGCTAGGCCAAAAGCAAAAAAGGCCATATTAACGTTTATTTCTCAACAGTTTGCTTTTGACAGAATAGACAGGCCGACAACTCCCAGCTGATAAACTGACTGATTATACCTGAGAGCCCAATTACTTAGAAGGGCCGCCTAATCGATGCGTTCGATCGGTTTTGAGGCCGGGGTTATTGTTGGGTGGGTGGTTCTTTACCTCACAGTCGTAGAGGTCCGTTAGCTGATCGATAATCCACTCCTCCAGGTTCAGTCTCTTCCTCAGCTCCTTGCGGTCGTATTTGACGGTAACGCGCCCCTGCTTCCGAACCGGTGTCTCCGGCTCCTCCGCGGTGCCGCCGGCCGGCGTCTGGAAATATACCCGGGGTTGAGGGCTCGTCTCCGGGCTCGTCACAGCGGCCATGGTCGGTCGGTGTGGAAGTGTGGAAAAGGGGAGACGAATGGAGGCGAGCGCGGCAGTCTAGACGCGGACAAGAAAAAACAACCCGGGCCGACTAGACGTGTGGTCCTCGCTTCTGTTCTGACTTCAAAGCCCCCCGGAAAAACTAACGTTTAGACCTGATGCTTTTGTTGTCCACGCCGCTCAAAGGAACATCGGTAGGCAGCCGCTTCCACTAGACAAAAGGGACCACGGTTACAACGTGAAGTGTAACCCCGGTTTACCAGGCTATTTACAGCATGCAAACTCTGCTTATACAAAAAGAAACGGCTAGCAGAGCCAAAACCGGCCTCAACTCTTCTTTCAGTACAAAGAGAAATCTCTCTCTCTCTCTCGCTCTCTCTCCTTTTCTATCTCGCTCTCTCTCTTCTCTCTCCTCGTGCTAGAGAAGATGCGTGCGCGCACTCAGGAGCTCGAGAGCGACGTGACGCGGACGCAAAACAAAATTTGTGGCTAATTATTTTTTCCCCTCCAGTTTTTTTCAATTCCTTTCTTTCGTCTCTCCTTTTAAAACGTCCTTTCTTCTCATATCCGTGTTGGGTCTTTCCTCTTGTCCACCCCTCGCTCTCTCTCTTTTCCTTAACTTTGTCACCCACACTGACCCCCATCATTGTCAGTTTTAGGCTAGTCTGGGCACCTTCCACCCCGCTTTTTGTCATGGGGGCGTAAACCCCGGACCCAGAATTATCACCGGAAGGAAATGCGCCTAACAAAGTCTGTGTTGCCGTTAGCTTGACGCGGTGATGTTACCTAAACTAGAGTCTGATCAAAACAAAGCTAGCGTTACATAAAACTAAACGTTCATGCAATATGGCTCGACACACCGTCGGCCAGGTTTGGAATACTAAGCTTTTCCCAAAACCAGTTGGTAGACATGCGAGAACGTCTCTTCCCTCGATTAATTGTCTGATGCAAAGCTTCTGTATTGGCTTAAAAGATGTGAGATTGTGAATCCGCAATGTTTCTAAAAGAACTTCTTCAAAAACTTCGTTCGGTACGTCCATCTTTTGTTTTGTTGTTTGCCGTTCTGATACTTGGGTCAAATTGTCAAGTTAACGTGAAAGTTGACGAGCTAGATCCGGTCTAGGGCGGGCTCTAGGCCGGACCCAGTATGATGACAAAATCAATTGTGGGCGGGAGCCAGGCTCTTTCTCGCCGAGAAGAGCCTGGTGACGCGAGGTTAGTTTTAGGCTGGTTTCACACCGGCGACCCAAGCCTTGCCTATGCCTTGCCTTTACCCACGCTTTTTAATAGGCGTCCGTTTTAGTCAACGAGGCTGTGTACACAGGACGCCTGAGCGTGAACCCTGCGTGTACCCACGCCTTGCCTGTGCCTTGCCGATTTTATCGAATAGGCGAGAGTTCTATTTTCACGCCGACAAGGCGCGTGCAGGCAGGCTTTTCTGTCAAGCCATGAAAGAAAAACGCGACAATATCCGTGGGAACTGGCAAAGTCAACTGAATTTCAAAATAAAATGGAGTTTCTACAACAGTATTGAGCAGAGAGAGAGAGCGAGAGAGAGATTGACGGGTGGCTATCACGTGGGGCTTTCTCCCTGTCGGCAAACAAATCTTCATGAGAGAGAATAGCGACCGAAGAAGCAAGATGGACAATGTTGTTGTGCCAGCACATATTCTTGCAAGATCACCTCTCTAAAATGTCCGACTATAGTCAGACCTGGTTATACATATCCAGCATCAATAGAACATTAAATATATCAGATTTATTTTACCTAGAGGCTACCCATGACAATTCTGTACAACACGTGAAAAAATACAGTCGGGAGAGAGGAGAGGCGCTTGTGACTCTGCTCCAGGTTCGGCGTGCAAAAGGCGTGCGGTGTGATCGCAAAAGCGTGTAACAGGTTCACGCCCAGCTCGGCGTAGGCGTGGGTTGAGGCAAGGCAAGGCGTGGGTCGTCGGTGTGAAACCAGCCTTAAATTCAGTTCACGTCAGTTGGCTTGGCATGGAATCAAACGGTCTTTCTCAAAGTGGGGTTCGGCGACCCCCAGGGCTCCTTGAGCGGGTTCCAGGGGCTACCCCAGCAAAAAGGGGAATCATTTTATTTTCACTATAATTCCATCCAGGCGCTACTACTACTTTATTCAGGGTTAAAGTGGTTGCATCTCATTGTAAAATTGGACTCGGCCCAAATTGGGCTTCAAATGGCCCAAATTGGGCTTCAAACGTCCCAAATCTGGCTTCAGACGGCCCAAATTGGGCTTCAAACGGCCCGTATCGGCCTGGCCTGCTTGGTATAATGCCCGGCCTGAATTATGATCCCAGTCCGCCCCTGATTCCATCCGACCATAAGTAACACAATGACAGAATGTATGACTGTTTTGGTCGTGTTTCATACACTTTCTGTAGCCTAATAAAAAATCTAAAAGCACAAATCTTATCAGATGGGGGACCCCTAGCTGGGACAGCATCTAATCAAATGGGGGTTCATGGTCTAATTTGTGTCAGTTTAGGGGTCCTTGACGTGAAAAAGTTTGAGAAGCATCAACATCAACGATCAACATTTTAACATTTAACAACAAATTCCATTCTCTATCCTTGTGTTTCATTTTGTTGACATATTAGAGCCAAAGGTTTTGATATCACTTTTTATCACTCCATAAATCAGAAAATACAGTCAACAGTTCTTAAAACAAATAGGAATAAAATGTAATAAATCAGGCTATCAATGATATATATAGGCTATATGAACCCCTCTGTAGCCTACAAACCTTCAGAATAAGAATACGTAAGTGCTACTGAAGTGGGAGTTTTGGCTCAGAGTATGAGAAAGGGAAAACAGCCTTTTTAACACCCTTTTCACCTGCCATGTCTCCTTAAGAAAGTATCTGGCACATGACCTCCTCAGATCAGACAGACCTATTCACTCCCCAAACGTTTGACTTTTCAAACAGCCTATGTTGCTATTGTGTGCACCCGGTTGCCTGAGGCAAATCCTTTATATGCTTAAACCTACCAGACTGCCGTGCATTGTGTAGCACTTTGCCGTTACACAGTATTTACACACAAACTGTCAGTTTGCCGAGGGGGCAAACTACCTTTTAAAACCTATATCAAACACTAGAATCAATTTGAATGTTTAATAGCCCACAGCAGTTAAAACTGCTTGTTCTCAATGTTTGGGTAGGCTATCATTGTCTAACAGTTAGACAATTAATTGATTAATTAGTTAGACAAGTAGTTAGACTCTACTACAAAATACATTAGATCAAAGGTTTTCAAAGTGGGAGGCGGGCCTCCCCAGGGGGGCTCCAAAGAGTTTCAGGGGAGGCTTAGTGAATGGAAGTGAAAACATATTACATTAAATTATCAAAATGAGATCACAATGGCCTAAATGTGTGTGATTTGGTTAAAGAGATAGCTCAGAGATACAGTTTGGGCGGATTTGACTGTTTTTCTCACTTTCCCAGATTCAGAAACAAATAAATGTCTTCAGACAGACCTGTTTTTAATAGTCTGAATTATGTCAAACAGCAATATCAGGCTATCTTGTCTCAATTGTTGAGTGTCTATGGGATCGTATAACAATCATGATCCCATAGGCATCCAGGAATCTAGCGAAACTATATGTTAAGCAATAAAAAACAATAGAACAATAGAAAACAATCAAAACAAGCTATTAATGAGAATAACAGTACACAGTAAAAAAGCACAGTCAATGCAGCCATACAGTACAAGCATGCAGACAGTCATCATACAGCATCATGACAAGAGAGGAGAAAAACAAAACAGAATACCTGTATGTCAAAATAAACACTAACAATTATGCGACATGCAAGCAGACAGACGCAAGGGCTAATGTTTGTGTTCACACACCTGATGATCTTTTAACCATGTTTTCATATAGTGTGTTTGAAAGATTTGCCCGAATGTTTTAGAGATATGTTTCAAAATATATAAACTAAATGTATAGCCTATAAAAAAGAAATTTATACTTATATGACATTCATTTGAAATGTATTTTGTGTATGTATTTTGTATAGGCCTCTATGGGGTATAGCCTAGGCCATACTGTTCATAACAGGCTTTTCTAGTTTTAGAATATAACTTTGATCTGTTAGCTGCAGGCTGTGACAGAGATGCATCCACTGAGGCTGTTGCACTAACAGGAAATGCAGTCACATTTTTCCAGGGTATGTCCATTGTGTTGCAACCACAGGGAGCCACACGCCCCGACCATGCTGCTTAATAACAAGAGCTTTAATAATAAGAGTGTGAATTGAAGGGGGAGGTGGAGGGAGGGGAGAGAGAGAGAGAGAGAGAGAGAGAGAGAGAGAGAGAGAGAGAGACGAGAGATAGATACACTGGATGTCTCTCTCTGTCCCCCCCCCCATCCCTCCCTTGGAGTGTGTATGGGGGTGTTCACATCTGTCTGCATGCCCATATTGGTTGTGTGTGTGTGTGTGCGTGTGTGTGTGTGTGTTTGTGTGTGTGTGTGTGTGTGTGTGTGTTTGTGTGTGTGCGTGCGTGGGTGCGTGCGTGCGTGCGTGTATGTGTGTGTGTGTGTGTGTGTGTGTGTGTGTGTGCATGCGTGCGCCGTGCGCGCGCGTGTCTGTGTCTGTGTGTGTGTGTGTGTGTGTGTGTGTTTCATATTGGCCCAAGCAACCATTTCAAAGACAACCATGGCAACAAGACCTAAAAAAAACCTGAATAATTCAATGAGCTTGTCTGGAACTTACAGTCGAGTAAGCACAGACAGACAGACAGACAGACAGACAGACAGACAGACAGACAGACAGACAGACAGACAGACACACACACACACACACACACACACACACACACACACACACACACACAAACACAAACACACACTGACACACAAGGCAATTTAAACACGCCCATTTGTGCCTGCATATGGAACTCCTCAATACTTCCCATATACCACACCATGCAAACATATATGGCCCTCTCATCCTTATGTCCAGCACACACAGAGACACACACAGAGACACACACACAGAGACACACACACAGAGGGAGGTCAGTGCAGTGTGAGCATGTCATATTAAAAATATGTTGGCTGTGCATGGGGAGTGTGAAAATGGGGGAGGACAGGTAGCTAGGAATGTGTGTGTGTGTGTGTGTGTGTGTGTGTGTGTGTGTGTGTGTGTGTGTGTGTGTGTGTGTGTGTGTGTGTGTGTGTGTGTGTGTGTGTGTGTGTGTGTGTGTGTGTGTGTGTGTGTGTGTGTGTGTGTTGTGGGGTTTTGAATAACCTTGACGGCTATCCAGGGGTCTTTAACACCCAGGGGGGCCCATACAGAGCACAGCTTAGTTATAATAGCATATCTTAATCATAAAGTTCTGAGTAGGGCCCAAAACTGGACATCACAAGTCCTAGGAATCCTTACAGAATCTCTCACATTCCTCTTCCAGGACGTTAGGAGAAGTACAGGAGAGTTATGCATCAATTTAATGTCTGAATTATCTCTATCTGTACTGTAGTAATCCAGATATAGGCAACAGGCAGTTTCTAGTCTATTCTTATAGTCTCCCGTTCCTCCTCTAGTCCTGGTGTGAACATACTCTACCACACTAAGCCCCAGATAGTGAACAAAGCTTTAGCAGTCCATTTATTTTTACATGGGTCCCTATTTCAAACACTGTGTCAGAAAGATTCACCTTTCTCCTCTGTCTCCGACCTAGAAAATCAAATGACAGACACAGGGTTTTATGAGTTTTCCACCCACATGGGGGAGCTGTAGAGCTGTTTCCATCTTCTTCTCTGCTCTGTCAGAGGAGAAAGAGGAAGAGCACTATAGGAGAAACAAGCAGGAGTGGACAGCCATGTCACAGCTCAGCTGGGAGCAGCTGTGTCAGATCAATTCAATTCAAACAGATCAAGTGAAGTTCACATTGTGGCACCATAGCTTTTTGAGAAGCAATAATAGTAGGACATCCTCCACAGAGAGGTCAGAGGTCAGGCTCAGCTGAAGAGCAGCAGCCCTGGAGCTGGCTCAACATGCTTGCTCAAGGACACTTCAACAGCAGATGCTTGCAACAAAGAGGCTTGAACTACAAAAGAATTGCCGAAAGAATTGTTCCTCAAGAATTCATCTTGATTTTCAAAATGTACAGAGACTGTGTCAATTCTATTCTATTCTATTCTATTCTAAATGGCCTAGTAAATGGCTTGCATTTATATAGCGCTTTTATCCAAAGTGCTTTACAGTCAGTAGGTACATTCACCCATTCACACACCGATGGTGGCAGGTTACCACGCAGGTGCTGGCACAGCAACGGGAGCAATTTGGGGTTCAGTGTCTTGCCCAAGGACACTTCGACATGCAGACTGGAGGAGCTGGGAATCGAACCACCGACCTCTTTTATCCAAAGGGATTAGTGGACCACCTGCTCTACCTCCTGAGCTACAGCCGCCCTATTCTATTCTATTCCTTTGTCTCGTTCTCAGTTTATTTACATTAATAACTGTGATTTCAGGCCCAAGGCCAAATCTCCGTCTGCATGATTGCTTTCCTTCAAAGGAAAAATCCAGCCCTCTTGTACACACTTGTACACACACACACACACACACACACACACACACACAATGATTTAATACACAATGATGTGTAAATACACCAACGCCCAACGCAGATCCACTTGACAGGCTGCCAGGTGATCACCTGAAGACGAAGTGACCTCAATGCAGAGGAGAGCTAAGAACTAAGAAGCTAGTATAGCCACATTCCAAACTGTTGCCCAATGGGGGTGGGGTGGCAGCATTAGCTCACTAGGTGGCAGTATAGGACCACATTACAGCCATATAGCAGCAGCAATATACTAGAGGGGGGAAACAGTGTCCTCGAGAAAGACACTGAACCCCTACCAGCTCCAAACCTGCTACAAGACCAGAAGAAAAAGAAGTGCATTATGGGTAATAATCTAGTCTGAATTTATTTCAGAGCCACAAATCTTTCTATCGGTGGCATTGGCTGCTAGAAGGTAAATGTCATTGCAAAGTGCAAATAGTATAATTTGGACTTGTAAAATTTGGATGTGAAAACTGTGATTTGTGATTACTACAGTAGAATTAAATGGAGAAAATATCACCATTCATTTTGCTGACCCACGATTTGTCACATTTTTGTATTGTGAGTTGTGACACATTGAATTTAGATATATCATCCGATCCCTATTGCACAGCAAGGACCAAGACCATCAGGAACCAAATCTTGTTTCCTGATCTCAGTTTTCCATCTACCCTGTCTGAAAACATCTCTTCTGGGGAAAGCTACCGTGCAGGACACACGGCGAGCTTCTCCGTCCAGAGCTAAAGCAACAGATGGGTCTGATCTGGACTGAGAGCTTCTCCGTCCAGAGCTAAAGCAACAGATGGGTCTGATCTGGACTGAGAGCTTCTCCGTCCAGAGCTAAAGCAACAGATGGGTCTGATCTGGACTGAGAGCTTCTCCGTCCAGAGCTAAAGCAACAGATGGGTCTGATCTGGACTGAGAGCTTCTCCGTCCAGAGCTAAAGCAACAGATGAGTCTGATCTGGACTGAGAGCTTCTCCGTCCAGAGCTAAAGCAACAGATGGGTCTGATCTGGACTGAGAGCTTCTCCGTCCAGAGCTAAAGCAACAGATGGGTCTGATCTGGACTGAGAGCTTCTCCGTCCAGAGCTAAAGCAACAGATGAGTCTGATCTGGACTGAGAGCTTCTCCGTCCAGAGCTAAAGCAACAGATGAGTCTGATCTGGACTGAGAGCTTCTCCGTCCAGAGCTAAAGCAACAGATGGGTCTGATCTGGACTGAGAGCTTCTCCGTCCAGAGCTAAAGCAACAGATGGGTCTGATCTGGACTGAGAGCTTCTCCGTCCAGAGCTAAAGCAACAGATGAGTCTGATCTGGACTGAGAGCTTCTCCGTCCAGAGCTAAAGCAACAGATGAGTCTGATCTGGACTGAGAGCTTCTCCGTCCAGAGCTAAAGCAACAGATGGGTCTGATCTGGACTGAGAGCTTCTCCGTCCAGAGCTAAAGCAACAGATGGGTCTGATCTGGACTGAGAGCTTCTCCGTCCAGAGCTAAAGCAACAGATGAGTCTGATCTGGACTGAGAGCTTCTACGTCCAGAGCTAAAGCAACAGATGGGTCTGATCTGGACTGAGAGCTTCTCCGTCCAGAGCTAAAGCAACAGATGGGTCTGATCTGGACTGAACTGCTGCCCACCTTCAGCCAACATCTCTGCAGCATCTTGGAGGGTCATTTGATCAAGCTCTTATTGCTACTGTTGACTGAGTCAGGCCTTTCCCATTAGACCTGGTGTGTGCTGTACATGCATGCTTGTGTGTGTGTGTGTGTGTGTGTGTGTGTGTGTGTGTGTGTGTGTGTGTGTGTGTGTGTGTGTGTGTGTGTGTGTGTGTGTGTCAGTGTGCAGAGAGTGAGAGAGAGAGCAAGAGAGTGAATATGCCAGTGTGTCCTTATACAATGTGTCTTTGTGAGTCCTTGGCTCGCTGTCAGAGAGAAATATCTGGCTATGGCTGGACAGAGAGAGGGGGAGAGTGAGAGAGAGAGAGAGAGAGAGAGAGAGAGAGAGAGAGAGAGGAGTGGGTGGGGGTCTTCCCATTCTTGAAGACCACTGTTCCATAAGCCTCTCTTCCCTCTCTTCGCTCCATTTTTAACCTCCTATCTCATCCCCCATTCTCTCTTTTCATAACCCTCTTTATCAACAGGTCATTGTGGGCCCTCTCTTGTCCAGCTGTAGGCTAGGCTCTCTCTCTCTCTCTCTCTCTCTCTCTCTCTGTAGCTCTGTCTCTTTCATCCACTGAAGTCCTCTGTGTCTTGCTGTATCTCACTGTTTTTACTGACGGCCTTCTCTTCTAAACTATTCCCTCCTTTCTTTCTTTCTTTCTTTCTTTCTTTCTTTCTTTCTTTCTTTCTTTCTTTCTTTCTTTCTTTCTTTCTTTCTTTCTTTCTTCCTCCCCACCATCTGTGCCTAAAGACAAAGTTTTGGTCAGTAAGTTACTGACTGACTGACGGGAGTAGGTTAATGGCAGTAGTGCTAACTAATTTGACCTTGGGAGAGGTCACTGTATCTACAACATCAAAACTGTATAGAGAAACTCTTTCGCTCATTGCAGTTATGATATGGATGGGGAAAAAAGCACATTTCGCAATATCTGTCTGTCTTGCTACAGTGAATAAAAACATTACAATATCTATCTGTCTTGTTACAGTGAATAAAATGCCAAATGCCTG